>NC_064821.1:196374026-196683904 GCF_024166365.1 Elephas maximus indicus
TAAATAATAATAGGGTAAGGAAAGGGAGAAAATGATTAACATAAACAAATATATATATGTAATAAAGCAAAAAAATTTCAGTAACGGAAGTCCTCATTTCTATAACTAATCACAAGACAGTCTTTGGTATTTATGATTTTTTTTCTTCCATCTATTCAATATTCCTTTGAACTCAGCTATCACCTCAGTATTTATGAAGGTCCTGAGCAATCAGTGACTTGGCCTAAATTAGGTTGCTTTAGTCTATTAAATTTTACCTTTGTATATGAAGTGAAAAAAGATACCTAGAGAATCTTCTGGATTTCAGACACACTACTTTCTGACCTGGCAATGTAGCAGCAACAATTCTTTCCTTAAAAAATAGGATCAATCATACTAGCTATTGTAAATAACCCCCACGTATCTGTCAGTTTGTCGTATAGTGGGGGTTGTGTGTTGCTGTGATGCTGGAAGCTATGCCACCGGTATTCAGATACCAGCAGGGTCACCTACAGAGGACAGGTTTCAGCTGAGCTTCCAGACTAAGACAGACTAGGAAAAAGGACTTGGCAGTCTACTTCTGAAAAGAATTAGCCACTGAAAACCTTATGAATAGCAGCGGAACATTGTCTGATATAGTGCTGGAAGATGAGCCCCCCAGGTTGGAAGGCACTCAAAAGATGACTGAGGAGGAGCTGCCTCCTCAAAGTAGAGCCGACCTTAATGACATGGATGGAGTAAAGCTTTCCAGACCTTCATTTGCTGATGTGGCATGACTCAAAATGAGAAGAAACAGCTGCAAATATCCATTAATAATCAGAACCTGGGATGTATGAAGTATAAGGATCTAGGAAAATTCGAAATCATCAAAAATGAAATGGAACGCATAAACATCGACAGCCTAGGCATTACTGAGCTGAAATGGACTGGTATTGGCCATTTTGAATTGGACAATCATATAGTCGACTATGCTGGGAATGACAACTCGAAGAGGAATGGTGTTGCATTCACCGTCAAAAATAACTTTTTAAAATCTATCCTGAAGTACAACTCTGTCAGTGATAGGATAATATCCATACGCCTATGAGGAACACCAGTTAATATGACTATTATTCAAATTTACTCGCCAACCACTAGGACCAAAGATGAAGAAATAGAAGATTTTTATCAGCTGCTACGGTCTGAAATTGATCGAACATGCAATCCAGATGCATTGATAATTACTGGCGATTGGAATGTGCAAGTTGGAAACAAAAAGAAGCATCAGTAGTTGGAAAATATGGCCTTGGTGATAGAAACAATGCCGGAGAGTGAATGATAGACTTCTTCATTGCAAATACCTTCTTTCACCAACATAAACGGTGACTATACACATGGACCTAGCTAGATGGCCCACACAGAAATCAAACTGACTACATCTGTGGAAAGAGACGATGGAAAAGCTCAATATCATCTGTCAGAACAAGGCCAGGGGCTGACTGTGGAACAGACCATCATTTGCTCCTGTGCAAGTTCAAGCAGAAACTGAAGAAAAGCAGAGCAAGTCCACAGGAGCCAAAATATGACCTTGAGTATATTCCACCTGAATTTAGAGACCATCTCAAGAATAGATTTGACGCATTGAACACTAGTGACTGAAGACCAGATGAGTTGTAGAATGACAACAAGGATATCATCCATGAAGAAAGCAAGAGGTCACTGAAAAGACAGGAAGAAAGAAAAGACCAAGATGGATGTCAGAGGAGACTCTGAAACTTGCTCTTGAACGTCGAGCAGCTAAAGCAAAAGGAAGAATTGATGAAGTAAAAGAACTGAACAGAAGATTTCAAAGGGCCTCTTGAGAAGACAAAGTAAAGTATTATAATGACATGTGCAAAGAGCTGGAGATGGAAAACCAAAAGGGAAGAAAACGCTTGGCGTTTCACAAACTGAAAGAACTGAAGAAAAAATTCAAGCCTCGAGTTGCAATAGTGAAGGATTCCATGGGGATAATATTAAATGACGCAGGAAGCATCAAAAGAAGATGGAAGGAGTACACAGAATCATTATACCAAAAAGAATTAGTTGATATTCAACCATTTCAAGAGGTGGCATATGATCAGGAACCAATGGTACTGAAGGAAGAAGTCCAAGCTGCTCTGAAGGCATTGGTGAAAAAGAAGGCTCCAGGAATTGATGGAATATCAATTGAGATGTTTCAACAAACAGATGCAGTGCTGGAGGTGCTCACTCATCTATGCCAAGAAATATGCAAGACAGCTTCCTCGCCAACTGACTGGCAGAGATCCATATTTATGCCTATTCCCAAGAAAGGTGATCCAACAGAATGTGGAAATTATAGAACGATATCATTAATATCACACGCAAGCAAAATTTTCCTGAAGATCATTCAAAAATGGCTACAACAGTATATTGACAGGGAACTGGCAGAAATTCAGGCCAGTTTCAGAAGAGGACGTGGAACCAGGGATATCATTGCTGATGTCAGACGGATCCTGGCTGAAAGCAGAGAATACCAGAAGGATGTTAACCTGTTTTATTGACTATGCAAAGGCATTTGACTGTGTGGATCAGAACAAACTATGGATAACACTGCGAAGAATGGGAATTCCAGAACACTTAATTGTGCTCATGAGAAACCTTTATATAGATGAAGAGACAGTTGTTCGGACAGAACAAGGGGATACTGGTTAGTTTAAAGCCAGGAAAGGTGTGCGGCAAGGGTTGTATTCTTTCACCATACCTATTTAATCTGTATGCTGAACAAATAATCCGAGAAGCTGGACTATATGAAGAAGAGCTGGGCATCAGGATTGGAGGAAGACTCATGCAGATGACACAACCTTGCTTGCTGAAAGTGAAGAGGACTTGAAGCACTTACTAATGAAGATCAAAGATCACAGTCTTCAGTATGGGTTGCACCTCAACATAAAGAACACAAAAATCCTCACAACTGGACCAATGAACAACATCATGATAAATGGAGAAAAGATTGAAGTTGTCAAGGATTTCACTTTACTTGGATCCACAATCAACAGCTATGGAAGAAATCAAAAGACGCATTGCTTTGGGCAAATCTGCTGCAAAGGTCCTCTTTAAAGTGTTGAAGAGCAAAGATGTCACCCTGAAGACTAAGGTGTGCCTGACCCAAGCCATGGCATTTTCAATCACATCATATGCATGTGAAAACTTGACAATGAATAAGGAAGACCGAAGAAGAGTTGACGCCTTTGAATTGTGGTGTTGGCGAAGAATATTAAATATACCATGGACTGCCAAAAGAACGAACAAATCTGTCTTGGAAGAAGTGAGGCCAGAATACTCTTTAGAGGCAAGGATGGCGAGACTGGGTCTTACATACTTTGGGCATGTTGTCAGGAGGGATCAGTCCCTGGAGAAGGACATCATGCTTGGCAGAGTACAGGGTCAGCAGAAAAGAGGAAGACCCTCAACTAGGTGAATTGACACAGTGGCTGCAACAATGGGCTCAAGCATAACAAGAATTGTAAGAATGGCACAGGACCAGGCAGTGTTTCATTCTGTTGTGCATAGGGTCTCTATGAGTCGGAACTGACTCGATGGCACCTAACAACAACAACAACAACATTGTGAATAAGTCCTTTTTTCTATTAAACCAGTTACCCTAAAGTTAATTCCAATTCATGGTGACTCCATGTGTGTCAGAGCAGAGCTGTAATCCATACGGTTTTCAGTGTTTGATTTTTCAGAAGTAGATCTCCAGGCCTAAGAAAGGCCTGGGGTATCTCTGGGTGAACTCGAACCTCCAATCAAGTTAACTGTTTGTACCTCTCAGGGACTTCTTTCTGCCTGTGATTGGTATAACAGCACAAAGCAGACTAAAGTGGCTAAGAGTCCACATCAATTTCCAGTTAATGTAACCATTTTTGTGTTTACTGGTGGAAGTAACACAGTTTTGGGAAGTGTTATTGTTATTAGGTGCAGTCTAGTGAGTTCTGACTCATAGCGACCCTATGACAACAGAACAAAACACTGCTCGATCCTGCACCATCCTCATAATCGTTGTTATGGTTCAGCCCATTGTCGCAGCCACTGTGCCAGTCCATATCATTGAGAGCACTCTTCTTTTTTGCTAACCCTCTGCGTTACCAAGAATGATGTCTTTTTCCAGGGATTGATCCCTCCTGATAACATGTCCAAAGTATATGAGATATAGTCTCACCATCTTTGCTTCTAAGGAGCACTCTGGTTGTAGTTTCAAGACAAATCGTTCATTCTTTTGGCCGTCCATGGTGTATTCAATATTCTTTGCGAACACAACAATCCAAAGGAGTCACTTCTTCTTCTGTCATCCTTATTCATTGTCCAGCTTCCCCATGCATATGAGGCAATTGAAAATGCCATGGCTTGGATCAGGTGCACCTTAGTCTTCAAGGTGACATCTTTGCTTTTCAACACTCTAAAGAGCAGATTTGCCCAGTCCAATGTGTCTTTTGATTTCCTGACTACTGCTCCCATGGGTGTTGATTGTGGATCCAAGTAAAATAAAATCCTTGATAACTTCAATCTTTTCTCTGTTTATCATGATGTTGCTTCTTGGTCCAGATGTGAGGATTTTTGTTTTCTTTATGTTAAGGTGTAACCCAAACTGAAGACTGCGGTCTTTGATCTTCATCTGTAAGTGCTTCAAGTCTTGCCTTTCAGCAAGCAAGGTTTTGTCAACAGCATAACGCAGGTTGTTAATGAGCCTTCCTCCAATCCTAATGCCATGTTCTTCTTCATATAGTCTAGGTTCTCAGATTATTTGCTCAACATATGGATTGAATAGGTATGGTGAAAGGATACAACCCTGATGCACACCTTTCCTGACTTTAAACCACGCAGTATCCTATTATTCTGTTCGAACGACTACCTCTTGATCTGTGCACAGGATCCTCATGAGCACAATTAAGTGTTCTGGAATTCCCATTCTTTGCAATATTATTCATAATTTGGTCTGACCTACACAGTTGAATTTCTTTGCATGGCCAATAAAACACAGGCAGACATCTATCTGGTATTCTCTGCTTTCAGCCAGGATCCATCTGACATCAGCAATGATATCCCTGGTTTCAGGTGCTTTTCTGAATCTGGCTTGAATACCTGGCAGTTCCCTGTGGATACACTCCTGCAGCCACTTTTGAATGATCTTCAGCAAAATTTTACTTGCATGTGGCATTAATGATATTGTTCAATAATTTCTCCATTCAGTTGGACCACCTTTCTTCGGAATAGGCATAAATATGGATCATTTCTAGTTGGTTAGCCAGATAGCTGTCTTCCAAATTCTTTTGAGAAATAACACTTCTAAATCACAAAGTCTAAACTAATGTGAATGAGTTTTTAGGGGCAACAATGGAAGGAAACAGTTCCATTTCTCCTCACATTGATTCCCAGACTCGTATTCTCGTTATCAGAGAATGGGCACTGTACATTGGTTGCTAGTTTAGAGTATATACTGCTTCAGGAGACATATGGGGCCCCATTACTTGTTGTCACGCACATGGTACTATAACTGAACATTCAATAAGCCATTTCATTGTTCAAACAGGCTATCTTTATATTTTTTTTAATTTTTATTGTTCCTTAAGTGAAAGTTCACAAATCAAGTCAGTCTCTAATAGAAAAACTTATACGCACCTTGCTATATACTCCTAGTTGCTCTCCTTCTAATGAGACAGCACACTCCTTCCCTCCACTCTCTATTTTCGTGTCAATTTGGACAGCTTCTGACCGCCTCTGCCCTCTCATTTCCCGTCCAGACAGGAGCTGCCCACATCATCTCATGAGTCTACTTGACTCAAGAAGCTCATTCTTCCCCAGTATCATTTTCTCTCCAATAGTCCAGTCCAATCCCTGTCTGAAGAGTTGGGAATGGTTCCTGTCTTGAGCTAACAGAAGGTCTGGGGCCCATGACCTCCGAGGTCCTTCTAGTCTCAGTCAGACCATTAAGTCTGGTCTTTTTACGAGAATTTGAGGTCTGCATCTTACTGCTCTACTGCTCCCTCAGGGGTTCTCTGTTGTGTTCCCTGTCAGGGCAGTCATCAGTTGTAGCCAGGCACCATCTAGTTTCTCTGGTCTCAGGCTGATGTAGTCTCTGGTTTATGTGGCCGTTTCTGCCTCTTGGGCTTATAATTACCTTGTGTCCTTGGTGTTCTTCCTTCTCCTTTGCTCCAGGTGGGTTGAGACCAATTGATGCATCTTAGATGGCCGCTTACTAGCATTTAAGACCCCAGATGCCACTCTCCAAAGTGGGATGTAGAATGTTTTCTTAATAGATTTTATTAAGCCAATTGACTTAGATGTCCTCTGAAACCATGGTCCCCAAACCCCTGTCCCCGCTATGCTGGCCTTCAAAGCATCCAGTTTATTCAGGAAACTTCTTTGCTTTTGGTTTAGTCCAGTTGTCTTAACCTTGCCTGTATTGTGTGTTGTCTTTCCCTTCACCTAAAATAGTTCTTATCTATTACCTAATTAGTGAGAACCCCTCTCCCTCCCTCCCTCCCCACTCTCATAACCATCAAGGAATATTTTCTTCTCTGTTTCAACTATTTTTTGAATTCTTATAATAGTGGTCTCATACAATATTTGTCCTTTTGCAACTGACCAATTTCGCTCAGCATAATGCCTTCCAGATTCCTCCATGTTATGAAATGTTTCATGGATTCCTCATTGTTCTTTATTGATGAGTAGCATTCCATTGTGTGAATATACCATAATTTATTTATCCATTCATCCATTGACGGGCAACTTGGTTGATTCTAATCTTTCTGCTATTGGAAGCAGTGCTGCAGTGAACATGGGTGTGCATATACCTGTTTGTGTAAAGGCTCTTATTTCTCTAGGATATATTCCAAGGAGTGGGATTGCTGGATCCAATGGTAGTTCTATTTCTAGCTTTTAAAGGAAGCACCAAATAGATTTCCAAAGTGGTTGTACCATTTTAGATTGCCACCAGCAGAGGATAAGTGTTCCAGTCTCTCCACAACCTCTCCAACATTTATTATTTTGTGTGTCTTGGATTAACGCCAGCCTTGTTGGAGTGAGATGGAATCTCATTGTAGTTTAGATTTGAATTTCTCTAATGGCTAACGATTGTGAGCATTTCTTCATGTATCTGTTAGCTAAATGAATGTCTTCTTTAGTGAAGTGTCTGTTCATATCCTTTGCCTATTTTTTAATTGGGTTATTTGTCTTTTTGCAATTGAGTTTTTGCAGTATCATGTAGACTTTAGAGATCAGATGCTGATCAGAAATGTCATAGCTAAAAAGTTTTTCCCATTCTGTAGGAAATCTTTTTACTCTTTTGGTGAAGTCTTTGGATGAGCATAGGTGTTTGATTTTTAGGAACTCCCAGTTATCTAGTTTCTCTTCTGGTGTTTGTGCATTGTTAGTAATGTTTCATATACTGTTTATGTAATGTATTAGGGCTCCTAGCATTGTCCCTATTTTTTTTTTCCATGATCTTTATCATTTTAGATTTTCTATTTAGGTCTTTGATCCATTTTGTGTTTGTTTTTTGCATGGTGTGAGGTATGGGTCTTGTTTCAGTTTTTGGCAGAAGGATATCCAGTTATGCCAGCATCATTTGTTAAAAAGACTGTCTTTTCCCCATTTAGCTGACTTTGGGCTTTTGTCAAATGTCAGCTGCTCATATGTGGATGAATTTATTTCTGGATTCTCAATTCTGTTCAATTGGTCTATGTACCAGTTGTCATACCACTACCATGCTGTTTTGACTACTGCGGTGGTATAATAGCTTCTAAAATCAGGTACAGTGAGGCCTCCCACTTTGTTCTTATTTTTCAGAAATGCTTTACTTGCTCGGGGCTTCTTTCCCTTCTATATGAAGTTGGTGATTTGTTTCTCCATCTCGTTAAAAAATGTCATTGGAATTTGGATCAGAATTGCATTGTGTCTATAGGTTGCTTTTTGTAGAATAGACATTTTTACAATGTTATGACTTCCTATCCATGAGCAAGGTGTGTTTTTACACTTATGTAGGTCTGTTTTATTGTCTTGCAGTACTGTCTTATAGTTTTCTTTGTATAGGTCTTTTACGTCTCTCGTAAGATTTATTCCTAAGTATTTTATCATCTGTGGGGGCTACTGTAAATGGTATTGATTTGGTGATTTCCTCTTAGATGGTCTTTTTGTTGGTGTAGAGGAATCCAAGTGATTTTTGTATGTTTATCTTGTATCCCAATACTCTGCTAACCTCTTCTATTAGTTTCAATAGATTTCTTGAGGATTCTTTAGTGTTTTCTGTGTATAAGATCATATCATCTTCAAATAGAGATACTTTCACTTCTTCCTTACCAATCTGGATGCCCTTTATTTCTTTATCTAGCCTAATTGCTCTGGCTAGGGCCTCCAGCACAATGTTGAATAAGGGTGGTGATAAAGAACATCCTTGTCTGGTTCCCGATCTCAAGGGGAATGCTTTCAGACTCTCTCCATTTAAGATGGTGTTGGCTGTTGGCTTTATATAAATGCCCTTTATTATGCTGAGGAATTTCTCTTCTATTCCTACTTTGCTGAGAGCTTTTATCATGAATGGGTGTTGAAATTTGTGAAACGCCTTTTCTGCATAGATTGATAAGATCATGTGGTTCTTGTCTTTTGTTTTATTTATATGAGATGATTCTGTGATGTATGATTAATTGTTTTTCTAATGTTGCAGCCTCCCTGCATGTCTGGTATGAATCCCACCTGGTCATGGTGCATGATTTTTTTTTGATATGTTGTAGAATTCTATTGGCTAGAATTTAGTTGAGGATTTTTGCATCTAAGTTCATGAGGGATATAGGTCTGTAATTTTTTCTTTTTTTGTGGTGTCTTTACCTGGTTTTGGTATCAGGATACGCTGGCTCCATAGAATGAGTTTGGGAGTATTTCGGTCTTTTCTATGCTCTGAAATACCTTTAGTAGTAGTGGTGTTAACTCTTCTCTGAAAGTTTGGTGGAACTCTCTAGTGAAGCCATCTGGGCCAGGGCTTTTTTTTTGTTGGGAGTTTTTTGATTACCTTTTCAATCTCTTCTTTTGTTATGAGTTTAGTTGTTCTACCTCTGTTTGTGTTAGTTTATGTAGTTAGTGTGTTTCTAGAAATTTATCCATTTCTTCTAGGTTTTCAAATTTGTTGGAATACAATTTTTCATAGTAATCTGATATGATTCTTTTAATTTCATTTGGGTCAGACTCATGGTTGTGATATCATCCATCTCATTTCTTATTCAGGTTATTTGTTTCCTCTCCTGTTTTTCTTTTGTCAGCCTGGTCAACAGTTTATCTTATTCATTGTTGGTAATTTTGTTTTTGCTGAGTCTCTATTTTTTTCTTGTGTTTTTTTTTTTGATGAGTTGGATTGTTAGTCTCCTTTGTGGTTACTTCAATATTTACCCCTATTTTCTAAGTTTCAACCTAACTTTTATTGCTTTATATCACCTTGTCTTCCTCTGCATATGAAAGATCTATGACTACATTTCTTAGTCCTTCTTTATTATTTTAATGTTGTCTTCTTTCACATAATGACATCTCTGTTTCCCCATTTTGGGTGTTTTTTAATCTTGATTTACTTTTGTGATTTCCCTATCTGGGTTGACATAAGATTGCTCTATCCAGTGTTCTAGTCTTGGGTTGATAGCCGATATTATTGGTTTTCTAACTAGAGAACTCCCTTAAGTATGTCTTGTAGTTTTGGTTTGGTTTTTTACAAATTTCTCTAAACTTCTGTTTGGAAATATCTTAATTTTTGTCTTCATATTTGAGAGACAGTTTTGGTGGATATATGAGTCTTTGCTGGTAATTTTTTTTTCCTTCAGTGCTTTATATAAGCCATCTCATTGCCTTCTTTCCTGCATGGTTTCTGCCAAGTAGTCCGAGTTTATTCTTGTTGACTCCCCTTTGTAGGTGACTTTTCATTTATCCCTAGCTGCTCTTAAAATTCTCTCTTTATCTTTGGTTTTGCAAGTTTCAATATAATATGTCTTGGTGACTTTCTTTTAAGATCTACCTTACGTGGGGTTTGATGAATATATCGGATAGATATCTTCTCATCTTTCATGATACCAGGGAAGTTTTCTGCCAACAAATCTTCAACAATTCTCTCTGTATTTTCTGTTATCCCTCCCTGTTCTGGTACTCCAACCACTCATAGGTTATTTTTCTTAATAGGGTCCCACGTGATTCTTAGGGTTTCTTCATTTTTTAAAATTCTTTTATCTGATTTTTCTTCAATTATATTGGTGCCAAGTGCTTTATCTTCAATCTCACTGATTCTGTCTTCCACTAGCGCAATTGTGCTTCTTTGACTTTCTACTGAGTTGTCTAATTTTATTGTTAATCTTCTGAACTTCTGATTGCTGTCTATGGATTCTTGCAGCTTATTAAATTTTTCATTATGTTCTTGAACAACTTTTTAAATTTCTTTAACTGCTTTTTCTGTTCCTTGGCTTGTTCTGTGTATTGCCTGATCTCCTTCCTGATATCTTGAAGAGTTCTGTACATTAATGTTTTGTATTCTACATCCTGAAATTCTAGGAAGGCACCTTCATCCAGAAGATCCCTTGATTAATTGTTTTGAGAGCTTGTTGATGCGATAATGGTCTACTTCTATACATGATTTGATATTGATGGTTGTCTCCAAGCCATCTCGTTATTGTATTAGTTTATTTTATGTTCACTTACTGTATCCTAGCTTCTTGCTTTGTTTTGATATGCCCAAATAGGCTGCTTGAGTGAGCTAGCCTATTATTTTCGCCTTTGAAGCTCTAAAGTCCTGTCACCAGGTGACTAGAGCTGTTATCAGGTATATTAGCCTAAGGGTCCATTCACTTTTCTTGTATGGATTCCACTCAGGTGTCCAGGTAGTCAGTCACCAAGTGTGTGGCACAGTCTTAGAGGGGCGGGGTGATTGGTGTAGGTACTGGTATCTTGTTGCAGCAGGGGATCACACTCTGAACAAGGCAGGAGGCTGACAACCATTCCCTAAGTGTCTGTGAATAACGTTTGTCCCTGTTTCTTAGAGTGCACAGGTGGGTGGGTTCTGCTGATTGGCCACAGGTACCCAGTGCTTTTGGTTGTAAGTACTGGGAGGTACCAGTTATCCTTGGACCCCTGTTGCTGGTGGCTGGGTGACATGAGTGGAACCACCACTCCTTAGGCCTCTGATTTGGGTAGGTGAGGACCCTGTTTAATAGGCAAAGCAGTGTCAAACATCAAACACCCACATCTCCACCACACAGCTGAAACAGTTGCAGTCTGCCAACAAGGGCTTATTCTCCTGAAATAGGCCCACACAAGTGCATGCAGAGGGGAAATGTATTCAAAGTCCACAGACCGTTTGTCCCTGGAGAGTAGCTGCTTCTCTCCTGACCCCCCCCCCCCCCAGGTTCGTGGATCTGGCAGATTATGTTTTTCCCTAATTGTGAATTTATTCCTTCTCCAAGGCCGGGAGAATGGCTCAGAGTGCTCAGCAGAGCCTATCTCAGGCTCAGGAAAACTAACAGCCACCAAAGCTGGCTTGGAGGCTGAGGGCTTGGTAAAATATACGCAAGTACTTAGCTTTTGCTGAGAGCGCCTTTCTTCTCTGTTTCTGGAGGTGTGAGTAGGCTCTGTGGCTGGCTGTTCCTTCCTAGGGAAACTGTGGCCAAATGCTACCAGCATCCCACAGTAGTCACTCCCATGAATGGTGCCTGATTGATTCAGGCCTGGCAACTCCTCTTTGTTTTTTAATCACCTCTCCATCTCCGTGTCGCTCAGTTGTTTTCTAACTTTGCTTCCTAGCTTGCCATAAATATAATCGTTTCACTTGTTTTTTGGGGGTCTTTGTTGTATGAGGGATGAGCAGAAGCATCTGACTACTCTGCAATCTTGGCCCTGCCTCCCAGGCTACCTCCTTTTGAGTGATGGGATACATAGGGAAATCTAAGTTTCTCACTATTATTTACTAAATAATCATGATCACCTCGCTAATTTGGGAGGGCTTTTCTGTTGAAGACCAAGTTCCCAGACACGCATAGATCAATTTCTTAGTTTTCTCTTCTGTCCCATTACATTGTTAGTTGCTGCCTAGTCAGCTCTGATTCATGGTGACTCCACATATAACAGAATGAAACATCGCTTGGTCCTACACCACCTTCACATTGTTGGTATCATTGCTATGCCCATTTTGTCAGTCCATCTCATTGAGGAGTTTTCTCACCTTTGCTGGATCTCCACTTTAGCAAACTTGATGTCCCTCTCCAGTGATTGGTGTTTCCTGATGATGTGTCGAAAGTGAGCAAAAATCTTGGACGATATTCTGTAATGTATAGGATTTTCATTGGCTACTTTTCAGAAGTAGATCACCAGGCCTTTCTTCCTAGTCTCAGTCTGGAAGCCCCGGTGACACCTGTCCACCGTGGGTGACCCTTCTAGTATTTGAAATATTGGTGGCATAACTTCCAGCATCATAAAAAAAAAATATATATATATATATTTATTTATTTATTTTTATCCAGCATCATAGCAACATGCAATTGACCACAGTACAAAAAACAGACGGTTGGATGGTGGTGTCCCAATATACTATTTATCTTTTCCTGCATCATTGGCATGCTGTTTTTATTACTAAGGTACCTTACCACTAGGAAGAGTGAGTCCCTATATTACCTGTCATTTTTCAAAATTCTTCCTTGTAAATTTTAGAAATCCATTTGTCAGGTTGCCTTCAAAAGTCATGTGAATTGGAATTACATTGACAGTGGATTAGCTGGGATGAAACAAACTTTAAAATATTTAGTCATTCTGGTAAGAGACATTCATTAGATAACAAGCAATTTAATGATAGAAGCCAACTAGATTTGAGATCTTAAAAATTTATATTCTTTCAGCCTAACCCAGTAAAAACCCAGTGTCGCTGAGTTGATTCCGACTCATAGCGACCCTACAGGACAGAGTAGAACTGCCCTATAGAGTTTCCAAGGAGCACCTGGCATATTTGAACTGCTGACCCTTTGGTTAGCAGATGTGGCACTTAACCACTATGCCACCAGGGTTTCCTCTTTCAGTCTATTCCTGTTAAACTGTAATTTCTGAGTATGCGGGTCTGGGAATAGGAATTTGTGATTAAACCCTCTATTGATTCTTTCAAACACATTGCAGTCTTAACTGTGGTGAATTCTACTTCAGAATCCAATCAATAAGGGAGGAAGATGGACTCAGTGTCCAATTAAGACATAAGGTAATTATGCTCATGGCTTCTATTCCCTGGGCTTCTCAACTAAGCCACGTTGGAGAAACTGGTAACATTATTTTTTCATTACAAAGTTGACTGCTAATTAACCCCAAGGTAATGTCTCCAGGGCAGTAGCTCTCACCTCAGGAGTCCAATGATCACAATACAGGTTTCTGATAACTACACCCCATGTTGGTCACCAGAACTTCTAAAGATAGTGACTTGGGCTAGAGGAGCTGAGAGTCCTGATGAATAGAGGAGGCTAGTTTTATTGAAGCAGATGAGGACTGTGTCTTAAGGCTGATTTCTTCTCTTGTGCTGTTGATTCCTTAGGCTTTACTTACCACGGAAGCCCATAGACCAAATAGCTGCTTGTCTCTGAATTGGAGAACAATGTAGGTACTTACTAAGTAGCAGGAACACCCATCTGATCTGGGGCTTTGTGGGGCCTGCACCCTGAGTGATGTGTAGTATTTGAGATTTCTTCCTCACCTCCATGGAGATCAACGATGGTAGCTCAGGTAAGTAGCAGCAATAAGAAGAATCAGAAGCTACTTTTTAATCCAGGTACTAAAAGTAATTAGGAATTCCTTGGTGGTGAAAATCTTAAATATGTTCAGTTGTTAATAAAAGTTTATAGAGGTTTGAATGCACTCAGAGGTGCCTCAGAAGAGAGGTCTGGATATCTACTTTTGAAAAATCAACATTGAAAACCTTATGGAGTGCAGTTCTACTCTGACAAACATGAGATCACCATCGACAGCAACTGGTGGTAAGAATGATTGGGCATTATCCGTAGTTCTCTGATTTTTTTTTTTTTTGATGGCTAAACTGAGTCATTTTTGCCCTTAACTCGATTGTCTTTTCTTTCTTATTGTGTTTAGATTGGCTGACACATGACTTAAATGAAAGACATACTTATCAAATCTCTTCTGCTCTGTCAGCTGTGTATTCCGGTTGTATGTTTTTAGCTATAAGTGAAATCTGATGCTCAAATTCCAGTTTAATAAGGCAATTTGGGGAAATTTAGGATCTTCATGTGTACCTAAGAAGATAAAAAGTCCACTTCTTTATTTTCTGAGGCTGTATACCTAATTTTCTCCACTGTTTGATTGGGGATTTCCCTAAAATAAATGTTCAAATTTCCCAAAAGTTTTGATAAGAATATTCCCTGAATTGTCCCCCTTTTAAAGAACCCAGGTCCTCACATATTGAGTTGCTATTTCAATCTAGATTGCATAAAGTCCCAGTGGAGCATCTGATGAGTTAGAAACTTTGGACACAGAAGTGTTTTCTCCAGGGATCACAATGTGGGTCCCATCTATAAGTTCTAGAATATCAGAATAAGGGACATTTCGGGGATCATCAAACTAGAGAATCTTGAACTCTCTGAGTTGGAAGAATTCTTAGGGGTCATAATATTCCACTGATAGCATAAGTCAAAATGTCTTCTGTGACATATTGTTCAGGCAATCAAGGAGCCTCTGCTTTACTACCTTCTGTGTGTCCTAATGGTTTATTGCAGTTATTTTTTACCCTATGCCCTTCACTTTTTAAATATGGAGACAATATTCAAATTAAATACCTTGTCCAAAGTCACACAAAGCTAGACATAAAACCTAGGTCTTCTCATTCTCTAGGGAGGGATCTTTCTCCTTATTTTTATAGCCTGTTGTTATTGGGTAGAGGATCATTTTTTTGTTTTTCTGCTATGTATTTCCTAATATACTGATGATAGCATACTCTGGCTGTTCTGTTGTCTTCCTGAGCAGCTGGGGACTGCCTTCTCAGGTGAACTGAGGAGCTTGGGTCTCCATACATTATGAAAAGAGCAAATATATCAATCTCATAATTCATTGAGGCTGTGGGGTTATGGTAGCGCTATATTAAAAAAAATTCTCTTAATTGACATAAGCTATCCTCATGAATGTGAGTAACAATCTAAACATGACTTTCTTTGGTATTGGGTAGATTCAGGCAATGCTTCTGAATCAGAGAATCCCAGATTTCATGGTCTATTCTATATGCCATAGTCAGTGGAGTTAGAGCATAGTGGGGGTTAGAGGTGGACTAGTTAAAAGGAGATCCAGTTGAAAGTCTTCGGGGCTTCAGGTGAAAGTGTTTGGGAAATGTGATGAGGCAAAGAGAAACAAGAGCCATAAATTTAGATTTCTCCCAGTGTCTTGCATAGGCAGAAATCCTTCTGGCCAGAAGGAGTTATTAAAGTAGGGAAAGCTTTCTATTTCTTGACACTACCAGATATATATAAAACTTATAACTAGTTTATAATAAATGAGGGGATACAGGGTATATAATTCCTTTATATGTATATTTAGCGCTAATCTCTTTAAGTCACCTGAGTGGTGCAAGTGGTTTGTAACTGGCTGTTAACAGAAAGGTTGGCAGTTCATTCTCACCCAGTGGCTCCACTGGCTGTAAATATTACAGCCAAGAAACCCCTATGGAGAATTTCTTCTCAGTAATACATGGGTTCCTCATGAGTTGGGGGACTGGCTTGAAGGCAGCCAACGAAAATAACAACAACAGTAATCTGTTTATACTTATAGAGTGGAAAAAATTCCTATTATTTATGATAAATGATTTTTAAACCAGAGCCTGTGAGCATATTAGTACTAACTTCAGGAAAATGAATGCTTACACCCAGTAAATTTAGAGTCAGTTTCTAATAAGTAATAAAAAGCAAAAGATACTATCTCTAAATTCCAGGGACAGAAGCAATGAAGTTCAGAATCACTCAGTGATTTAACTCAGGATCTAGAAAGCAGAAGGTTACTATGAGGAAGAGAAATGCAAAAACAAAATTCCTGGTAGAAGATGCAAATAATTCCTCCACACAAAATGATGTAAAACCCTGAGATGTACATAAATAAAGAGTGGATGTGCCCAATGCGTGCTAGATGACTTCGTACCCAGATAATACTTTCTTTAGGTATTAGGTTGCACAGTTAAAAAATGCACCCATGTCCATGGAGGTCATGGTCCCTGGACTCTCTGTTAACCCCAGACTGGAACCATTCCCAAAGCCACCTCTTCAGACAAGAAGTGGGCTGGACTATAAGACAGAAAATCATACTGGTGAGGAGTGAGCTTCTTGGCTGAAGTAGACACATGAGACTATGTGGGCAGCTCCTGTCTGGAGGTGAGATGAAAAGGCAGAGGGGGACAGAAGTTGTTTGAATGGACACAGAGAATACAGGGTGGAGACGAAGAGAGTGCTGTCTCCTTAGGGGGAGAGCAGCTAGGGGTACATAGCAAGTTGTGTATAAATTTTTGTATGAGAGACTGACTTGATTTGTAAACTTTCACTTAAAGCATAATAAATTAAAAAAAAAAAATGTACCCATGAAAAAATTATCTGACCTTAGGCCTAAAAAGGAGTAAGAAAATAATCTCTTCTGACAGACTGCAAACATGCCCATTGGCTCCTTGGGAGAAAGACCTGATGATACCCTTCTGTAAAGATTAGAGCCAAGAAAACCCTATAGAATACTTTTTCTGTCACATGGGGTCACGTTAAGTCAGAATCGGCTTGATGGCACCCAACAACAACACCAAAAATAGCAACAGTTTGCAAACTATGCTTATTAGCAAAATGTTCAATATATAAAACATTTAAAGACTAAAGTTATGGAAGGAAAGTGGGACCCAGTCAACTTCCTATTGTCTGTTCTCTCTCACTCTGTGGCAAGATCTAAGCCATTTTTGAGAAACTCTATTTCTCTGAGCTTCTTTGAGGCACCTCAAAATAGAAAAAATGAAGCATGGTGCAAAATGCCACAAAGTAAATGAGTCTCTTCCTGCCACTCTAGCGACTATTCTCTCCCTGAAAAGAATTGCTTCTTTAATGTTCTCTACTCTTCCACCCTTGACTCAGTGCTCTTGTTTGTGGAATCTCTTCTAATATTCCTAATTGATCTCTTGTCAGTCTGTCAGTAATATAACTAAAGATTGTTTTTATTATTGTTCTGAGTCCTTATATAGGATTATTGTAAGGGATGGTTGAGACACGTATATTATAAGCTTTCCACATATATTAGCATATAATAGGTCATCAGTAAGCACTAGCTTTCAGAGGTCATCTAATTCTTCCTCTCTCTACCCATTTTATAGTCAGATAAATTGAGGGTTGCATATTTCTGTCTGAACACAATTCATTCTTCTATTCCATGATCTGATTAGGGGCAGATATGTGAAATTAAGCCCATTTTTCACCTTTTGAGGGCTGTTTCCTTGGGCTTGTAGTCACCAAGAAAAACACAATAAGCCACAAATAAGAGATAAGGGGGAACTATTAGGCAATTCCCCAGTCCTTGGCTAGAGAGGTAACTTGTTCTCATTCTTAGAGAAAGCCTCATGATTGGCTCTCAATTATTCTGCTGCATAAATAGCCTTAATTCTTCTTTTGACAGACATTTTTGAGAGGGAATGAAGGAGTTACACCAGACGTCTGGAAATGTCTGCACCCTGCAGACTTTGTGCTGAATTATCCATACATTTCTACTTTTCCTCATGGTCTTCCCCTGACTCTCTTCTATAGCAGCACTCTCCATGGAGCGGGCCAATGAGACAGTGGTGAAAGAGTTTGTCTTCCTGGGCTTCTCATCTCTGGCCGGGCTGCAGAGGCTGCTCTTCATTGGCTTCCTGCTCCTCTACCTCTTCACTCTGGGCACCAATGCCATCATCATTTCCACCATTGTGTTGGACAGCGCCCTTCACACCCCCATGTACTTCTTCCTCGCTGTCCTCTCCTGCTCTGAGACCTGCTACACTTTCGTCATTGTACCCAAGATGCTGATTGACCTGCTGGCCCAGAAGAAGACCATCTCCTTTCTGGGATGTGCCATACAGATGTTTACTTTCCTTTTCCTTGGCTGCTCTCACTCCTTTCTGCTGGCAGCCATGGGTTATGATCGCTATGTGGCCATCTGTAACCCACTGCGCTACACGGTGCTCATGGGACATGCAGTATGCATGGGACTAGTGGCTACTGCCTGTGTTTGTGGCTTCGCTGTCTCCGTGGTGACCAGTTCCTTGGTATTTCATCTGCCTTTCCACTCCTCCAACCAACTCCATCACTTCTTCTGTGATATCTCTCCTGTCCTCAAGCTGGCATCTCACCACTCCCGCCTGAGTCAAATGATCATATTCATGCTTGGTGTGTTTGTTCTGGTTGTTCCACTGCTGCTTATCCTGGTCTCCTACATCCACATCATCTCTGCCATTCTGAAAATCCCATCCTCTGTGGGAAGATACAAGGCCTTCTCCACTTGTGCCTCCCACCTTATTGTCGTAACTGTTCACTATGGTTGTGCCTCTTTCATCTACTTGAGGCCCAAGTCCAACTACTCTTCAAGCCGAGACTCTCTGATATCTGTGTCTTATACCATCCTCACTCCATTGTTCAATCCGATGATATACAGTCTAAGAAATAAGGAGTTCAAATCAGCCCTTCGAAGAGCAATGGGCCAGACGTTATTTCCTGCTAATTAAAGAGCCAGTTTTAACTATTCAGTTAATTGTGTGCTTTATGTGCCAAGCAAAAGGTGTGTTGTCACATATTTCCTTATTTAAGGGTCCAATTGCACTGTGACACAAGGACATTTTACATACCAGGACATTAAGACTCCAAGAAGTTAAGACGTTCTGCCTTTCAACTGTCAGCAATAAGGTCTCTAAAATCGCTATGTGGATGTGAGAAGGGATTACTCAGTTGCAGAACAAATTTCCTTATAACTCACTGCTCTAAATATTGGTAATTCAAAACTAATACATCAACTGATGAAAGCAAAATATATCCAAGCAGCCTAGTTCCAAGAAACAGAAGCAGAAAATCTATACATCTGTACCCTTCCCTATTTTCCGTTCTCCTTCTCCTGAAGATGACCGGCAACCTTGGCCCCGCCCATTCTGCAGCAAACCTTGATGTCCTTTTTGAGTCTCTGATGCACCCCCTCAATCTCTGTATTGAAATGTCTTTGTCCATTTGACTTTACTTGGGACTGTGTTGTCTTTCCTTTGTCTAAGATTGGAGCCTCTTTCCTGGAGTCTCCTTCCTATAAAACTCTCTCCCATATCATCCTACTTATTAATTATCTTTAAGGCAACTGCTTGCATTACATAGTTGCTGAAATATCTCAGGTAATTCTAAGCAAAAGAAATTGAGTAAATATTGATAGTGTAGAAATCTAGAATCCTGGAAATCTAAAAATTCCTTGGAAAAACCTTTCAGTGACCCTCCTTGCTGTACAGGATGAAGTCCGGAGTCCTTGGCTACCATGAATTTATCATGTAGTCCCTGTCTACTTGCCCAGCATTATAACTCTCTGTTCAGCATATGACCTTTGCTGTGTACTCTGAGGGAGTCCCTGGGTGGTGCAAACAGTTACTCGGCTGCTAGCAGAAAGGTTGGCAGTTCAAGTGCACCCAGAGATGCCTCAGAAATGAGGTCTGGTGATCTACTTCTGAAAAATCAGCCATTGGAAACCCCATGGAGCACAGTTGTACTCTGACACACACGGAGCAATTATAAGTCAGAATATCAGAATAGATTTCACAGGAACTGGTGCACTGTGAACATAAACTGTTGTTTCCAAAATGATGATCTTCTTATTCACCACATTTTCTCATGTGCAGTTTCTTCCCTTTGGAATAATTCTTCTTTATTTGACTTACGTATCTCTTCTCATGTTTCACAATAATCTCAGCTATCATTTTCTCTCCAAGTCTCCATTGTTACCTGGCCTCACTCTACCAGTGAGATTAGGCTCTATCGTGTTTGTTTTCTCATAGCATTCAGGGCCCATTTTTTATTATATCTCTTATCATTTCAACAAATATTTATTCATTGCTTAATATGTACCAGGGACTATTTTAGTTACTGGAAATCAATAATAACGAATATATGTGTTCTCTGCCCTCCTAGACCTTATGGTTTAGTTTGAGAGAGTCCCAATAAACAGATAAACTCAGGGACAAATACTTTACCAGAAGTTGGAGAACGTGCTATGAGGGAAAAGGACAGGGACTAGAGGAAGGAACACTAAAAGAAATCTAATTTGGAACAGATGGTGTGGAGCTGGCCTCTCTGAGGAACTGACATTTAACTTGCAAACTGAAGGATGAATGAATCACCAGGTTAGGAAGACTACTTGGAGGAAGGGAGGGGAGAGGGTGGATCCTTTTAGACAGGAGGAGCAGAATGTGTGTATAAAAGTCCTGATGCAATAAGGAGATGGATGAATCTGAGGAACGCAAAGAAAGCCAGCATAAATGTTTATTTGCTTTTTCGTTGACTCTCTCCGTAATGAATATGAACTTTTTTTTTGGTAATTTTTATTGTGCTTTAAGTGAAAGTTTACAAATCAAGTCAGTCTCTCACATAAAAACTTATATACACCTTACCTTACTAAAAAAAAAAAAAACTTTTTTTTTTTTTTATACATACTCCCAATTACTCTCCCCCTAATAAGACAGTCTGCTCTCTCCATCCACCCTCTCTTTTCATGTCCATTTCTCCAGCTTCTAACCCCCTCTACCCTCTCATCTCCCCTCCAGGAAGGAGATGCCAACATAGTCTCAAGTGTCCACCTGATCCAAGAAGCTCACTCCTCACCAGCATCCCTCTCCAACCAATTGTCCAGTCCAATCCATGTCTGAAGAGTTGGCTTTGGGAATGTTTCCTGTTCTGGGCCAACAGAAGGTCTGGGGGCCATGACTACCGGGGTCCTTCCAGTCTCAGTCAGACCATTAAGTCTGGTCTTTTTATGAGAATTTGGGGTCTGCATCCCACTGCTATCCTGCTCCCTCAGGGGTTCTCTGTTGTGTTTCCTGTCAGGGAGGTCATCCGTTGTAGCCAGGCACCATCTAGTTCTTCTGGTCTCAGGATGATGTAGACTCTGGTTCATGTGGCCTTCTATCTCTTGGGCTTGTAATGACCTTGTGTCCTTGGTGTTCTTAATTATCCTTTGATCCAGGTGGGTTGTGACCAATTGACGCATCTTAGATGGCCGCTTGCTAGCGTTTAAGGCCCCAGATGCCACTATTCAAAGTGGGATGCAGAATGTTTTCTTAATAGATTTTATTCTGCCAATTGACTTAGGTGTCCCCTGAAGTTATTGTCCCAAAACCCCTGCCCCTGCTATACTGGACTTCAAAGCATTTAGTTTATTCAGGGAACTTCTTTGCTTATGGTTTAGTCCAGTTGTGCTGACCTCCCCTGTATTGTGTGTTGTATTTCCCTTCACCTAAAGTAGTTCTAATCTTCCAACTAATTAGCCAGTACCCGTATCGCACCCTCCCACCCTCCCTCCTCTCATAACCACAAAAGAGCGTTTTCTTCTCAGTTTAAACTATTTCTCAAGTTCTTATAATAGTGGTCTTATACAATATTTGTCCTTTTGCAACTGACTAATTTCACTCAGCATAATGGCTTCCAGGTTCCTCCATGTTATGAAATGTTTCACAGATTCATCACCGTTCTTTATCAGTGCTTAGTATTCCTTTGTGTGAATATACCAGAATTTATTTATCCATTCATCCGTTGATGGGCACCTTGGTTGCTTCCATTTTTTGCTGTTGTAAACAGTGCTGCAATAAACATGGGTGTGCATATATATGTTCGTGTAAAGGCTCTTATTTCTCTAGGATATATTCTGAGGGGTGGGATTGCTGGATCGTATGGTAGTTCTAATTCTAGCTTTTTTTTTTTTTAAATAATTTTTATTGTGCTTTAAGTGAAAGTTTACAAATAAAGTCAGTCTGTCACATATAAGCTTGTATACACCTTACTCCATACTCCCACTTACTCTCCCCCTAGTGAGTCAGCCCGCTCCCTCCTTCCGGTCTCTCCTTATGTGACAGTTTTGCCAGTTTCTAACCCTCTCTACCCTCCTATCTCCCCTCCAGACAGGAGATGCCAACACAGTCTCAAGTGTCCACCTCATACAAGTAGCTCACTCTTCGTCAGCATCTCTCTCCAACCCATTGTCCAGTCCCTTCCATGTCTGATGAGTTGTCTTCGGGAATGGTTCCTGCCCTGGGCCAACAGAAGGTCTGGGGACCATGATCACAGCTGTCCTTCTAGTCTCAGTCAGACCATTAAGTCTGGTCTTTTTATGAGAATTTGGGGTCTGTATCCCACTGATCTCCTGCTCCCTCAGGGGTTCTCTGTTGTGTTCCCTGTCAGGGCAGTCATCGGTTGTGGCCGGGCACCATCTAGTTCTTCTGGTCTCAGGATGATGTAAGTCTCTGGTTCATGTGGCCCTTTCTGTCTCTTGGGCTCATAGTTACCGTGTGACCTTGGTGTTCTTCATTCTCCTTTGATCCGGGTGGGTTGAGACCAATTGATGCATCTTAGATGGCTGCTTGTTAGCATTTAAGACCCCAGATGCCACATTTCAAAGTGGGATGCAGAATGTTTTCATAACAGAATTATTTTGCCAATTGACTTAGAAGTCCCCTTAAGCCATAGTCCCCAAACCCCCGTCCTTGCTCCGCTGACCTTTGAAGCATTCAGTTTATCCCAGAAACTTCTTTTCTTTTGGTCCGGTCCAGTAGAGCTGACCTTCTGTGTATTCAATATTGTCCTTCCCTTCACCTAAAGTAGTTCTTATCTACTAACTAATCAGCAAATAACCCTCTCCCACCCTACCTCCCTCCTTCCCCTCATAATCACAAAAGTATGTGTTCTCCTCAGTTTATACTATTTTTCAAGGTCTTACAATAGTGGTCTTATACAATATTTGTCCTTTTGCCTCTGACTAATTTCGCTCAGCATAATGCCTTCCAGGTTCCTCCATGTTATGAAATGTTTCACAGATTCGTCACTGTTCTTCATCGATGCGTAGTATTCCATTGTGTGAATATACCATAATTTATTAAACCATTCATCCGTTGATGGACACCTTGGTTGCTTCCAGCTTTTTGCTATTGTAAACAGAGCTGCCATAAACATGTGTGTGCATATATCTGTTCATGTGAAGGCTCGTATTTCTCTAGGGTATATTCCGAGGAGTGGGATTTCTGGGTTGTATGATACTTCTATTTCTAACTTTTTTTTTTTATTAACTTTTATTGAGCTTCAAGTGAATGTTTACAAATCAAGTCAGTCTGTCACATATAAGTTTATATACACCTTACTCCATACTCCCACTTGCTCTCCCCCTAATGAGTGAGCCCTTCCAGTCTCTCCTTTTGTGACAATTTTGCCAGCTTCCAACTCTCTCTATCCTCCCATCCCCTCTCCAGACAGGAGATGCCAACACAGTCTCAAGTGACCACTTGATATAATTAGCTCACTCTTCATCAGCATCTCTCACCTACCCACTGTCCAGTCCCTTTCATGTCTGATGAGTTGTCTTCGGGAATGGTTCCTGTCCTGTGCCAACAGAAGTTTTGGGGACCATGACCGCCGGGATTCCTCTAGTGTCAGTCAGACCATTAAGTATGGTCTTTTTTATGAGAATTTGGGGTCTGCATCCCACTGATCTCCTGCTCCCTCAGGGGTTCTCTGTTGTGTTCCCTGTCAGGGCAGTTATCGATTGTGGCCGGGCACCAACTAGTTCTTCTGGTCTCAGGATGATGTAGGTCTCTGGTTCATGTGGCCCTTTCTGTCTCTTGGGCTCTTAGTTGTCGTGTGACCTTGGTGTTCTTCATTCTCCTTTGCTCCAGGTGGGTTGAGACCAATTAATGCATCTTAGATGGCTGCTTGTTACATTTAAGACCCCAGATGCCACATTTCAAAGTGGAATGCAGAATGTTTTGGTAATAGAGTTTATTATGCCAATTGACTTAGAAGTCCCCTTAAACAATGGTCCCCAAACCCCCGCCCTTGCTCCGCTGACCTTTGAAGCATTCAGTTTATCCCAGAAACTTCTTTTCTTTTGGTCCAGTCCATTTGAGCTGACCTTCCATGTATTGAGTATTGTCCTTCCCTTCACCTAAAGTAGTTCTTAGCTACTAATTAATCAGTAAAAAATCCTCTCCCACCCTCCCTCCCTCCCCTCCTCGTAACCACAAAAGTATGTGTTCTTCTCAGTTTATGCCATTTCTCAAGATCTTATAATAGTGGTCTTATACAATATTTGTCCTTTTGCCTCTGACGAATTTCACTCAGCATAATGCCTTCCAGGTTCCTCCATGTTATGAAATGTTTCACAGATTCGTCACTGTTCTTTATCAATGTGTAGTATTCCACTGTGTGAATATACCACAATTTATTTAGCCATTTATCCGTTGATGGATACCTGTGTTGCTTCTAGCTTTTTGCTATTATAAACAGTGCTGCAATAAACATGGGTGTGAATATATCTGTTTGTGTGAAGGCTCTTATTTCTCTAGGATATATACCGAGGAGTGGGATTTCTGGGTTGTATGGTAGTTCTCTTTCTAACTGTTTAAGATAATGCCAGATAGATTTCCAAAGTGGTTGTACCGTTTTACATTCCCACCAGCAGTGTGTAAGAGTTCCAATCTCTCCACAGGCTCTCCAACATTTATTCTTTTGTGTTTTTTGGATTAATGCCAGCCTTGTTGGAGTGAGATGGAATCTCATCGTAGTTTTAATTTGCATTTCTCTAATGGCTAATGATCGAGAGCATTTTCTCATGTATCTGCCTGAATATCTTCTTTAGTGAAGTGAGTGTTCATATCCTTTCCCCACATTTTGATTGGGTTGTTTGTCTTTTTGTGGTTGAGTTTTAACAGAATCATATAGATTTTAGAGATCAGGCGCTGGTCGGAGATGTCATAGCTGAAAATTCTTTCCCAGTCTGTAGGTGGTCTTTCTACTCTTTTGGTGAAGTCTTTAGATGAGCAGAGGTGTTTGATTTTTAGGAGCTCCCGGTTATCTGGTTTCTCTTCGTCATTTTCGGTAATGTTTTGTATTCTGTTTATGCTTTGTATTAGGGCTCCTAACGTTGTCCCTATTTTTTCTTCCATGATCTTTACCGTTTTAGTCTTTATGTTTAGGTCTTTGATCCACTTGGAGTTAGTTTTTGTGCATGGTGTGAGGTATGGGTCCTGTTTCATTTGTTTGCAAATGGATATCCAGTTATGCCAGCACCATTTGTTAAAAAGACTATCTTTTCCCCAATTAACTGATACTGGGCCTTTGTCAAATATCAACTGCTCATATGTGGATGGATTTATATCTGGTTTCTCAATTCTGTTCCATTGGTCTATGTGTCTGTTGTTGTACCAGTACCAGGCTGTTTTGACTACTGTGGCTGTATAATATGTTCTAAAATCAGGTAGAGTGAGGCCTCCCACTTTCGTCTTCTTTTTCAGTAATGCTTTACTTATCTGGGGCTTCTCTCCCTTCCATATGAAGCTGGTGATTTGTTTCTCCATCACATTAAAAAATGTCATTCGAATTTGGATCGGAAGTGCATTGTATGTATAGATGGCTTTTGGTAGAATAGACATTTCTACTATGTTAAGTGTTCCTATCCAGGAGCAAGGTATGTTTTTCCACTTATGTAGGTCCTTTGTAGTTTCTTGCACTAGTACCTTGTAGTTTTCTTTGTATAGGTCTTTTACATCTTTGGTAAGGTTTATTCCTAAGTATTTTATCTTCTTGGGGGCTACTGTGAATGGTATTGATTTGGTGATTTCCTCTTCGATGTTCTTTATTTCTTTGTCTACCCTAATTGCTCTGGCTAGGACCTCTAGCACAATGTTGAATAAGGGTGGTGATAAAGGGCATCCTTGTCTGGTTCCCATTCTCAAGGGAAATGCTTTCAGGCTCTCTCCATTTAGAGTGATGTTGGCTGTTGGCTTTGTATAGATGCCCTTTGTTATGTTGAGGAATTTTCCTTCAATTCCTATTTTGGTGAGAGTTTTTATCATGAATGGGTGTTGGACTTTGTCAAATGCCTTTTCTGCGTCAATCGATAAGATCATGTGGTTTTTGTCTTTTGTTTTATTTATATGGTGGATTACATTAATGGTTTTTCTAATATTCAACCAGCCTTGCATACCTGGTATAAATCCCACTTGGTCGTGGTGGATTATTTTTTTGATATGTTGTTGAATTCTATTGGCTAGAATTTTGTTGAGGATTTTTGCATCTGTGTTCATGAGGGATATAGGTCTGTAATTTTCTTTTTTTGTGGTGTCTTTACTGGTTTTGGTATCAAGGATATGGTGGCTTCATAGAATGAGTTAGGTAGTATTTCGTCATTTTCTGTGATGTTAACTGTTCTCTGAAAGTTTGGTAGAACTCTGCAGTGAAGCCATCCAGGCCAGGGCTTTTTTTTGTTGGGAGTTTTTTGATTACCTTTTCAATCTCTTTTTTTTTGTTATGGGTCTATTTAGTTGTTCTACTTCTGATTGCGTTTAGGTAGGTAGTGTTTTTCTAGGAATTCATCCATTTCTTCTAGGTTTGCAAATTTGTTAGAGTACAATTTTTCATAATAATCTGATATGATTCTTTTAATTTCAGTTGGGTCTGTTGTGATGTGGCCCATCTCGTTTCTTATTCGGGTTATTTGTTTCCTTTCCTGTATTTCTTTAGTCAGTCTGGTCAATGGTTTATCAATTTTGTTAATGTTTTCAAAGAACCGGCTTTTGGCTTTGTTAATTCTTTCAATTGTTTTTCTGTTCTCTAATTCATTTAGTTCAGCTCTAATTTTTATTATCTGTTTTCTTCTGGTGCCTGATGGATTCTTTTGTTGCTCACTTTCTATTTGTTCAAGTTGTAGGGACAGTTCTCTGATTTTGGCTCTTTCTTCTTTTTGTATGTGTGCATTTATCGATATAAATTGACTTCTGAGCACTGCTTTTGCTGTGTCCCAGAGGTTTTGATAGGAAGTATTTTCATTCTCGTTGCGTTCTATGAATTTCCTTATTCCCTCCTTAAAGTCTTCTATAACCCAGTCTTTTTTGAGCAGGGTATTGTTCAGTTTCCAAGTATTTGATTTCTTTTCCTAATTTTTCTGCTATTGATTTCCACTTTTATGGCCTTGTGGTTTGAGAAGATGCTTTGTAATATTTCGATATTTTGGATTCTGCAAAAGTTTGTTTTATGACCTAATATGTGGTCTATTCTAGAGAATGTTCCATGTGTGCTAGAAAAAAAAGTATACTTTGCAGCAGTTGGGTGGAGAGTTTTGTATAAGTCAATGAGGTCAAGTTGGTTGATTGTTGTGATTAGGCCTTCCGTGTCTCTATTGAGCTTCTTACTGGAAGTCCTGTCCTTCTCCGAAAGTGGTGTGTTGAAGTCTCCTACTATAATTGTGGAGGTGTCTATCTCACTTTTCAGTTCTGTTAAAATTTGATTTATGTGTCTTGCAGCCCTGTCATTGGGTGCATAAATATTTAATATGGTTATATTTCCTGGTCAATTATCCCTTTTATCATTGTGTAGTGTCCTTCTTTATCCTTTGTGGTGGATTTAAGTTTAAAGTCTATTTTGTCAGAAATTAATATTGCTACTCCTCTTCTTTTTTGCTTATTGTTTGCTTGATATATTTTTTCCATCCTTTGAGTTTTAGTTTGTGTCTCTAAGTCTAAGGTGTGTCTTTTGTAGGCAGCATATAGATGGATCGTGTTTCTTTATCCAGTCTGAGACTCTCTGTCTCTTTTTTGGTGAATTTAGTCCATTTACATTCAGCGTAATTATAGATAAGTATGTGGGTTTTTTTTTATGTGTTATATGTTGTCATTTTGATGCCTTTTTGTGTGTGTTTTTGACAATTTCAATTTTGCACTTACTTTTTTGTGCTGAGACGTTTTCTTTGTAAATTGTGTGATCCTCATTTTCATAGTAGTTGACTTTATGTTTGCTGAGTCATTACGTTTTTCTTGGTTTTTATTTTGAGTTAAGGAATTATTATACCTCTTTGTGGTTACCTTAATATTGACCCCTATTTTTCTAAGTAAAAACCTAACTTGTATTGTCCTGTATCGCCTTGTATCCCTCTCCATATGGCTGTTCTATGCCACCTGTATTTAGTCCCTCTTTTTGATTATTGTGATCTTTTACATATTGACTTCAATGATTCCCTGTTTTGAGCAGTTTTTTTAATTGATCTTAATTTGTTTTTGTGATTTCCCTATTTGAGTTGATATCAGGATGTTCTGTTCTGTGACCTTGTGTTGTGCTGGTATCTGATATTATTGGTTTTCTGACCAAACAATTTCCTTTAGTATTTCTTGTAGCTTTGGTTTGATTTTTGCAAATTCTCTAAGCTTGTGTTTATCTGTAAATATCTTAATTTCGCTTTCATATTTCAGAGAGAGTTTTGCTGGATATATGATCCTTGGCTGGCAGTTTTTCTCCTTCAGTGCTCTGTAGATGAAATCCCATTGCCTTCTTGCCTGCATGGTTTCTGCTGAGTAGTCTGAATTTATTCTTATTGATTCTTCTTTGTAGGAGACCTTTCTTTTATCCCTGGTTGCTTTTAAAATTTTCTCTTTATCTTTGGTTTTGGCAAGTTTGATGAGAATATGTCTTGGTGTTTTCCTTTTTGGATCAATCTTAAATGGGGTTCGATGAGCATCTTGGATAGACATCCTTTTGTCTTTCATGATGTCAGGAAAGTTTTCTGTCAGCCGATCTTCAACTATTCTTTCTGTGTTTTCTGTCCTCCATCCCTGTTCTGGGACTCCAATCACACACAAGTTATCCTTCTTGATAGAGTCCCACATGATTCTTAGGGTTTTTTCATTTTTTAAAATTCTTTATGTGATTTTTTTTCAGCTATGTTGGTGTTAATTCCCTGGTCCTCCAGATTTCCCACTCTGCATTCCAGTTGCTCGGTTCTGCTCCTCTGACTTCCTATTGTGTTGTCTAATTCTGTAATTTTATTGTTAATCTTTTGGATTTCTGAATGCTGTCTCTCTATGGATTCTTGGAACTTATTAATTTTTCCACTATGTTCTTGAATAATCTTTTTGAGTTCTTCAACTGTTTTATCAGTGTGTTCCTTGGCTTTTTCTGCAGATTGCCTTATTTCATTTCTGAAGTCATCCCTGATGTCTTGAAGCATTCTGTAAATTAGTTTTTTTATATTCTGTATCTGATAATTCCAGGATTGTATCTTCATTTGGGAAAGATTTTGATTCTTTAGTTTGGGGGGTTGTAGAAGCAGTCATGGTCTGTTTCTTTATGTAGTTTGATATCCACTGCTGTCTCCGAGCCATCACTAAGATATTGTAGTGATTTGTTGTATATTTGGTCGCTGAGTCTCATCTTGTTTTGTTTTCTTTCAATATACATGGATTGGCTACTAGATTGTGCTGTCTTGATTGTTGTAGCCCTTGACTTACTTATGACCTATTACCAGCTGGTTTGGGCTGTTAACAGATATATATGCCTGAGTCCATTCACTATTCTTGAGTAGAATCTGATTTTGGGTCATCAAGTGTGTGATGCACCCTATCACCTATCCACCTTGATAAGTAGTGGTGATAGTTGTGTGCACCAGATTGTAGTAGCAGCAGGGGCTCACACTCCAGGGGGGTCAGGAAGCTGACAGGCTTCCCCCAAGTGTCAGTGAGGTAGGTGTGTCTCTATTCCTAAAGCACCTTGTGGGTGGGCTCTGCAGCTATACCTTAGGCCTCCAATGCAAGTACCTGTACAGATTGGTAGGTGTCACCCTCCTTAGACCCCTAAGGCAGGCGGCTAGGTGGTCTGGCGGGAGCTTCAGCCCTCAGTTCCCTGTTGTGGGTCAGTGAGTGCTCTGTTGAATACGCAGAGATAACAGACCTGGGAAACTTCTCTTTCCAGTAAATCCGCTAAAAAAAAATGCAGTCAGATCCTTATCAGGAATACCTTTGCATTATAATAGCCACCTTGTTCCCTGTAGGATTGAAAGCTGGAGACTGTGGATCACATATGCTTGGCTTGAGCTGGTTCTGTGTTTTTAGTCCCATTAGGGAAGGATTTTTGGTTTCTGGATTTTTTGTGGTTGCTTCTCTCAGGCCAGAAGAATGGGTTAGGAAAAGATCAAAAAAAAAAAAAAGGGGGAAAAAAAAACTGCGGAGCAGTTCTCCCTCTGGCTCAGGAAATTCCAATGTTAATGAAGCCGCCTGGGAAGGGGAGGGGAGGGTTCAGAAAAACAGGAGAGAGTAGCACCCCGGAATATAGACAAAGTTACTTATCTTGCTTGGGATGACTATTTTATCTGAGATTCCCGAGGGGCGTGGGATGACTGTTTTATCTGAGATTCCCAAGGGGTGCGTCAACTGTGTGCGCTGGCTGGGTAGAGATAGTCCCCGAGTGTCAGGCCTTTGTCCCGTGCTTGTGCTGTCTCGGAAGCCGTGGTCAGTTCCTCTGTTCCCAGTCCAAAGCCCAGCGCCAAGGTTCCCTGGCTGGGATGCCGCACTCCAGGCTCCAAAACCAGTCGCTGCCTCCCGGTGACTTCTCCTGTCAGCTGCATCGCTGCACTGCCTCTGTGCACTGGCTGGCTTCCCCCGAGGCCACTTCTGGGGGCTAGGGCTGCATCCCGTGTTTGCACCGTCTCAGGATGCCGTGCTCAGCTCCCCTGTGCCCAATCAAAGCCCAGTGCCAAGGTTTCCTGACTGGGATACTGACTCTAGGCTCCGAAAACAGTTGCAGCTTCCCCGTGGTTGTTCGTTCTTGGCCTCTGTCACTCAGGTCAACTCTTTAGATCTGTGTTTGATGGTCAGGGTTTGTAGATTGTCATGTATGTGATCGAGTCACTAGTTTTTCTGAGTCTTTGTTGCAAGAGGGATCCGAGGTAGCTTCTACCTAGTCAGCTATCTTGGCCCCCGATCTTATTTCTAGCTTTTTAAGGAAGCGCCAAATCGATTTCCGAAGTGGTTGTACCATTTGACATTCCCACCAGCAGAGGATAGGTGTTCCAATCTTTCCACAGCCTCTCCAACATTTATTGTTTTGTGTTTTTTGGATTAATGCCAACCTTGTTGGAGTGAGATGAAATCTCATTGTAGTTTTGATCTGCATTTCTCTAATGGCTAATGATCGTGAGCATTTCCTCATGTATCTGTTAGCTACTTAAATGTCTTTTTTAGTGAAGTGTCTATTCATATCTTTTGCCCATTTTTTAATAGGGTTGTTTGTCTTTTTGTAGTTGAGTTTTTGCAGTATCATGTAGATTTTAGAGATCAGACGCTGATTGGAAATATCATAGGTAAAAACTTTTTCCCAGTCTGTAGGTATTCTTTTTACTCTTTTGGTGAAGTCTTTGGATGACCATAGGTGTTTGATTTTTAGGAGATCCCAGTTATCTAATTTTTCTTCTGCGTTCTTAATAATGTTTTTATATCGTTTATGCCATGTATTACAGCTCCTAACATTGTCCCTATTTTTAGTTCCATGATCTTTATAATTTTAGATTTTATATTTGGGTCTTTGACCCATTTTGAGTTAGTTTTTGTGCATGGAGTGAGGTATGAGTCTTGTTTCATGTTTTTGCAGATGGATATCCAGTTATGGCAGCACCACTTGTTAAAAAGACTGTCTTTTTCCCCATTTAACTGTTTTGGGGCCTTTGTCAAATATCAACTGCTCATATGTGGATGGATTTATATAAGTCTGGATTCTCAATTCTGTTTCATTGGTCTATATGTATGTTGTTGTACCAGTACCAGGCTGTTTTGACTACTGTGGCAGTAGATAGAGTAAGGCCTTCCACTTTGTTCTTTTTCAGTAATTCTTTGTTTATCCTGGGCCTCTTTTCCTTCCATATGAAGTTGGTGATTTGTTTCTCCATCTCATTAAAGAATGTTGTTGGGATTTGGATCAGAATTGCATTAAACGTATAGATCGCTTTTGGTAGAATAGAGAGTTTTATAATGTGAAGTCTTCCTATCCATGAGTGAGGTACGTTTTTCCACTTATGTAAGTCTCTTTTGGTTTCTTGCTGAAGTGTACTGTAGTTTCCTTTGTATAAGTCTTTTACATCTCTGGTAAGATTTATTCTTAAGTATTTTATCTTCTTGGGGGCTACTGTAAATGGTATTGATTTGGTGATTTCCTCTTCGATGTTCTTTTTCTTGGTGTAGAGGAATCCAACTGATTTTTGTATGTTTATCTTGTATCCGCATACTCTGCTCAACGCTTCTATTAGTTTCAGTAGTTTTCTGGAGGATTCCTTAGGGTTTTCTGTGTATAAGATCATGGCATCTGCAAATAGAGACACTTTTACTTCTTCCTTGCCAGTCTGGATTCCCCTTATTTCTTTATGTAGCCTAATTGCTCTGGCTAGGGCCTCCTCCAAGACAATGTTGAATAAGAGCAGTAATAAAGGGAATCTTTGTCTGGTTCCCCATCTCATTGGGAATGCTTTCAGGCTTTCTCCATTTAGAGTGATGTTGGCTGTTGGCTTTGTATAAATGCCCTTTATTATGTTGAGGAATTTTCCTTGTATTCCTATTTTGCTGAGAGTTTTTATCATGAATGGGTGTTGAACTTTTGCAAATGCCTTTTCTGCATCAATTGATAAGATCATGTGATTCTTTTATTTATGTGGTGGATTACATGAATTGTTTTTCTAATGTTGAACCTTCCCTGCATACCTGGTATGAATCCCACTTGGCCATGGTGATTTATCTTTTTGATATGTTGTTGAATTCTGTTGGCTAGAATTTTGTTGAGGATTTTTGCATCTACTTTCATGAGGGATATAGGTCTATAATTTTCTTTTCTTGTGGTGTCTTTACCTGGTTTTGGTATGGTATCAGGGATATGGTGGTTTCATAGAATGAGTTTGGTAGTGTTCCATCCTTTTCTATGCTCTGAAATACCTTTAGTAGTAGTGGTGGTAATTCTTCTCTGAAAGTTTGGTAGAATTCTGCAGTGAAGCCGTCCGGACCGGGACTTTTTTTTGTTGGGAATTTTTTGATTACCTTTTCAATCTCTTCTTTTGTTATGGGTCTATTTAGTTGTTCTTCATCAGTTTGTGTTAGTTTAGGTAGGTAGTGTGTTTCTAGGAATTCATCCATTTCTTCTAGTTTTTCAAATTTGTTAAAGTATAATTTTTCTTAGTAATCTGATATGATTCTTTTAATTTCAGTTGGGTCTCTTGTAATATCGCCCATCTCATTTCTTATTTGGGTTATTTGCTTACTCTCCTGTTTTTCATTTGTCAGTTTGGACAATGGTTTATCAATTTTGTTGATTTTTTCAAAAAGCCAGCTTTTGGTCTTATTAATTCTTTCAATTGTTTTTCTATTTTCTATTTCATTTAGTTCAGCTCTAATTTTCATTATTTGTTGTCTTCTGATGCCTGAGGGTTTCTTTCGTTGCTCTCTTTCAATTTGTTCAAGTTGTAGGCATAATTCTTTGATTTTGACCCTTTCTTCTTCTTGGATGTGTGCGTTTATTGATTTAAATTGATCTCTGAGCACTGCTTTTGCTGTGTCCCAAAGTTTCTGATAGGAAGTGTTTTCATTCTCATTGGTTTCTATGGATTTCTTTATTCCATGCTTAATGTCTTCTATAATCCAGTCGTTTTTGAGCAGGGTATTGTTCAGTTTCCAAGTGTTTGATTTCTTTTCCCTGCTTTTCCTGTTATTGATTTCTACTTCTATGGCCTTACAGTCAGAGAAGATGGTTTATAATATTTCAATGTTTTGGATTCTGCTACGGCTTGCTTTATGACCTCATATGTGTCTATTCTAGAGAATGTTCCATGTCTACTACAAAAGAAAGCATATTTGGTTGCTGTTGGGTGGAATGTTCTGTATATGTCTATGAGGTCAAGCTGGTTGATTGTGGCATTTAGATCTTCCTTGTCTTTTTTTGTCTTTATTGAGCTTCTTTCTGGATGTCCTGTCCTTCACCAAAAGTGGTGTTTTGAATTTTCCTACTATTATTGTGGAGTTGTCTATCTTACTTTTCAATGCTGATAGAGTTTGTTTTATGTATCTTGCAGCCCTGTCATTGGGTGGAAAAATATTTAATCTAGTTATATCTTCTTGATGTATTTTCCTTTAATCATTACATAGTGTCCTTCCTTATTCTTTCTGATGGATTTAACTTTAAAGTCTATTTTTTTAGAAATTAATATTGCCACTGCTGCTCTTTTTTGATTGTTATTTGCTTGATATATTTTTTTCCATCCTTTGAGTTTTAGTTTGTTTGTGTCTGTAAGCCTAAGGTGTGTCTCTTGTAGGCAGCATATAGATGGATCTTGTTTTTTAATCCATTCTGCCACTCTCTGTCTCTTTATTGGTGCTTTTAGTCCATTTACATTCAGGGTAATTATGGGTAGGTATGTTTTTTTTTTATGAATTTGGTGCTATCATTTTGATGTCTTTTTTTGTCTGTTGTTGACAGTTTCTTTTTCCAACTTGATTTTATATGCCAAGTAGATTTTCTTCATATATTGTCCTTTCCTCATATTTGTTGTTGTGAATTTTGTTTCTGCTGAGTCCATATTTTTCCCTCGTATTTTATTTTGTTGAGTAGGATAGTTTTTCTCCTTTGTGTTTACCTTATTATTTTCCCCTATTTTTCTAAAATTGAAACTAACTTATTTCTTTGTGTCACCGTATCATCCTCTTCATATGGAAGGTGTATGATTACATTTCTTAGTCCCTCTTTACTATTTCAGTGTTGTCTTCTTTTATATAACAACATTGCTGTTACCCTGTTTTGGGCTTTTTTTTTTTTTATATAATGTTGCTTTGTTTTTTTTGATTTCCCTGTCTGGGTTGACTTCTGGTTGCTCTGCCCAGTGTTCTAGTCTTGGGGTGATACCTGATATTATTGATTTTCTAACCAAAGAACTCCCTTTAGTATTTCTTGTAGTTTTGTTTTGGTTTTTATGAATTCCCTAAACTTCTGTTTATCTGGAAATGACTTAATTTCACCTTCATATTTAAGGGACAGTTTTGCTGGGTATATGATTCTTGGCAGGCAATTTTTTTCCTTGAATTTTTTAAATATGTCATCCCACTGCCTTCTTGCCTGCATGGTTTCTGCTGAGTAGTCCAAGTTTATTCTCATTGGCTCTCCTTTGTAGGTGACTTTTCATTTATCCCTCACTGCTCTTATAATTCTCTATTTATCTTTCATTTTGGCAAGTTTGATTATAATATGTCTTGGTGACTTTCTTTTAACATCTGTCTTATGTGGAGTTCAATGAGCATCTTGGATAGGTATCTTCTCATCTTTCATGATATCAGTGAAGTTTTCTGCCAACAAATCTTCAACAATTCTCCCTGTGTTTTCTGTTATCCCTCCCTGTTCTGGTACTCCAATCACTCATAGGTTATTTCTCTTGATAGAGTCCCACATGATTCTTAAGGTTTCTTCATTTTTTAAAATTCTTTCATCTGATTTTTCTTCAAATATAGTAGTGCCAAGTGATTTATGTTCGAGTTCCAAAATTCTAGCTTCTACTTGCTCAAGTCTGCTCCTCTGACTTTCTATTGAGTTGCCGTCTTTTGTAATTTTATTGTTAATCTTCTGAATTTCTGATTGCTGTCTGTCTATGGGTTTTTCCAGCTTATTAAACTTTTCATTATGTTCCTGAATAATCTTTCTAATTTCTTCAATTGCTTTATCTGTGTGTTCCTTGGCTTTTCCTGTGGCTTTTCTCATTTCCTTCCTGATGTCTTGAAGGGTTCTGTATATTAAACTTTTGTATTCTGCATCTGGTAATTCCAGGAATGCACTTTCATCTAGAAGATCCCTGGATTCTTTGTTTTGAGAGCCTGTTGAGGTGATTATGGTCTGTTTCTTTATGTGACTTGAGATTGACTGCTGTCTCTGAGCCATCTATAAGTTATTGTATTAGTTTTTGCTTGCTGACTGTGTCATAGCTTCTTGCTTTGTTTTGTTTTGGTATACCCCTATGGGTTGCTTGAGTGAGCTAGCTTGATTATTTTTGCCTTTGGCTCTCTCATGTCCTGTCCCCAGATGGCTAGAGCTGTTATCATTTATATCAGTCTAGGAGCCCAGTCAGTTTTCTTGTATGTATTCGACTCAGGTTTCCAGGTAGCTGATCAACAAGTGTGTGGTACAGGCTCTGTCCTACAGTCTTAGAGGAGCAGGGGTGATTGGTGTATATACTGGTATCTGATTGCAGCAGGGGGTCACTCTCTGAACAAGGCAGGGGGCTAAGAACTGACCCCTGAGTGTCTCTGAGGAAAATGCATCCCTGTTCCCTAGTCCATGCAGGTGGGTGGGTTTTGCAGATGGACCATGGGGACCCAAAGTTTTTGTTGTAAGGACTGGGAGGTATCAGTTATCTTTGGACCCCTGTTGCAGGTGGCTGGGTGACCTGAGTTAAGCTTGAGTCCTTAGGTCCATGATGTGGGTAGGTGGGGACCTTGTTTAATAAGCAAAGCAGTGTCAAACATCAAACACCCACCTCTCCACTGCACAGCTGAAATGGTTCGTCTGCCAACAATGGCCTGTTCTCCTGAAATAAGCCCACACAGGTCCATGCAGAAGTGAAAGGTGCTCAAATTCCACGGATGGTTCATGCCTGGACAGGAGCTGCTTCTGTCCTGAGCTTCCCCGGTTAGTCAAGCTAGAAAATTATCTTTTCCCCCAAGTGCAAATTTTTCCTTCTCCAAGGCCGGGAGGATGGCTCTAGGTGCTCAACAGGTCCTATCTCAGGACCAGGGAATTCAGTTGCTGAAGCTGGTTTGTGGGTGGGGGGGGGAGTGAGTTAAAATATATGTAAGTACTTAGCTTTTGCCGAGAGCACTGTTCTCCTCAGGTTATGGAGGTGTGAGTGGGCTGTGTGGCTGGCTGCTTCTCCCTGAGGAAACTGTGGCTGAACGCTAGCACCAGCCCGCCGCTGCCGCCACCACTCTGGGAATGGCGCCTGAGGGTTCCATGCGATTCAGTTCCGGTAACTCCTCTCTGCTTCTGAACTGTCTCTTCCACCCCCTGCCCCTCAGTTTGGTTTCTAAGCTCCCAGCTTGTCACAAATATACTCATTTCACTTATTTTTTTGGGTCTTTGTTGTAAAGAGGGCTCGCCGGAAGAGTCTGTCTATTCCGCCATCTTGGCTCCGCCCATGTAATTGGTTTATGTGTCCATTCTCGGCTTCCACCAGAAGGTAACTTCCAGAGGGTGTGGTGAGGCTCCTGTTCCAGTGCTGGAGTTGGAGCGGTGTCAAGGCAAAGGCTGTGTGTGCCCGGGCAAGGAGGCTAGAATGCGCTCCTGAATATGAACTTCTTGAAGGCATGGATTTTATATTAACTACAACCTTGTCTGCCCAGTTCCTTGTACAGTAACTGGCATGAAACAGGTCAAATGTTTGTCTTATGAATGACCTTGCCTATGATTAGACAGCAGTAAGTGAGGAAGCTGCTTCCTGATGCTAATGTTTGTTGTGCAAAACAACTTGCCATCCATCATCAGGTCCAGAATCTGGCTATCTGGCCCAATTCTCTGAGGAGACAGTCCCAATAACCTTCAGAGTTTGAAGAGATTCCAAATTAAAGTCATCTTTCTCTGTGAATGTCAACTTCATCTACCTAGTAGCCAAGCCATACACTTGGGAGTCATCTTCACCACTCTTTTTCTAATCATACCTGTCACTAACTCCTGTAGATTTACTGACTTAAAGTTTCTCAGTCACATCCCTTCTTTATTTCCATGGCTTTACTCTTTCTTCTTTGGATTGGTGCAAGAACTTCAAGTCTAGGTGTTCCCAGTCCATTCTTCTTCTGCTGCCAGGCTGACCCAAATTAAATTAGATAATATGTGAAACATTTAGAACAGTGTCTGGCATATGGTGAGCACTATTGAAATGTTGATTATCATTTTCACTAACATCATCCTCTTTCTAAAACTTGAATCTCGTCAGATGATATCCTAGAGTATAAATCCTTCAACAGATCCTAACAGATTTGAAAGTAAATTTTAACTCAGTAAGTTAAAATTTCTTGCCAAAAGTACTTTCTGTTCCAAATCGTGACACATTGTTTCATGTCTCCTTACCTTTATATTTATTATTTCATATTTTCTTGCAAATTACTTAGAGGCTTTCCTGATATAACACATTTCATGACAGAAACTAGGAACTAAAATAGATGTTTTTGGAATGAATCAATACATAAATGTTGTCTCTGGTTCTTGCACATGTATGCTCCCACACTATTTTCCATCCCCCAGATATTCTCTTTGCTGCTGTCACTGCTGGATCTACAAGAACCTGCAAGTCTGTTGGTCTACCATTTCTCAAAGCTTACTCCTCCCCTTGAAATGGAGGCTAGCACTGGAAGAGCATAAAACCAAAACCCTGATGCCATAGAGTCTATTCCAACTCCCAGCGACTCTATAGGACAGAGTAGAACTATCCCACAAGGTTTCCAGGGGGAGGCTAGCGGATTCAAACTGTTGAACTTTTTGTTAGTAGCCAAGCTCTTAACCACTGCACCACCAAGTGCCTTCAACCAAAGTGTGAATAAACAAGGACTGTAGGAAGGGACTTTTGGGAGGAAGGGGTGCTACTGGATATTTTCTGCTGAGAGTGACCCATAGCCTCCAGATTTCTAATGTGTCACTTCTTTAGGGATTCTAAAATAGGAAACCAAATAATTCTTTGAGTCTATCTCATGGGTTCATCTCTTTGGCAAGAGAGCCTTGAGGTCCATTTTCCCCTTGGATCACAATTATTCATTGAGGGGGGTGGGGGCAGGATCTGTGTTAGGAGCAATGTGATAATGGCTCCCTAGGGTGCTGGGTAGCAAAATTACCAAGCAGGGTATTGAAATTGTAATGCTAACGACCAGAATATAGCCTATTATTATCACTCAAAAGGGTCATAGCTGTGTCAGGCTATGCAGAAGAGCCATAATGGACACTGTTCTAGGAAGTGAGGTGGTGAGTCTTGTGCTGCTGGTTTAAAAAAAAATAGGAGAATGGAAGGAAGGCTTTAACACATACTGGGAGTGGTGATAATTATGGAGAATCACTTGGACATTTATGTAAGACCTTGGATTGTGTGTCCATGGGCAAATAGTGTAGCTCATTTGAACTTCACTGCTGTGATTCAGAGACAGGACAACTGCATTCAACTCTTCCCTACACTCAAATTTTGAGCAACTTGAAATTCTTTTGCATTGGGAACTTGTTCTTATTTCATAAATGGCTTAAAAATTACTCCTTAAATTATCTCAAATCTAAAGCGCATCTGTGTCATCTCAAAAATCAGAACTAGTCATGCCTTTTACGTTGTGTTCAATTCAGAAATTGTGGAGATTTTAGTACTGTGGTCTATGTATCCATGATAAGGAAGGATTGGGAGAGACAATAGGAAAGGTAGTTGGATGGAGAGACAAGATAGTAGTGCTCAGAGTGGGGTCTTAATGTTAGGAAAAAAATATTAGAGATATCATAGAATGGCCATAGGCTATATCTATAGCACCAATTCAAGGACAGAATAAAGGAAATGTTTCTTTAGGGCTTATTATGTGTGATTCTGGCTTACATTTTTTCCTCACACTGTCCATTAATCCCCATAATTTTCCAATTTCAGAGGAGAAAACTAAGATTCAAGACGACTAAATGATTTACTCAAAGAAAATACTGAAATAAAGAATGTGGACTCAGACTTTTTTACACTTTATCTTGTGCTTTTTTTTCACAACACATCTTTCTCTAGCTTTTTTGCTCATTGGATGTACCTTCAGCATCTACATGACAAATACCTACAAATAGTTTTCATGATTTATGTATATGTTAATTTGTTTCATAAATGATTTGCTCGCATAGATTTTGAAGATTTGTTCTTTGTTAGGAACGTTGATGCTGAGTTACAGATATGCATGAGAAGGCATGGTGCCTGGCACAGAACTTTTGTTAAATGATCTCTGCCTTGAGATCTCAGAGCTCAAATTGTCCTGGCAAGAAGGAAATGATAATAGATTGTTGTCTAGAATGTGAGAAGTTCTAAAATGTAAGTTTCATAAGGTCAGGGTCTTTGTTTTGTTTGCTGATGTATCCCAGGAACCAAATAGAGTAACTGGGACTTAGTATGTGCTCAGTAAGTTTGTGTTGATTTGAAAGAAGAGCTAACAGAACCTGACTTGGGAGTGAATTGTTTGTTTTTGTTCTTTTTCCTGAGATATCAGAGGATCTGCTCAAACACAGGCAAAGGCATAAAATTTGGTATAAAATTTTGGAACTGGAAGAGATGAATTTGTAGTAAGAAATCAGGTTATCCATAGCATTTTCATCTTTTTCTTGAAGAGCTTAGAATTTTATAGAGTTTTGAGTAAGAAGATATTTTTAAGTTGTAAATTTTGATATCCCTGGGTCTTGAAATGTACCACTTTTTCCCATTTGAACTGTTCATTTTCCAACAAGGTTGCTGCTGAGTCAGGTGGTCAGTCCATGTAAAAATGGCGTGGGGGTGGTGTCTGACCTCCTCTAACTTCACAATTGGGGAAGGAGGCCATGGCAAGAAAGGCCACACGGAAGTGGGCTATCACACTACAGGCCATCGTGTTATATATTCTTTATTCATAGCTCCTCCGGCAAGACAGAGTAAGAAATATATTTTACATACTTAGCATGCACAGATACAAACACAAAATGAAAGAAAACATTCACTTTAAATAAAAGTTACACTAATACTCTGTGTAATTTTCCTTTATCTATCTGCTATTTGACTTTTAAAGCTGCTGATTGTTGACCGTAAAATTGATTCTATAACCCTGTGAATAAGCATATAATTTTAAAATCACTGTCTTAGAATGGCAGATTTGTTTAGGGAGGGCAGAGCCGGGTTAGAAAAATAAGAGTAAAAGAAAATCATAGCACTAAGAGAATGCTCAGGTTTTAGGTTTTCTATGTAGCAGGCACAGTTTTAAGAAATTTGCATATGCTAATATATTTAATTCTCCCAACAGCCCATTTTTCAAGTGAGAAAACTAACACAGAGAGGTTAAGTAACTTGTTGAAGGTCACTCAATCACCAAATGGAAGAAGTGGGACCCAAACCCAAGTTATTGGGCCCCAGATTCTGTAGTCTCAGCCACTACTCATTATTGGCTTTCTTACATCTAATACTATGACTTCCAGATTTTCCTTGTTATAAGTACGTATTTATACATAAACCTTTTATAGTAGGGTAGACTTTCAGAAATGGAACTACTGGAACAAATTGAATGACTGTATTTAAGAGTCTTGATATATTTTGGTGCGTTTCTTTGTATAAATTTATAACCAATTTAGAATCCCATTAAAAAATATTTTTGTTGCTTATCATATAAACCAGATCTCCAGTAATTTCATAAGTGTAAAGGGTTTTTCAGTTCAATTTTAATTTTCAGTACATTTAAATAAAGCAAAACTAATTTTTAAATGTTTGATGCATTTTATTTCTTATTTTATGAATTGTATGCTTATATTCTTTTTATCCATTATCTACTTTAGAATTTTTGTTATTCTCTCAATTGGTTTGTAATATTTATTAGTATTAACATTTGACAGATATATTTTTCAATTTGTTTTTTGTTTTCTAATATTTCTGATTAGGTTTTTGATATACACAAACATTTCATGTAGTCAAATTTTTGGTTATTTACTATTTTCTGATTACTCTTCATTATCCTTAAGCTTAGCTTTTCAAATTTTCCATTCAGAGATACATTTTTTTCTGATCCTTTAAATTTTTTTTGCATTTTATAACATATTCGTAAGAATTTATTTTTGGATTTTATGTGAGTTATAGTTTGAAACTGATTTTGTCTATGTATTAAAGAAGCATTTATTCAGTAACTAATATGTATCAGGAACAGTTTATATGGCTTTGGCATCATCTTGTGGATAAAGGTTTATTGAACTTCTTTATGAAACAATATGGGTGTGGTGTCTTTTTTGAGGGATTGCTCTTTGATAATATTCTGTACTTTTTCTACGGAAGTTAGTCTATGTAACTATTTTTATTTCTATTGAGGTCATGTCTATGAATTATCTTCTACAAAACTATTGATTGCATCTAGCTTTTTAAATTTCTTTCAAAAATTTGTGTGAAAGATTCTATTATGATGTTTGAACATGTCTTTGAAATGTTTATTCCCTTTGTTATTTTGTACAATGTATATTTGTGCTTTCTCTTAATTTTTTTAGAATAAAATAGTAGTAGATTGTTTCCTTTGTCTACATTTTTCAAAGATCAATGTAGGTGCATATAAACGTATGAGTGTATGTATGTATCTGTGTTTGCATGTATATATTCTAGTGTTTTCTGTATTATCATTTTAATTGTATTGTTTAATTCATTTTAATTTTTAAATTTGTTATTTTGTAACTTTCTGATGTTTTATTTGTTATTATTTTTTTTCATTTTTATTGGTAAAAATATTTAAGGATAGGAACTTTCCTCTGATCTCTGCTTTAATTTTAGCTTATACATATATTCTAATATATAGCGTATAACTGATATTATTTTCTAAACTTATTTCATTTTACTTTGTATTTATACTTTGACCTAGTAATTGCTTATGAAAATGAAATTGTTCATGAAAATGAAAGAGCATTTTTACTTTATTGGTCATTGGTAATTTTAATAAATTGGGATCAGTGAGGGTTGTTTATATCATTTCCACATTGTGACATTGTTTGAAGTTTTCTTTGTGGCATAATCCACAGTCAACATTCATGAATACTTCATGTACCTTGAAAAAAAAGTATATATACTTCTTTGTTAGGATGCAAAGTTCAATACATACCCATAAAATATACTTCACTGATTTTGAACTCTTCAAGTCTCCCAAATCCTTACTTATATATATATTTTTTACTCTTCTGAACAGAGTGCTGTGTTTGTTTCCCATTATTAGTGTGTCTGCCTGGTTCTCCTTGTAAATATTTTATAATCTCTGTCTTACGAAGGTTGCACCTGTGTTTTTTAGGACATGAACTCATGTTTATTATAATTTTATTGTGAATTGTAGCTGTTAGCATTAAAAACATATATATATATTTTCATATAATGCTACTGAATTTTAAATTTACAGATATAAATATCATAACCCTTACTTTTAAGGTTTCTGTTATATTGGTATAATTTGCTCATGTCTTTATTTTTGCCTTTCTGAATCAATTGGTAATAAATGTGTCTCTTATCTAATGCATATAGTTAAGGTTTGCCTTTCAGAATCTATCCCATGGCTTTTTTTCTTTAGTCCCTTTTTCTAAACAAACAAACAAAACCCATTACATTCAAGTAGATTCCAACTTACAGCGACCCCATAGGATAGAGTAGAACTGCCTCACAAGATTTCTAAGGCCTGTAATCTTTATGGATCGATGGCACTGTTTTTTTTTTTTTTTAATCTTTATGGAAGCAGAATGCCACATCTTTCTGCCTTGGAGCAGCAGTGGGTTTGATCACTGACCTTTCAGTTAGCAGCCGAGCACTTAACCACTGCACCATCAGGGCTCCTTTGCTTTTTCTAAGGTATTCATTATTTGGTTTATCAGTGTTAAATGACAGCCATTGAGTCTCATCTATTTTATTCAGCAATAAGTAAGCTTTCTCTACTTCACCATTTCTCTTTTCCATTTCTTATTTTTTAAAATGTGCTATTTTTAATTTTTTAGGCATATAACTTTTATATGCTATGCTTCTACCCTTATTCTCACACGTTTGGGTCTTGGATTTACGGTTAGATATCTTTACTCAGTGTCCACAAGTAGTCCTTCCGTGCAAGGACCCATGAATTCCTGTGAATGGAGCTCTTCATGTAGTGACTTCACCAAGAAAAGCTAGTCATTTTGAATATTCCTGGAGTGTAAGCAGGTTTAAAATTATTTTTATATAGCTCTGCCAGTGAAAATTCTTGGTCAAACTTGAATTTCTTGAGAACATCAACATTCTTTCATTGTGCATTTTATATTTCTGTGAAGAAATTTGATTCCAATATGATTTTTTTATTGCTAGTGACCTATTTGTTCAAAGGCATTGACACTTTTTCCTTATATTTAAATGTTAACAATTTTACTAGGATATGTCTCAGAGTTGACTGTTTGATCCATTTTCCCAAATAAATGATGTATCTTTCAATATATAGATGTAGGTCTTCTTTTATTTCAGGAAAACTTTCTTTAATAATAGTTTTAAATAATCAGTTTGCTTTACTGGGACTGCAATAATATTTATGTTGCATCTGCTTTGTCTTTCCTTGTCTATACTTTCTCTCTAATCCTTTTAAAGTATTTCTCTATTTCATTTAATTTCTTAATATCTGTAGTTTTGCTAGTTTTCTTCTGTTGTTCTTTTTGTTTTTGTTCATTTGTTTTGTTTTTGAGTTGTCATTTACTGAACTGTATTAGATATTTTCATGATTTGCTTCTTTTCCTACCCTTTATGTTTATTCTCCCTTTTTTATGTTCCAGAATGTTTTATCTCATATTGTGTTAGGGTTTTTCTTTTTGCTAATCCTTGATTACAGGTAAATTTGTAATCCTTGATTAAAGATAAATTTGTCCCAGACTAGTATTTAAGAAGTTAAGTAAATAAATAATTAAAATTAAAAAAAAAATTTCTACTTGTTAGAAATCAGGTAGTAAATAGAATAAATTTGAACTAAAATATACACCACTAAAAAGTATTCTTCTTTTCCGAATTATCAAGTTTTAAGACTCTCACTAAAAACACAAAACTAAACCCACTGCTGTCAAGTCAATTCCAACTCCTAGCAATCTTGCAGGACAGAGCGGAACAGTCCCACAGGGTTTCTAAGGCTGTGATCTTTACGAAGGAACCCTCATGGCACAGTGGTTAAGAGCTCAGACTGCTAACCAAAAAGTTGGCAGTTTGAATCCACCAGTCGAAACCCTATGGGGAAGTTCTATAGGGTCATTATGAGTCAGAGTCTACTTGATGGCAACATGTTTGGTTAATCTTTACCAACGCAGACTGCCACAATCGCCCTGGAGCAGCTGGTGGGTTTGAACTACCAACCTTGTGGGCAGCAGAGCCCTTAACCACGGTGCCACTAGGCTCCATAAAAACTCACACTGGGGAATTAAAAGTAGTGTATGTTTCTTTACTTTTATTCTATAGAGAAGATTACTGAAAAATCCTGACCCCAAAATACTTATAAGTCTCTTCATGCCTCCATAACCCACGTACCCATTACCCACTGCCGTTGAGTCGATTCCGACTCATAGCGACCCTATAGGACAGAGTAGAACCGCCCCGTAGAGTTTCCAAGGAGTGCCTGGCGGATTCAAACTGCCGACCTCTTGGTTAGGAGCTGTAGTACTTAACCTCTAGCCACCAGGGTTTCCATAACCCACATACAATGTTTTTTTTTTAAAGTAGTTTATCTCTGAAAATTCAATGACTCTACAGCAGACCATGTTGTGTTCTAGGCTGGTGAATTCCAAAGGGAGCTATGAAAAACACAGGTGGCGATGAGTAAGGGAAGTGGAGGAGAAAGGTGGTAAGGATAACCCTGATCACTTAGGAAATAGTCTACATTTAGATAGAGACAATGTATCAAAATCAGTTTGCTTAATTTTTTTTTAATGTTTATATGGTAGTCCAAAGAGGAACATAAGTGAATTATCATCACTCTTAAACTAACTCTGTCTGTATTGAATTCCATAGACCCCAACCCCAATCTGTTGTTCATGGGCATAATCTTCTCTTCTGTTTGTGTATATTTATGTCATGGCTCTGTTTATTGGCTGTTGGAGATAAAATTGAGCACTAATAGCATGATAAACTCTAGCTTCACAGACTTAAAATGCAAACAATTTATAATTATTTTATAACAATTTTTGATGATCTGTGATGTGTTCCAAAAACACGTAGAGATCCTAAAGGACATCTAAGTTGATGAATATTAAATGAGTCTTAATGCCTCAATGGCCTCTATATAGTGATTAAAACAGACACATATACAAAAAGTTAAATCACTAAAACGATACCTATGGATGCCATCGAGTCAACTCCGACTGCTGTCGGGTCAATTCTAACTCACAGCAACCCACTAGGACAGAGTAGAACAATCCCACTGGGTTTCCAAGGCTGTAATCCTTACAGAAGCGGCCTGCCACATCTTCTCCAGGTGGGTTTGAACCACCAACCTTTCAGTTAGCAGCTGAGCGCTTAACTACTGCACCACCAGGGCTCTTTATGGATGCGCTATCCCCCTCTAAATAGCTCAATGGTTTTATTTTTAAAACAGCTTTGTTGAGGTAAACATTGCATGCCATAAAAATCATCCATTTTGAATGTACAATTCAGGGATATTTAGAAAATTCATAGAGTTGTGCAACCGTCACCACCATCCAGTGTTAGAAGTGTCCACACAGAGAGTAGAAGTGTGGAGGAGGCTAGCCCAGCTGCTCTCTCCATGGCTTTAGTTCCACTTTCTTTCTCAGATACAAGACTACAGTGGGTATGACACCGATTCTATTTTTTAGTCCTTAGCTCTGGGAACAATCATTTCTAGTAGTCTTAGAAACACCAAGTCAGGAAAACACAGGAAGAAACAGGAGTTAATTGAGTGCAGTAGTGATCTTAGTAGCCAGATAAAATTAAATGCATGGTAAATCTGAAAGACTGCCAAAACCAACAGAGAAAGCCAAAGTATCCAAAAAAATCATGCAGAGTTGAAAAGAGAGAAATAATCCTGTTCAGCCGAACTAAGATCCTACTACTCTGTGTTCCACCTCTATTCTCCTTTTCAGTTTAGGAGGAGAAATATCCTAACCTCTTATATCTGTGTACCTGAATATGGTTTATTTTATCTCTCCTCTCTGTAGGTCATGGCAGAAAACCTCACAATGGTCACTGAGTTCCTGTTAATAGGTTTTTCAAGCCTTGGTGAAATTCAGCTTGCCCTCTTTGTGGTTTTTCTCTTTCTGTATCTAGTCATTCTGAGTGGCAACGTCACCATCATCAGTATCATCCGCCTGGATCGAAACCTCCATACACCAATGTACTTCTTCCTTGGCATTCTCTCCACCTCTGAGACTTTCTACACCTTTGTGATTTTACCTAAGATGCTCATCAATCTACTTTCTGTGGCCAGGACAATGTCCTACACCTGCTGTGTCATTCAAATGTTCTTTTTCCTTGGCTTTGCTATTACCAACTGCCTGCTATTAGGTGTGATGGGTTATGATCGCTATGCTGCCATTTGTCACCCTCTGCATTACCCAATCCTTATGAGTTGGCAGATGTGTGGAAAACTGGCAGCTGCCTGTGGGTTTGGAGGTTTCTTGGCCTCCCTTATGGTAGTAAATTTAGTTTTTAGCCTTCCTTTCTGTAATGCAAACAAGGTCAACCATTACTTCTGTGACATCTCACCAGTCATTCGTCTGGCTTGCACCAATACCGATGTTCACGAATTTGTCATCTTCATCTGTGGAGTTCTCGTACTTGTGGTGCCTTTCTTCTTTGTGTGTACTTCTTATCTCTGCATCTTGAGGACTATCCTGAAGATTCCCTCAGTTGAGGGGCGGAAGAAATCCTTTTCCACATGTTCCTCTCACCTCACTGTTGTCATTATTCACTATGGTTGTGCTTCCTTCATCTACCTAAGGCCTACAGCAAGCTATGTGTCCAATAAGGACAGGCTAGTGACAGTGATATACACCATTGTCACTCCATTACTAAATCCCATGGTATACAGCCTCAGAAACAAGGATGTCCAGTTTGCTCTCAGAAGAGTGTTAGGAAAGAAAGTAACTTTAAAATCATGTAAATGAAATATTATTTTAGATGCTATAATAAGTAATGCCTTTTTTATCACATGTGCACTATAACTGTAACTAATTCTTGAAAAACATAACTATATAAGATGCACACCATAAAATGTATTTTGTTCTCACTCTCCTTTTAAATTCAATCTATGGGCTAATACTTTTCAGCTTTTTGAGTGGAATCTCAGGGAGGTTGAGGCATAATTTCCCAACTCACTGTAAAAACTAAAAGTCTAAATTTCATTTCATGTTAAACTTTTTTCCCTTCTTCTGTAAGTCAGGAAGTCTACAGTGGAACCAAGTTGGCGGGGGTGGGGAAAAGATTCCATTTTCTATATTAGCTATATCAGCTCTGTAAACAACCACTTCTCTGTTTACTAACTTCAGTGACTGACCCTTCATAAATTATAGTTAGGGAGGGAGAAGAATTAGGTGGAGAACTTTTCTTAGTTGACTGTCACTCTCATGCTCTGGTAATGGTGCTCTCAGGTCTTAGCTGATGTTGCACACTGAGTCTTTCTTGTGTGAGGAGATTTCATGGGCTTCTGGAAGACTGCCTTACTGGGAACTTTTACCACATTTCTTGTGACATGGGTGAGGCCAGCTGCAGTTGGGAGCTTGTGAATTTGTCTTTTAATTCTGAGAGTCCACCACTTATCTGGATCCTGTCTCTTCTGGAGATCTTCTTGCGAAAAACCCCTTTAAACTATTTCAGAATGTTTTTTTCTCCCAACGGGCACATACCAGCCCAAAACGAAAACTCATGCAGCTTGCCTCCACAGTGAATTGCCGTGCAGACATCTTTCTCTCTGCTCTGGCACTTCAGGTCAATGGCCACAGAATCCTACAGTTAGAAATCTTAGGATGAATCAGATACATATCCACTGTGTTTCTTTGTCTCCAAGGCACACAAAGCAAAGTCTGAAAATGGTTCCCTCCTTCTGAAGGAGGTAAAATATCAAGAACTCCAGTAGTTTCTCCTGAGAAAATATTCTTCTCCTTTTTTACTCCACACTTTTATTCTATGAGAGTAGTTGACACATTTTCTTACCTCAGCTTTTGTGCTTCAACTGAAACTAAGAAAAGCTTCCTTTTTTTTTTAAACAGGATATTACACTACTGCCTGTTTTTCCTCTAGAATAAGATATTATGGTAGTATTTATTGGTGCATGTTGAGTACAGAAAGTTATTATTTGCATAAAGAATGAAGTAGTTGGCTAACCGGTAGTGTTCTCCTGGATGATCTAATCACTTTGGGCTGTGTATACAGGACACGGTTCTTTGAGAATCTTTTGAAAACTATGCATCCAATAAATTAAATTGTCCTCATGCACATAAAAAAAAAAAAAAATTATGGGGGGGAAAAAAGAACTTGTTTACAATTTAAGGAGTTCACAGGTTTTCTAAAGCTCGCCTGTGGACCTGATTTGTGAAGGTCTTTGCTCCTGGCCAAACTCATCGGAACCATTTAGTGCTATTCTTATCATTTTATATTATCATTTTACTTTTAACATTTTTTTGTAACAAATTTTTCTTTTTTCTTGCTTGAGAGATAACTTATATCCTCATGTCACAGTACGTACATATTTTATAATTTAATTATAATGTCAGGAGAAATTAATTAGTATTCATGCAGCTACCTTATAGATCTCCTTAATAAATTTAATTTGCCTTTCAATGTTCAATTTTAGAAAAAAAGTCTCACTATGGGGTAAATGGGAAAGATATCCTTGTGAAGATAGAGAATACAATTTCTTAGACTAATGTTTATTATGTCATATTTGTTGCGAAAAAAATAGAAATACTGTGTAGCCTAGAATTTAAGATTTTTGAATATAGAGTATGTAGACATTAAAAACTAAAATTTATACTAGAGGAAGAAGGGGTAATTAATGGGAAGCTCCAGATATAGACTTTATATTTAATACTTTGATTAACTTTCATAACCTGTTGTCGAGTTAGGAATAATTTTTACAGCAATGAAATAATTTTGAAAACAACAAAATAATTTCTACAACAGTGTGATTTTTAAATTTTTATCTACCTCATGGGTTAATTCTCTCTCTCCTTTTTTGGCGTGTGTGTCTCTTGAGTCTTTTTTTGTTAGTATAAATATGCTGAAGTTGAAGTTATTCTTTAAAACTGATGAAAATGATAATCACGTGTTTCCACAGAAAAATACCTTGCAGTGATAGAATGACCACATGGGTCCCACCTCATCATACTACAGCCATCGTTACATAAGAGGATGGTAAAAGATGAGCCTGAATTCACCTCACTGGATAGCTGACTCCTCCAATTAATGCTTGTAAGTGAGATCCTTATGTGTTGGCCTAGAAAACAGAGTTTCTCAACTGAGAAGACCATTGCCTCCTTTCATCGAATGTATAATCCTATCCCTCATCAAAGTGTTCCTCCATTTTCACTTCTTTCATGATATATTTCCATATTTCCATTCTTCAGATCATCATTGCAGTTAAGGTCTCACTTATGCCTCTTACTGACTCTGATTTTTTCAGGCAATTGTGCCCATATCTTATCTCCTCTATGAAACTGTCAGTAATGTAAAAGGAAGTACTTTGTCATACTTACTAATTTGCCCCTCCTGTTGTAATCTATATGCCTGACACAGTAAGTAGCATGCAGTGGGCGACTAATAAATATCTCTTAACTTTAACTGAATAAAGGACTGCTCTGCTTAGCTAAAGAGAGCAAATAAGAGTACACATGAAAGTATAGCAATATTGATGCTCCCCAAGTGGTTTAAAGCCACAACAATCATTTATTTTGCTCATACATCTGCAGTTTGGGAGAGGGCTTTATGAGGATGGTTTGTCTTTGCTCCGTGCAATGTCCTCTGGGCAACTTGACTGGTGCTGAAGGATCAGCTTCCAAAATGGAAACGTGTTTCTGGAGGATAGCCAGGAGCTGAGGCAGGGCTGTGGACTGGGAGCTTCAGGTCTCCATGTAAGCCTCTCCATGGAGTGGTCTGGACTTCTACACAGCATGGTGGCTGAGTGCAAATCCTGAATATTCTAAGATGCAGGTAGCAGAGGCTGCTGTTCTTTTAAGGCATAGCACCACTACATTCTATTCTTTTGGTCAAAGTAGTCATATGGTCCCACACAGATTCAAGGGGAGGGGACATAGACCCTAAATCTCAATGAAAAGTGCTCAAAGTATTTGTGATTATCTCTAATTTTATATAATCTGCCCTTTGGCTGGAAACCCTGGTCCCTGGTGGTGTAGTGGTTAAGAGCTAAGGCTGCTAACCAAAAGGTCGGCAGTTTGAATCTACCAGGTGCTCCTTGGAAACTCTATGGGGCAGTTCTATTCTGTCTTATAGGATCACTATGTGTCAGAATTGACTCTATGGCAATGGGACAGATGGACTGCCCTTTGGCTGGAAGTTATTTACATTCTTGCCAAGTGCAATACATAAGAATCGTCCCCCATGACATTCCAAAGTCACGTTCAATTATATCATCCAGTTGCCTTAGACCCAAGGTCCACAATCTGTCATCTAAATCAAGTCCAGGTAGTGATGAGCCTCTTTAAATGTAGTTCTTTTAATCCGAAATCTTGTAAACTAAAGATGCTGGTTATCTGTCCCTGACACAGTTAACATAGGCATAGGATAACTGCTATAGACACTCCTTTTCAAAAAAATGGGAAAGTAGGTATAAAGCATTGATTGATCTATAAACAGATCTGAAACCCATCTGGGCACTTGTTTCCAGCCCTTTGATTAGAGCCTGTTCCTACTTCCAGGAAGGATTCTTCATAGCTCTTGGCACTAACCGCTGGGCTCTTTTTCCCACCTTAGAGTTGTCCGCTCGTTTCCTTAAGAAATAGCCAGTATTTGCAGATGAGTAGTTTTCTCAACTTCCATGTAAGAACTTTGTGGATTCAAAGGTCTGTTTTCATTTTTACTGTCTCTGTCCCCTTTAGCACGTTAGTATAATTCTTTAAAAAAAAAAAATTGTGTGTGGATTTCCTATATATCAATTTATAATTAGTTTCTTTAGACAAAAGTCATGCCCAGACTTCTTACTTTATCATGGCCTTCCTGTTAGGCTGCTGTATGACAACACTCTTAAGTATCTTAAAAGTTCTAGTGTTTAACTCAGAGGGTTTATGGGACGTGCTCTTAAGATATTTAGAAGCCTTATTAGGCTTGATGGCCTAAACTCTTTCTGAGTTCTGACAATAGGCCTTACATCCATGTTCTTGAGATCTTTACCCTGAGTCAATGGCTTCTTGATAGCACTTTGGACTGGATCTTATCCCAGAAGCTATTCATTATTTTGATAATTTTTGTTAGGGGAGGCTAGGAAGGAGAGACAGCTTTCATTTCAAACACAGCAAATCCTGGACTGTTTATATTTCCTCTCAATTTTTCTCAAAAATTTATCACCTTCTTTTATTTATCTCTCTCTTCTTGTATTTTATCATAGGTTTGAACTTTGTGTATTTTTTTTAGAAATCTCCTCAGGCAGACTCGTCAGTTTTTATATACCCTTCTTATTCTCAATACTACAAGCACGGCCAAACTTCCCAACAATGCAGATAAAACTCCCTTTTTTACCAAACTCTAATAACATTTTCTCTCTGTTCTTCAAGATTTACCCATAATCTCCTTAAAAGCCTTTTCAGTTTTCAATAATAGACATCTCAACCTTATAGGTTCTGTCAAAGAGAGAAATTAATAGCAGCTATCTTGCTTTGATTTTTGGGGTTTTCTTGCCCACTAATTTTAAAGAAATCCCTGACAAAAATTAATCTGTTAGCAGCTTTTCTTTCACCTGAAATTGAAGTTGCAAATCCTTTCTTTCTTGTTTGAAGTCAGGCTTACTAAATTTGAATTTCCCAAGATATGACTGGGTGGGGTCATGTTAAGATTAGCCAATGGTTGATCTTCTGTATTTCTCCATCCTCTTTATAAGCTCCACTGCATCTAGCTTCTTTGAGCCATTTACTTTTTCTGGAATCAAAATAGTCTCCCTATATGCGTTACAATAACTGCTCAGAAAAAGACACCATGTTCAAATTTTGGTGAGTTTTGAGTGTTTTTAACAATTCTTTCTATCATCAAATCTCAAAATCAATGCCACATATTTTCAGTTTTGCTTACAACAGCACACTGATTTTAGATACAAAATTAGGTTTGGTTATTTATTGCCACATTACAAATGAGCACAAAAGAGAGTTGCTTAAAATGATCACACTCATTTATTTTGTACATGAATCAACAATTTGTTCAACGCTTAGTGGAGACAGCCTGTATATGCTCCATATAGGGTGATTTAGGAGTTAAAATTGGAGCCATTATTCCCTGTCCTCCAGTATAAGGGATGTGATCCAGTTGGAGCTGGACTTACAAAAGCTCACAAGGACACGTCATTTGGGCCCTGAGGTATGAAAACAATTGCTAGGACATTCTTGGAAAACATCTTTTAGGGAATCTTTCATATAAACATATCAGACACAGAGCACAAAAGACCCATATATTTTCCACTCTTGTCTTTTTCTATTAGTATTTCATAAATAGTAAGATTTGCTGGATCAATGAAGTTTCTCCTGACCTTGGTCACTGAAATTTATACCAATGGTGATTAAGAAAGACAATTCAAAATGTAGTATCACAGTGATTCAGCAGCTTTTAGCCAACCAGTGAAAACATGAAGCTTTCAATGATTTTACCTATTTGTAATGTTAATATACACTGATGATACTGTAACATTCTTTAGACTTAGACAGACACAGCCCTGGCAGCCCGCTTGTCCATTTCCCACTTTTCCATTTCCCACTTTTCCTATTCTGTGACATTCCCTGGACTCAGGCAGACATGGCTCTGGAAGCATGCTTGTCCATTTCCCACTTTTGCCTCTTTGCACATATGTAGAATAAAATTTTTATTTTTGCTTTGCATCATGTTTGTGGTGATTTTATCCTAAGACGGGGGTCAGATAGGAATGCGCGACTGGAGCTGTAGGATCCACCTCCAACATTGCTCAGCTTTGTGGCCGGTAAGTTGACTGTTGGCCGTGTGCTCAGCTGAGGCTGATGGGTTAATAGGCTTCATTTTTTGGAGATGTTTTAAGTGTATAGAAAAACTGAGCAGAGTGTATTGAGATTTCCCTTGTACAGCCTTTCCTCTTGTATACAGTTTCCCATATTATTCATGAGACCTGCAACCTGCCCGCCATCTCGAATAAGCAAAGGGCTGTACCTGTCATCTTCTATGATATTGGAACTAACTCCCTGTTTATAAGCTATCTCCTTATTTAGGTATGCTTCCTGTTTCTGGCCAAGTTCAGGAAAACAAGCCACTGGGGTCGCAGGACTAGTTGAAACTGGCAAGAACTAGATCTGGTCTGCCTGACATGTGCAGAATCATCGACCCTACCCTCTGGGAATCCAAGAACTCTTCTGCCACCAGACGGAACCAAACTTTAGTGGCCCAAGATTGGGGGAAGGCTTTCAGAAGTGAGGGGTCAGAGACTAAGATCTGGTTTGAGAGACGCCCCCCACTTTTTAGACTGAGCAAGTGCAGAAAGCCCTGACTGGCCCAAGAATGCCTTTTCAGGCTAGACCAATCAGCAAGCTGGTCCCACCTCAAGGCGTTCCTGAAGACCCCCGACCCGGTTTACTTCACCCATAGGAACCCCTTGGGCTATTGTTCTGGAAGCCGTCTTGATGACACGAGTCTCGGTGTGCTTCTTTGCTTGGCCAACCAAATAAAGCTTTTCTGTCACTTTCACCCATTTTGTGTCTCTATGGCAGCACCGAACATGCCTGGAACAATCTGGTTACATTTTTGACAAGCCAGCCAGAAGATTTCTCCAGAGGGCCATTGGCTCCCGCCCCCTAGGCAGATCTGCCTGGGACCCAACCGCGGTCCTCAGAAAGTGAGAGAAGAACCTTGGCAACTGGGGTAGGTAATTTATTTGTGGCTTGATTAGTTTGTTTGGGACTTCGTTTGTAATTGAATCTCACATTATTGTTGTTAGGTGCCCTCAGGTCGGCTCTTACTATAGTGACCCTATACACAACAGAATGAAACACTGCCTGGTCCTGCATGTTACCTGATTAGGGTCCGTGCCCTGGTTCAGTCAAGCCAATGAAAAGTACTGCAAGTCAGAAAGAGAGAGAAAATTTACGTAGGAGCTGGCACCAATGGAAGTCTGATAGCAACACAGGCTGTCTTTATGGAGTCCTGAAAGGCATTTTACATTTGAGCTTATATATGATCTTTACAAGGGTTGGAAGTGTCTTTTTTGGAACATGGCCCACAGATGGCCGGATGAGTTACACATTACACGATAACGACAAGAGACTCCTAATCATGCTAAAGAGACACACGCTGGACATCTCTTTATCAGGCTAAAGATTTGTAGACCAGACTTCTGGGGTCTAATTTTTATGTGGGGGTTCGTAATTCACAGGTGGCCAGACAGAACAAAACAAAACCATTAACAAAAGTATGTGGAAAGAAGACAGGCTGAGAAAAAAAAAAAAAAAAAAAACTTACGGGATCAGCATAGCAATAGTTATGTGAAGCTATCAATCGCCCATTTTTTAAAAAAATTTCATTGTACCTTAAGTGAAAGTTTACAAATCAAGTCTGACTCTCATACAAAAATTTATCAACATCTTTCTATATACTCCTAATTGTTCTCCCCCTAATGAGACAGCACACTCCTTCCCTCCACTCTCTCTTTTTGTGTTCATTCGGCCAGCTTCTGACCCCCTCTCCCCTCTCATCTCCCCTTCAGACAGGAGTTGCAACATAGTCTCGTGTGTCTACTTGATCCAAGGAGCTCATTCTTCACCAGTATCATTGTCTATCCCACAGTCCAGTCCAATCCCCGTCTGAAGAGTTGGCTTTGGGTGTGTTTCTTGTCTTGGGCTAACAGAAGGTCTGGGGACCATGACCTCTGGGGTCATTCTAGTCTCAGTCAAACCATTAAGTCTAGTTTTTTTACTAGAATTTGCGGTCTGCATCCCACTGCTCTCCTTCTCCCTCAGAGGTGCTCTGTTGTGTTCCCTGTCAGGGCAATCATCAGTTGTAGCCGGAGCACCATCTAGTTTTTCTGGTCTCAGGCTAATGCGGTCTCTGCTTTATGCGGCCCTTTCTGCGTCCTGGGCTCCTAATTACCTTGTGTCTTTGGTTTTCTTCATTCTCCTTTGCTCCAGGTGGGTTGAGCCCAATGGAGACCAATAGATGCATCTTAGATGACTGCTTGCTAGCTTTTAAGACCCCAGAGGCCACTCTCCAAAGTGGGATGAAGAAAGTTTTCTTATGCCAATTGACTCAGATGTCCCCTGAAACCATGGTCCCAGAACTGCCACCCCTGCTATGCTGGCCTTCGAAGCGTTCAGTTTATTCAGGAAACTGCTTTGGTTTAGTCCAGTTGTGTTGACCTCTCTCATATTGTGTGTTGTCTTTTCCTTCACCTAAAGTAGTTCTTATCTACTATCTAGTGAAAACTCCTCTCCCTCCCACCTTCCCCCATCTCGTAGCCATCAAAGAATATTCTCTTCTCTGTTTAATCTATTTCTCGAGTTCTTATAATAGTGGTCTTATACAATATTTGTCCTTTTGCAGCTGACTAATCTCAATTAGCATAATGTCTTCCAGAATCTCCCATGTTACGAAATGTTTCACGGATTCATCATTGTTCTTTATCAATGTGTAATATTTCATTATGTAAATATACCATAATTTATTCATCCATTCATGTATATTTATATATATATATATACACATATATGGCTCTTATTTCTCTAGGATATATTCCAAGGACTGGGATTGTATGGTAGTTCTATTTCTAGCTTTTTAAGGAAGTCCCAAATAGATTTCCAAAGTGGGTGTACCATTTTACATTCCCACCAACAGTGTATAAGTATTCCAGTGTCTACACAACCTCTCCAGCATTTATTATTTTGTGTTTTTTGGATTAATGTCAGCCTTGATGGAATGAGACGGAATCTCATTGTAGTTTTGTTTTTCATTTCTCTAATGGCTAGTGATTGTGAGCATTTCCTCACGTATCTGTTAGCTACCTGAATGTCTTCTTTAGTGAAGTGTCTGTTCATATCCTTTGCCCATTTTTTAATTGGGTTATTTGTCTTTTTGTGGTTGAGCTTTTGCAGTATCACGCAGATTTTAGAGATCAGATGCTAATCAGAAATGTTATCGCTAAAAACTTTTTCCCAGTGTGTAGGTAATCTTTTTACTCTTTTGGTGAAGTCTGGATGAGCATAGATGTTTGACTTTTAGAAGTTCCCAGTTATCTGGTTTCTTTTCTGCACTGTTAGTAATGTTTCATATACTGTTTATGCCATGTATTAGTACTCCTAGTGTTGTCCCTATTTTTTCTTCAATGATCTTCATGGTTTTAGATTTTCTGTTTAGGTCTTTGATCCATTTTGAGTTCGTTTTTGTGCATGGTGTGAGGTATGGGTCTTGTTTCATTTTTTGGCAGATGGATATTCAGTTATGCCAGCACCATTTGTTAAAGAGACTGTCTTCTCCCCGTTTAACTGCTTTGGGGCCTTTGTTCAATATCACCTGCTCATATGTGGATGGATTTATGTCTGGAGTCTCAATTCTGTTCCACTGGTCTATGTATCTGTTGTTGTAACAGTACCAGGCTGTTTTGACTACTGTGGCGGTATAATGGGTTCTAAAATCAGGTACAGTGAGGTCTCTCACTTTGTTCTTTTATTAAATAATGCTTTACTTTTCTGGGCCCTCTTTCCCTTCCATATGAAGTTGGTGATTTATTTCTCCATCTCATTAAAAAATGTTGTTGGAATTTGGACCAGGATTGCACTGTTTCTATAGATTGCTTTTGGTAGAACAGACATTTTTACAGTGTTAACCCTTCCTATCCATGAGCAAGGTATGTTTTTCTACTTATGTAGGTCTCTATTGGTTTCTTGCAGTAGTGTCTTGTAGTTTTCTATGTATAGGTCTTTTACATCTCTGGTAAGATTTATTCCTAAGTATTTTATCTTCTTGGGGGCTACTGTAAATGGTTTTGATTTGGTTGCTTCCTCTTCGATGTTCTTTTTGTTGGTGTAGAGGAATCCAACTGATTTTTGTATGTTTATCTTGTATCCCCATACTCTGCTAAACTTTTCTATTAGTTTCAGTAGTTTTCTTGAGGATTATTTAGGGTTTTCTGTGTATAAGATCATGTCATCTGCAAATAGAGATGCTTTTATTTCTTTCTTACCAATCTGGATGCTCTTTATTTCTTTATCTAGCCTAATTGCTCTGGCGAGCACCTCCAGCACAATGTTGAATAAGAGTGGTGATAAAGGGCGTACTTGTCTGGTTCCCGATCTCAATTGGAATGCTTTCAGACTTTTTCCATTTAGGATGATATTGGCTGTTGGCTTTGTATAAATACTGTTTATTATGTTGGGGAATTTTCCTTCTATTCTTATTTTTCGGAAGGTTTTTATCGTGAATGGGTGTTGAACTTCGTCAAATGCCTTTTCTGCATCGATCGATAAAATTATGTGGTTCTTGTCTTTTGTTTTATTTATATAGTAGATTACCTTAATTGTTTTTCTAATGTTGAACCATTCCTGCATACCTGGTATGAATCCCACTTGGTCATAGTGAATTATTTTTTTGATGTGTTGTTGAATCCTATTGGCTAGAATTTTGTTGAGGATTTTTGCATCTAAGTTCATGAGGGACATAAGTTTGTAATTTTCTTTTTTTGTGGTGTCTTTACCTGGTTTTGGTATCAGAGATATGCTGTGTTCATAGAAGGAGCTTGGGAGTATTCTGTCCTTTTCTATGCTCTGACATACCTTCAGTAGTAGTGGTGTTAACTCTTCTCTGAGAGTTTGGTAGAACTCTCCAGTAAATCTATCTGGGTCAAAGCTTTTTTTTTTTTATTGGGAGTTTTTAAATTCCTTTCAATCTCTTCTTTTGTTATGGTTTTATTTACTTGTTCTACCTCTGTTTGTGTTAGTTTAGGTAGGTAGTGTGTTTCTAGGAATTCATCCATTTCTTCTAGGTTTGCAAATTTGTTAGAGTACAATTTTTCTTAGTAATCTGATATGATTCTTTTAATTTCGGTTGGGTCTGTTGTGATATCACCATCTCATTTCTTATTTGGGTTATTTGTTTCCTCTCCTGTTTTTATTTTTTCAGTTTGGCCAGTGGCTTATCAATTTTGTTAATTTTTTCAGAGAAACAGCTTTTGGTCTTGTTAACTTTTTCAACTGTTTTTCTGTCTTCTATTTCATTTAAATGTGCTGTAATTTTAATTATTTTCTTTCTTCTGGTGCCTGAGGGTTTCTTTTGTTGCTTTCTTTCTGTTTGTTCAAGTTGTAGGGATAATTCTTTGACTTTGGCCCTTTTTTGTTTTTGGATGAGTGCATTTATTGATAAAAATTGACCTCTGAGCATTCCTTTAGCTGTGTCCCAAAGGTTCTGAAAGGAAGTGTTTTCATTCTCGTTGGATTCTGTGATTCTCAATTCAATCCTTAAAGTCTTCTAGAACACAGTCATTTTTGAGCAGGGTATTGTTCAGTTTCCAAGTGTTTGATTTCTTTTCCCTGCTTTTTCTGTTATTGATTTCTACTTTTATGGCCTTATGGTCAGAGAAAATGCTTTGTGATATTTCAATGTTTTAGATTTTGCTAAGTCTTTCTTTATGACCTATTATGTGGTCTATTCTAAAGAATGTTCCATGTGTGCTAGCAAAGAAAGTGTACTTGGCTGCTGTTGGGTGGAGTGTTCTGTATATGTCTATGAGATCAAATTAGTTGATTGTGGCATTTAGATCTTTCGTGTCTTTATTGGGCTTCTTTCTGGATGTTCTTTCCTTCACCGAAGGTGGTGTGCTGAAGTATCGTACTATAATTGTGGAGCTATTTCACATTTCAGCACTGTTAGAGTTTGTTTTATGTATCTTGCAGCCCAGTTTTTGGGTGCATAAATATTTAATATGGTTATATAATGGTTATATATTCCTGGTATATTGTCCCTTTAATCATTACCTAGTGTCCTTCTTTATCCTTTGTGGTGGATTAACTTTAAAGTACATTTTGTCAGAAATTAATATTGCCACTCCTGCTCTTTTTTGATTGTTGTTTGCTTGATATATTTTTTTCCATCCTTGTGAGTTTTAATTTGTTTGTGTCTCTGAGTCCAAGGCGTGTTTCTTGTAGGCAGCATATAGATGGATCATGTTTTTTATCCATTCTGCCACTCTATGTCTCTTTATTGGTGCATTCAGTCCTTTTACAGTCAGCATAATTATGGACAGGTATGAGTTTAGTGCTATCATTTTGATGTCTTTTTTTTGTGTGGTGTTGAGAGTTTCTTCTTCCCACTTAATTTTTTTTTTGTTCTGAGCAGTTTATATGTTGCCTTTTCCTTTTATTCTTTGTCTTTGATTTTGTTTCTGCTGAGTCTCTTTTTTTTTCTTATATTGTATTTTCATGAGTAAGATTGCTAGTCTCCTTTGTTGTTACCTTAATATTTACCTTTGTTTTTCTAAGTTTAAACCTAACTTTTATTGCTTTTTATCACCTTGACTTCCTCTCCATATGGAAGATCTATGACTACATTTCTTAGCCCCTCTTTATTGTTTTAATGTTGTCTTCTTTTACATAATAACATCACTTTTTCCCTGTTTTGATCGTGTTTTTCTCTTGATTTCTTTTTATGATTTCGCTATCTGGGTTGACCTCTGATTGCTCTGCCCAGTGTTCTAGTATTGGGCTGATATCTGATATAACTGGTTTTCCAACCAGAGAACTCCCTTTAGTATTTCTTGTAGTTTTGGTTTTGGTTTTTACAAATTCCCTAAACTTCCGTTTATCTGGAAATGTCCTAATATCGTCTTCATATCTGAGAGACAGTTTTGCTGGATATATGATTCTTGGCTGGCAATTTTTTCCTTCAAAGCTTTCTGTAAGTCATCCCATTGCCTTCTTGCCTGCATGGTTTCTGCCGAGTAGTCCAAGCTTATTCTTATTGACTCTCCTTTGTAGGTGACTTTTTGTTTATCCCTACTGCTCTTAAAATTCTCTCTTTATCTTTGGTTTTGCAAGTTTGATTGTCTTCGTGACTTTCTTTTAAGATCTACCTTATGTGGAGTTTGATGAGCATCTTGGATAGATATCTTCTCATCTTTCACAATATCAGGGAAGTTTTTTGCCAACAAATCTTCAATAATTCTGTCTGTCTTTTTTGTTATCCCTCCCTGTTCTGGTACTCCAATCACTTGTAGGTTATTTTTCTTGATAGGGTCCCACATGATTCTTAAGGTTTCTTCATTTTTTTAATTCTTTTATCTGATTTTTTTTCAAATATATTTATGCCTAGTGCTTTATCTTCAGTCTCTCAGATTTTGCCTTCCACTTGTTCAGTTCCGCTCCTCTGACTTTCTACTGAGTTGTCTAATTCTGTAATATTATTGTTAATCTTCTGAATTTCTGATTGCTGTCTCTCTTTGGATTCTTGCCGTTTTTTTAATTTTTCATTGTTCTTGAATAACCTTTTTAATTTCTTCAACAGCTTATCTGTGCACTCCTTGGCTTGTTCTGAATATTGCCTGATCTCCTTCCTGATCTCCTTCCTGATGTCTTGAAGAATTCTGTAGATTAATCTTTTGTATTCTGCATCCTGAAATTCCAGGAAGGCAACTTCTTCCAGAAGATCCCTTGATTCTTGGTTTTGAGAGCTTGTTGAAGCGATCACGGTCTGTTTCTGTATGTGTTTTGATATTGACTGTTGTCTCCGAGCCATCTATAAGTTACTGCATTAGTTTATTTTATGTTTGCTTACCGTAACCTAGCTTCTTGCTTTGTTTTGTTTTGATATGCCTAGATAGGTTGCTTGAGTGAGCTAACTTGATTATTTTCACCTTTGACGCTCTAACATCTTGTCACCAGGTGGCTAGAGCTGTTATCATGTATCTCAGGCTAGAAGTCCATTCACTTTTCTAGTATGGATTCATCTCAGGTGTCCAGATAGTTGGTCATGAAGTGTGTGGTACGGGCTCTCTCCTAGAGTCTTAGAGGGGCAGAGGTGATTGGTGTAGGTACTGGTATCTGGTTGCAGCAGGGGGTCATGCTCTGAACAATGCAGGGGGCTGACAACAGACTCCTGAGTGTCTCTGAGGAAAGCACGTCCTTGTTCCTTAGAGTACACAGGTGGGTGGGTTCTGTAGATGGACCATGGGTACTGAGTGCTTTTGGTTGTAAGACGGGGAGGTACCAGTTATCCTTGGACCCCTGTCGTGGGTGGCTGGGTGACCTGAGTGAAGCCAGCAGTCCTTAGGCCCCTCTTATGGGTAGGTGAGGACCCTATTTAATAGGCAAAGTGATGTCAAACATCAAACACCCACCATTCCACCGCACAGCTGAAACAGTTGCAGTCTGCCAACAAGGGCTTATTCTCCTGACATAGGCCCACACAAGTGCATGCAGGGGGTAAAGATATTCAAAGTCCATGGACCATTTGTGCCTAGGCAGAAGCTGCTTCTTGTCCTGGGCTCCCCAGGTTACTGGAGCTTGCAGATTATCTTTTCCCCCAATTTTGAATTCATTCCTTCTCTATGTCGCAGAGAATGGCTCAGAGTGCTCAGCAGAACCTGTCTCAGGCCCAGAGAAATCAAAAGCCAGTGAAGCCAGCTTAGAGGCTGGGGCACAGTAAAATATACACAACTACTTAGCTTTTGCTGAAAGCGCCATGCTTCTCTGCTTCCAGAGGTCCTAGTAGGCTGTGAGGATGGCTGTTTCTTCCTGAGGAAACTGCGGCCAAACTGCAATAGTTGCTCCTGGGAATGGTGCCTGAGGGGTCCCAGAGATTCAAGTCCAGCAACTCCTCTCTGCTTCTGAACCATCTTTCCCTTTGCCTGCTGCTCAGTCTGTTTTTTAACTTTGCCTTTGATGTTCAAGGCTCCTAGCTTGTAATAAATATAATTGTTTCACTTGTTTTTCCAGTCTTTGTTGTAAGAGAGATGAGCAGATGCATCTGACTACTCCACCGTCTTGTCTCTGCCCCCCAGGCTACCCCCTTTGGAGTAATGGGGTACATAGAGAAATCTAAGTTCGCCGGTATTATTTACTGAAAAATCATGATTACCTCCCTAATTTGAGAGGGCACTTCTGTCCTAGACCAAGCTTCCATACATGCATACGTCAATTTCTGAGTTTTCTGTTCTGTCCCATTATGTTGTTGTTAGTTGCCATCTAGTCAGCTCCAATTCCTGGTGACTCCACGTATAACAGATTGAAATCACTTCATACTGCATCATCTTCACATTGTTGGTATCATTGTTATGCCAGTTTTGTCAGTCCATCTCATTGAAGATTTTTCTTACCTTTCCTAGAGCTCCAGTTTACCAAACATGATTTCTCCAGTGATTGGTGTCTCCTGATGATGTGTCCAAAAGGAGTCAAAATCTTGGACACTATTTTGTGATTTACAGGGTTTTCATTGGCTAACTTTCAGAAGTAGATAACCAGGCCCTTCTTCCTAGTCTCTTTTAGTCTGGAAGCTCTGGTGCAACCTGTTCACCATGGGTGACTGTGCTGGATTTGAAATATTGGTGTCATAGCTTCCATCATCATAGCAACATGTGGTGTCCCAATATACTATTTATCTTTTCCTGCATCATTAGCATGCTGTTTTTATTACTAAGCTACCTTACACCTAGCAAGAGTGAGTCCCTATATTACCGGTCATTTTTCAAAATTCTTCCTTGTAAATTTTAGAAATCCATTTGTCAGGCTGTGGATTAGCTTGGATGAAACAAACTTTATAATATTTAGTCATTCTGGTAAAAGACATTCACAAGATAACAAGCAATTTAATGATAGAGGTGAAGGAGATTTGAGAACTTCTTAAAAATTTAGACTCTTTCAGTCTATTCCTGTTAAATTATAATTTCTGGGGATGAGGGTCTGGGAATAAGAGTTTGTAATCAAACCCTCTATTGATTCTTTCAAACACATTGTATCTTAATAGTGGTGGATTCTACTTCAAAATCCAATCAATAAGGAAGATGGACTCAGCATCCAATTCAGACATAGGGTAATTATGCTCATGGCTTCTATTCCCTGGGCTTCTCAACTAAGGCCACCTTGGAGAAACTGGTAACATTAATTTTTCATTATAAAGTTGACTGCTAATTAACCCCAAGGCAATGTCTCCAAGGCAGTAGCTCTCACCTCGGGGGTCCAGTGATCACAGTACAGGTTTCTGATAACTACAGCCCATGTTGGTCACCAGAACTTCTAAAGATAGTGACTTAGGCTAGAGGAGCTGAGAGTCCTGATGGATAGAGGAAGCTAGTTTTATTGATGCAAATGAGGACTCTGTCTTAAGGCAGATTTCTTCTCTTGTGCTGTTGATTCCTTAGGCTTTACTTACCAGGGAAGCCCACAGACCAATAACTGCTTGTCTCTGAGTTGGAGAACAATGTAGGTACTTAATTAAGCAGCAGGAACACTTATCTAGCCTGGGGCTTTGTGGGGCCTGGATCCTGAGTGATGTGTAGTACTTGAGAACATTTCCTCCACACCTCCATGGAGATCAGTGATGGTAGCTCAGGTAAGTGGCAGCAATAAGAAGAATTAGGAGTAACTTTTAATGCAGGTACTAAGGGTAATTAGGAATTTCTTGGCGGTGAAAATGGTAAATACGTTCCATTGTTAACAAAAGATTAGAGGTTTGAATGCACTCAGAGGTGCCTCAGAAGAGAGGTCTGGAGATCTACTTTGAAAAATCAATATTGAAAACCTTCTGGAGTACACTTCTACTCTGACAAACACGAGGTCACCATCGACAGCAACTCGTGGTAAGAAAGATTGGGCATTATCTATAGTTCTTCGATTTTTTCTTGATGGTCAGACTGAGTCATTTTAGCCCTTATCTCGATTTTCTTTTCTTTCATATTTTTTTTTAGATTGGCTGACACATGACTTAAATGAAACATACACTTATCAAACCTCTTCCTTGTCTGCTGTGTATTCCGATTGTACGTTTTTAGCTATAAGTGAAATCAGATGCTCAAATTCCAGTTTAATGAGGCAATTTGGGGAAATTTAGTATCTTCATGTGTACCTAAGAAGATAAAAAGTCCACTTCTTTATTTTCTGAGGCTGTCTATGTAATTTTCTCCACTGATTGATAGGGGATTTCCCTAAATGTTCGAATTTCTCAAAAGTTTTGATATGAAAATTCCATGAAATGTCCCCTTTTTAAGGAACCCAGATCCTCACATATTCAGTTGCTATTTCAATCTAGATTGCATAAAGTCCTGGTGGAGCATATGATGAGATAGAAAAATTGGACGCATAAGTGTTCTCTCCAGGGATCACAACGTGAGTCCCATCTATATGTTCTAGAATATCAGAATAAGGGAGATTTCCAGGATCATCAAACTAGAGAATCTTGAACTCTCTGTGTTGGAAGAACTCTTAGGTGTCATAATATTCCACTGCTAGCATAAGTCAGACCACTTCTGCTACATATTGTTCAGACAATCAAGGAGCCTCTGCTTTAGTAAATTCTTTGTGTCCTAACGGTTTATTACTGTTATTTTTTTACCCTAACCCCTTCAATTTTTAAATATGGAGACAATATTCAAGTTAACTACCTTGTCCAAAGTCACATAAAGCTAGACATAAAACCTAGGTCTTCTCACTCTCTAGGGAGGAATCTTCCTCCTTATTTTATTGGGCAGAGGATCATTTTTTGTTTTTCTGTTCTATATTTTCCTAATATACTGATGATAGTATACTGTGGTGGTTTCTGTTTTCTTCCTGAGCAGGTGGGGGCTGCCTTCTCAGGTGAACTGAGGAGCTTGGGTCTCCACACATCATGAGAAGAGCAAATATATCAATCTCATAATTCATTGAGGCTGTGGGGTTATGTTAATGCTCTATTAAAAAAATTCTCTTAACTGACATAAGCTATCCTCAAGAATGTGAGTGTAACAATCTAAACATAACTTTCTTTGGTATTGGGTAGATTCAGGCAATGCTTCAGAATCAGAGAATCCCAGATTTCATGGTCTATTCTATATGCCATACTCAGTGGAGTTAGAGCATAGTGGGGGTTAGAGGTGGACTAGTTAAAAGGAGATCCAGTTGAAAGTCTTTGGGGCTTCAGGTGAAAGTGTTTGGGAAAAGTGATGAGGCAAGGAGAAACAAGAGCCATAAATTTAGATTTCTCTCAGTGTGTTGCATAGGCAGAAATCCTTCCGGCCAGAAGGAGTTATTAAAGTAGGGAAAGCTTTCTATTTCTTGACGCTACCAGATATATAGAAAATATATAACTAGTTCATAATAAATGAGGAGATACATGGTATATAATTCTTTTATATTTACCTTAGTACTAACCTCTTTAAGTCACCTGAGTGGTGCAAGTGGTTTGTAATTGGCTGTTAACGGAAAGGTTGGCAGTTCATTCTCACCCAGTGGCTCCACTGGCTGTAAATATTACAGCCAAGAAACCCCTGTGGAGAATTTCTTCTCTGTAACACATGGCTTCCTCATGAGTTGGAGGGCTGGCTTGAAGGCAGCCGATGAAAATAACAACAACAGTAATCTGTTTATACTTACAGAGTGAAAAAATTCCTATTATTTATGGTAAATGATTTTTAAACCAAAGCCTGTGAGCATATTAGTACTAACTTCAGGAAAATGAATGCTTACACCCAGTAAATTTAGAGTCAGTTTCTAATAAGTAATAAAAAGCAAAGGATATTATCTCTAAATTCTAGGGACAGAAGCAATGAAGTTCAGAATCACTCAGTGATTTAACTCAGGATCTAGAAAGCAGACAGTTACTATGAGGAAGAGAAATGCAAAAACAAAATTCCTGGTAGAAGATGCAAATAATTCCTCCACACAAAATGATGTAAAAGCCTGAGATGTATATAAATAAAGAGTGGATGTGCCCAATGCGTGCTAGATGACTTCATACCCAGATAATACTTTCTTTAGGTATTAGGTTGCACAGTTAAAAAATGCACCCATGTCCATGGAGGTCATGGTCCCTGGACTCTCTGTTAACCCCAGACTGGAACCATTCCCAAAGCTACCTCTTCAGACAAGAATTGGACTGGACTATAAGACAGGAAATGATACTGGTGAGGAGTGAGAATCTTGGCTGAAGTAGACACATGAGACTATGTGGGCAGCTCCTGTCTGGAGGTGAAATGAGAAGGCAACGGGGGACAGGAGTTGTTTGAATGGACACAGAGAACACAGGGTGGAGAGGAAGAGCGTGCTGTCTCCTTAGGGGGAGAGCAGCTAGGAGTACATAAAAAGTTGTGTATAAATTTTTGTATGAGAGACTGACTTGATTTGTAAACATTCACTTAAAGCACAACAATTTTAAAAAAGAAACGTACCCATGAAAAAATTACCTTTTTTTAGGCCTAAAAAAGAGTTAGGAAATAATCTCTTCTGACGGGTTGCGAACACACCTAGCAGCTCCGTGGGAGAAAGACCTGACAATCCCCTTCTCTAAAGATTACAGCCAAGAAACCCTATGGATTAGTTTTTCTTTCACATGGGGTCAGGATGGCACCGAATAACAATGACATAAAATAGCAATGGTTTGCAGACTATGCTTTTGAGCAGAATGTTGAAAAGAAATCTTTTAGGTTTAACAGTATACAAAATATTTAAAGACTAAAGTTATGGCAGGAAAGTGGGACCTGGTCAACTTCCTATTGTCTGTTCTTTCTCACTCTCTGTCGCAAGATCTAGGCCATTTTTTAGGAACTCTACTTCTCTGAGCTTCTTCGAGGCACCTCAAAATTAAAAAAATAAAGCATGTTGCAAAATGCCACAAAGTAAATAAGTCTCTTCTTACCAGTCTAGCAACTATTCTCTCCCTGAAAAGAACTGCCTCTTTAAACTAATGTTCTATACTCTTCCGCCCTTGACTCAGTGCTCTTGTTTGTGGAACCTCCTCTAATATTCCTAATTGATCTGTTGTTGTCAGTCCGTCAGAAATATAACTGAAGATTGTTTTTATTATTGTTCTGAGTCCTTATATAGGATTATTGTAAGGAATGGTTGAGACAAATATATTATAAGCTTACCATATATATTAGCGCATAATAGGTCATCAGTAAATACTACCCTTCTCACACCTTTGCTCAGAGGTCATCTAGTTTTTCCCCTCCCTTCTCATTTTATAGTTGGATAAATTAAGGTTCACATATTTCTGTCTGAACACAGCTCTTTCTTCTATTCTGTGTTTTGATTACTGGCAGATATGTGAAATTAAGCCCATTTTTCACCTTTTGAGGGCTGTTTCCTTGGGCTTGTAGTCACCAAGAAAAACACAATAAGCCACAAATAAGAGATAAGGGGGAACTATTAGGCAATTCCCCAGTCCTTGGCTAGAGAGGTAACTTGTTCTCATTCTTAGAGAAAGCCTTATGATTGGCTCTCAATTATTCTGCTGCATAAATAGCCTTAATTCTTCTTTTGAAAGACATTTTTGAGAGGGAATGAAGGAGTTACACCAGACGTCTGGAAATGTCTGCACCCTGCAGACTTTGTGCTGAATTATCCATACATTTCTACTTTTCCTTATGGTCTGCCCCTGACTCTCTTCTATAGCAGCACTCTCCATGGAGCGGGCCAATGAGACAGTGGTGAAAGAGTTTGTCTTCCTGGGCTTCTCATCTCTGGCCGGGCTGCAGAGGCTGCTCTTCATTGGCTTCCTGCTCCTCTACCTCTTCACTCTGGGCACCAATGCCGTCATCATTTCCACCATTGTGCTGGACAGCGCCCTTCACACCCCCATGTACTTCTTCCTCGCTGTCCTCTCCTGCTCTGAGACCTGCTACACTTTCGTCATTGTACCCAAGATGCTGATTGACCTGCTGGCCCAGAAGAAGACCATTTCCTTCCTGGGCTGTGTCATCCAGATGTTTGCTTTTCTGTTCCTTGTCTGCTCTCACTCCTTCCTGCTGGCAGCCATGGGTTATGATCGCTATGTGGCCATCTGTAACCCACTGCACTACACAGTGCTCATGGGACATGCAGTATGCATGGGACTAGTGGCTACTGCCTGTGCTTCTGGCTTCACTGTCTCCCTGGTGACCACTTCCCTGGTATTTCATCTGCCCTTCCACTCCTCTAACCAACTTCATCACTTCTTCTGTGACATCTCTCCTGTCCTCAAGCTGGCATCTCACCACTCCCGCCTGAGTCAAATGATCATATTCACCCTTGGTGTGTTTGTCCTGGTTATTCCACTGCTACTTATCCTGGTCTCCTACATCCACATCATCTCTGCCATCCTGAAAATCCCATCCTCTGTGGGAAGACACAAGGCCTTCTCCACTTGTGCCTCCCATCTCATTGTGATAACTGTTCACTATGGTTGTGCCTCTTTCATCTACTTAAGGCCCAAGTCCAATTACTCTTCAAGCCGAGACTCTCTGATATCTGTGTCTTATACCATCCTCACTCCATTGTTCAATCCGATGATATACAGTCTAAGAAATAAGGAGTTCAAATCAGCCCTTCGAAGAGCAATGGGCCAGATGTTATTTCCTGCTAATTAAAGAGCCAGTTTTAACTATTCAGTTAATTGTGTGCTTTATGTGCCAATCAAAATGTGTGCTGTCACATATTTTCTCATTTAAGGTCCAATTACACTGTAACACAAGGACATTTTACATAGGAAGTCATTAAGACTCAGAAAAGTTTAGACATTCTGGCTTTCAGCTGTCGGTAGTAAGGTCTCTAACACGGCTACGCAGATGTGAGAAGGGATTACTCAGTTGCAGAACAAATTTCCTTATAACTCACTGCTCTAAATATCGGTAATTCAAAACTAATACGTCAACTGATGAAAGCAAAGATATCTTCAAGCTGCCTAGTTCCAAGGAACAGAAGCAGAAAATCTATACATCTGTACCCTTCCCTATTTTCAGTTCTCCTTTTCCTGAAGATGACGGGCAACCTTGGCCCCACCCATTCTGCAGCAAACCTTGATGTCCTTTTTGAGTCTCTGATGCACGCCCTCAATCTACTTATTGAAATGTCCTTGTCCATTTGACCACTTGGGATTGTGTTGTCTTTCCTTTGCCTAAGACTGGAACCTCTTCCCTGGAGTCTCTTTCCTATAAAACTCTCTCCGGTACCATCCTACTTATTAATTATCTTTAAGACAACTGGTAACATTGCATAATTGCTGAAATATCTCAGGTAACTTTAAGCAAAAGGAATTGAGTAAATATTGATAGTGTAGAAATCTAGAATCCTGGAAATCTAAAAATTCCTTGAAAAAACCTTTCAGTGACTCTCCTTGCTATACAGGATGAAGTCCGGAGTCCTTGGCTAGCATGATTTTATCATGTAGTCTCTGCCTACCTACCCAGCATTATAACCTTCTGTTCCCCATATGACCCTTGCTATGTACTCTGAAGGAGTCCCTGGGTTGTGCATACAGTGTACTTGGCTGCTAGCAGAAAGGTTGGCAGTTGGAGTGCACCCAGAGATGCCTAAGAAAATAGTCATGGTGATCTACTTCTGAAAAATCAGCCATTGGAAACCCCATGGAGCGCAGTTGTACTCTGACACACACGGAGCCGTTATAAGTCAGAATCGATTTCACAGCAACTGGTGCACTGTGAACATAAACTATTTGCTGTTTCCAAAATTGTGATCTTCTTATTCACCATGTTTTCTCATGTGCAATTTCTTCCCTTTGGAATAGTTCCTCTTCTTTATTTAACTTACATATCTCTTCTCATATGTCAAGGTAATTTCAGCCATCTCGTTCCCTCCAAAGTCTCCGTTGTTTCCTTGCCTCACCCTGCTGGTGAGATTAGGCTCTATCTTCTTTGTTTTCTCATAGCATTCAGGGCTTTTTTTTTTTTTTTTTTAATTATATCTCTTATCATTTCAACAAATATTTATTCAATACTTAATATGTACCAGAGACTATTTTAGTTACTGGAAATCAATAATAAACAAATATTTGCAGTCTCTGCCCTCATAGACCTTATGGGTTTGGTTTGAGAGAGTCCCAGTAAACATAAACTCAGGGACAAATACTTCACAAAAAATTGGACTATGTGCTTTGAGGGAAAAAGGACAGGTACTAGGGGAAGGAACACTAAAAGAAATCTAATTTGGAATAGATGGTGTGGAGGTGGCCTCTCTGAGGAACTGACATTTAACTTGCAAACTGAAGGATGAATGAATCACCAGGTAAGGAAGACTACTTGGAGGAAGGGAGGGGAGAGGGTGGATCCTTTTAGACAGGAGGAGCAGAATGTGTGTACAAAAGTCCTGATGCAATAAGGAGATGGATGAATCTGAGGAAAGCAAAGAAAGCCAATATAACTTTTTTTTTTCCTTGACTGTCTCTAATGAGTATGAACTTCTTGAAGGCATGGATTTTATATTAACTACAACTTTGTCTACCCAGTTCCTTGTATAGTGCTTGACATGAAAGAGGTCAAATGTTTGTCTTACGAATGACCTTGGCTATGATTAGACAGCAGTAAGCAGGGAAGCTGCTTTCTGACTCTATGTGCTTTAAACCAACTTGCCATCCATCATCAGGTCCAGACTCTGGCTCTCTGGTCCAACTCTTTGAGAAGATAGTCCTGCTAACCTTCAGAGGTTGAAGTGATTCCAAATTAAAGTCACCCTATCTCGGTGAATGTCGATTTCATCTACCCAGTAGCCAAACTATACACTTGGGAGTCATCTTCACCACTCTTTTTCTAATCACACAACTCATTTAGTCAGCCACTAAGTCCTGTAGGTCTACTGACTTAAAGTTTCTCAATCACATCCCTTCTTTATTTCCATGGCTTCTTCCTTTCTTCTTTGGATTGCCACAAGAAATTGAAGTCTAGGTATCCCCAGTCTGTTCTCACTGCTGCCAGGGTGATCTAAATTATGTTAAATTAGATAATATATCAAATACTTGGAACAGTGGCTGGCATATGGTGAGCACAATTTAAAATGTTGATTATCATTTTCACTAGCATCATCCTCTTTCTAAAACTTGAATCTCATCAGATGATGTCCCAAAGTAAAAATCCTTGGGCAGATCCTAATAGATTTGAAGGTAAATTTTATCTCCATAAGTTAAACTTCCTTGCTAAAAGTACTTGCTGTTTTAAATATTGACATATTTTTTCATGTCTTCTTATTTTTATATTTATTATTTTGTATTTTCTTGCAATTTAGGTAGAGGCTCACCTGTCATTTCATGACAGAAACTAGGAACTTTATGTATGTTTTTGGAATGAATCAATAGATAAATGGTGTCTCTGGTTCTTGTACCTGCATTCTCCCACACTATTTTCCATCCCCCAGATGTTCTCTTTGCTGCTTTCACTGCTGGATCTACAGTACCTGCAAGTCCATTACTCTACCATTTCTCAAAACTTACTCCTCCCCTTGAAATGGAGGCTGGGACTGGAAGAGCATAAAACCAAAACCCTGATGCCGTAGAGACTATTCCAACCCCTAGTAACTCTATAGGAAAGAGTAGAACTACCCCACAAGGTTTCCAGGGGGAGGCTAGTGGATTCAAACTGTTGACCTTTTGGTTAGCAGCCAAGCTCTTAACCACTGCACCACCAAGTGCCTTCAACCAAAGTGTGAAAAAAACAAGAACTGTAGGAAGAGGCTTTTGGGAGGAAGGGGTGCTACTGGATATTTTCTGCTGAGAGTGGCCCATAGCCTCCAGATTTCTAATGTGTCACTTCACTAGGGATTCTAAAATAGGAAACCAAATAATTCTTTGAGCCTATCTCATGGGTTCATCTATTTGGCAAGATAGCCTTGAGATCCATTTTCCTCTTGGATTATAGTTGTTCATTGAGGGAGGGTAAGACCTGTGTTAGGAGCAATGTGGTAATGGCTCCCTAGGGTGCTGGGTAGCAAAATTACCAAGCAGGGTATCGAAATTGTAAGGCTAAAGACCACAATATAGCCTATTATTATCACTCAAAAGGGTCATAGCTGTGTCAGGCTATGCAGAAGAGCCATAATGGACACTGTTCTAGGAAGTGAGATGGTGAGTCTTGTGTTGCTGGTTAAAAAAAAATAAAAAGAATGGAAGGAAGGCTGTAACACATACTGGGAGTGGTGATAATTATGGCAGATCACTTGAACATTTCTGTAAGACCTTGGATATGTGTCCATGGGCAAGTAGTGTAGCTCATTTGAACTTCACACCTGTGATTCAGGCTCACATTTTGAGCAACTTGAAATTCTTTTGCATTGGAAACTTGTTCTTATTTCATAAATGGCTTAAAAATTACTCCTTAAATTATCTCAAATCTAGAGCACATTTATGTCATTTTTTTTTCATATATGTGAAGTAGTCATGCCTTTTATGTTGTGTTCAATTTAGAAACTGTAGAGGTCTTAGTACTATGGTCTATGTATCCATGATAAGGAAGGATTGGGAGAGATAGCAGGAAAGGTAAATGGATGGAGAGACAAGATAGTAGTGCTCAGAGTGAGGTCTTAATGTTAGGAAAAAAAATACTAGAGATATCATGGAATGACCATCAGAAACCGAAAAAAACCCACGGCCATCAGGTCGATTCTGACTCATAGCGACCGTATAGGACAGAGCAGAACTGTCCCATAGAGTTTCCAAGGGTTGCCTCTAGGATTCGAACTGCCGATCTCTTGGTTAGCAGCTGTGGTACTTAACTGCTACACCACCAGGGTTTCCAAAATGGCCATAGGATATATCTACAGCACCAATTTAAGGTGAGAATAAAGGAAATATTTCTTTAGGGCTTACTATGTGCAATTCTGGCTTACATTTATTCCTTACACTGTCCATTAATCCCCATAATTTCCCCAATTCAGAAAAGAAAACCAAGATTCAGGATGACTAAATGATTTACTCAAAGAAAATACTGAAATAAGAATGTGAGCTCAGATTTTCTTACTCTTTATCTTGTGTTTTTTTTTCACAGCAAATCTTTCTCTAGCCACTGCTCATTGGATGTACCTTCACCATCTACATGACAAATACCTACAAATAGTTTCGATGATTTATTTATATGTTAACTTGTTTCATAAATGATCTACTCACATAGATGTTGAATGTTTGCTCTTTGTTAGGAACGCTCTTGCTGACTGGGGTTACAGATTTGCATGAGAAGGCATGGTGCCTGGTACATAACTTTTGTTAAATGAACACCAACATGGTCTCTGCCTTCTCAGAGCTTAAATTGTTCTGGCAAGAGAGAAATGATAACAGATGGTTATATTGAATATGTGAAGTTCTAAAATGTAAGTTTCATAAGGTCAGGAGTCATTGTGTTGTTTGCTGATGTATCCCATGAACCAAATAGAGTGACTGGGACTTAGTGTGTGCTCAATAAATACGTGTTGATTTGAAAGAAGCACTATCAGAACCTGACTCACGAGTGAATTGTTTGTTTTTGTTTTTTCCTGAGAGACCAGAGGGTCTGTTCAAACAAACACAGGCAAAGGCATAAAATTTGGTATAAAATTTTGGAGCTGGAAGAGATGAATTTGTAGTAAGAAAGGAGATTATCAATAGCATTTTCATCTTTTTCCTAAAGAGCTTAGAATTTTATAAAGTTTTGGGTAAGAAGATATTTTGTAAGTTGTAAATTTTGATATCCCTGGGTCTTGAAATGTACCACTTTTTCCCATTTGAACTGTTCATTTTCCAACAAGGTTGCTGCTGAGTCAGGTGGTCAGTCCATGTAAAAATGGCATGGGGGTGGTGTCTGACCTCCTCCAACTTCACAATTGGGGGAGGAGACCATGGCAAGAAAGGCCACACAAAAGTGGGCCATCGTACCGCAGCCTATCGTGTTATATATTCTTTATTCATAGCTCTTCCGGCAAGACAAAGTAAGAAATATATTTTACATACTTAGCATGCACAGATACAAAAACAAAGTGAAAGAAAACATTCACTTTAAATAAAGGTTACTAATACTCTGTGTGCTTTTCCTTCATCTACCGTCTATCTGACTTTTAAAGCTGCTGATTGTTGACCATAAATTGATTCTATAACCCAGTGAATAAGTATATAATTTTAAAATCACTATCTTAGAATGGCAGATTTGTTTAGGGAGGACAGAGCCGGGTTAGAAAAATAGTAAAAGCAAATCATAGCACTAAGAGAATGCTCAGGTTTTAGGTTTTCTATGTAGCAGGCACTGTTTTGAGAAATTTGCATATGCTAATGCATTTAATTCTCCCACAGCCCATTTTTCAGGTGAGAAAACTAGCACAGAGAGGTTAAATAACTTGTCGAAGGTCACTCAATCACCAAATGGAAGAAGTGGAACCCAAACCCAAGTTATTTGGCCCCAGATTCCGTAGTCTCAGCCACTACACATTATTGGCTTTCTTACATCTAATACTATGAGTTTTTATTATGACTTCCAAATTTTCCTTATAAGTACATATTTATGCATAAATCTTTTATAGTCGGGTAGACTTTCAGAAATGGAACTACTGGAACAAATTGAATGACTGTATTTAAGAGCCTTGATATATTTTGATGCATTTCTTTGCATAAATTTATAACCAATTTAGAATCCCATTAACAAATATTTTTGTTGCTTATCATATAAATCAGATCTCCACTACTTTGATAAGTGTAAAGGGTCTCTCAGTTTAATTTTAATTTTCGGTACATTTTTAATCAAGCAAAAGTAATTTTTCTATGTTTGTTGCATTTTATTTCTTATTTTATAAATTATATGCTTGTATCTGTTATCTACTTTAGAATTTTAGTTATTCTCTCCATCTGTTTGTAGTAAGTTATTGATTAATATTAACATTTTGACAGAGAGATTTTTGGTAATTTTTCCATTTGTTGTTTGCTTTCTAACATTTCTGATTATGTTTTTGATGTACATAAACAGTTCATATAATCAAATTGTTGGTTATTTACTACTTTCTGATTACCCCTCATTATCTTTAAGCTTAGCTTTTCAAGTTTTCCATTCAGAGATACATTGTTTTCTGATCATTTAATTTTTTTGTGTTTTATAATATACCTGTAAGAATTTATTTTTGGACATTGCGTGAGTTCAAGATTGAAACCGATTTTGTCTGTGTGTTAAAGAAGCATTTATTCAGTTACTAATATGTATGAGAAACAGTTTCTATGGCATTGGAATCACCTTGTATATGAAGGTTCGTGGAACGTCTTTATGAAACAATATGGGTGTGGTGTCTTTTTTGATGGGTAGCTCTTTGATAATATTCTGTACTTTTAAGGAAATTAGTCTCTAAAACTATTTTTATTTCTATTGAGGTCATGTCTATGAATTATTTTCAACAAAAGTATTGATTTCATCTAGACTTTTAAATTTCTCTCTAAGATTTGTGCAAAACATTCTTTTATGACATTTGAAAACGTCTTTCAAATGGTTATTCTCTTTGTTATTTTGTACTGTGTGTATTTGTGTCTCTCTTATTTTTTTCTGGATAGAATAGTAGTAGGTTGTTTCTTTTGTCTGCATTTTTCAAAGAACCAATCTATGTGAGTATGAATGTATATGTGTGTTTGCGTGTATATATTCTAGTGTTTTCTGTATTATCATTTTAATTGTATCATTTAATTCCTTTTTATTTTTAAATTTGTTCTTTGTAACTTGCTGATGTTTTTATTTTTTTCATTTTTATTGATATAAATATTGAAGTATAGGAACTTTCCTCTGATCACTGCTTTAATCTTAGCTCATATGTATATTCTAATATGGGTCGCTATGAGTTGGAATCGACTGGATGGCACTGGGTTTAATATATAGAGTATAACTAAAATTATTTTCTAAGCTTATTTCATTTCACTTTGCATTTTTCCTTTGACCTAGTAATTGTTTAAAAGTATTTTTAAATTCTCAGGTGAAAGAGGCTTTTTACTTTATTGGCCTTTGGTAATTTTAGTAAATTGAGATCAAGGAATGTTGCTTATATCGTTTCCACATTGTGACATTGTTTGAAGTTTTCTTTGCAGCATAATGCACAGTCAACATTCATGAATACTTTACGTACCTTGAAAAGAAGGTGTATGCACTTCTTTATTAGAATACAAAGTTCAATATATACCCATGAAATATACTTCATTGATTTTGAACTCTTTAGGTCTCCCAAAACGTTACTTATACATTTTTTTTCTTTACTATTCTGAACAGAGAGTGCTGTGTTTAAGTTTCCTATCATTAGTGTTTCTGCCTGGTTCTCCTTGTAAATATTTTATAATCTCTGTCTTATTGAAGATTGCACCTATGTTTTTTTAGGACATATATTCACATTTATTATAATTTTATTGTTAATTGTAGCTGTTAGCCTTAAAAATATATTTTGTTTTGTTGTTAGTTTAATGCTTCTGGCCTGAATTTTAAATTTACAAATCTAAACATCTTAACCCTTTGTTTTAAGGTTTCTGTGGTATTGGTATAATTTCCTCATGTCTTTATTTTTGCCTTTCTGAATCAATTGGTAATAAATGTGTCTCTTATCTACCGCATACAGTTAAGTTTTACTTTCTGAATCTATCTGATGATTTTTTATCTTTAGTCCCTTTTTCTAAACAAACAAACAAACAAACAAACAAACAAACCCCATTACAGTCAAGTAGATTCCAAGTTACCGTGACCCTATAGGACAGAGTAGAACTGCCACATAGGATTTCCAAGGCTGTAATCTTCTGGAAGCAGAATGCAACATCTTTCTGCCCTGGAGCAAGTGGTGGGTTTTATTACTGACCTTTCAGTTAGCAGCCGAGCACTTAACCACTGCACCATCAGGGCTCCTTTGCTTTTTCTAAAGTATTTGTTATTTAGTTTATCAGTGTTAAATGACAGCTATTGAGTCTCATCTATTTTATTCAGCAATAGGTAAGCTTTCTCTACTTCACCATTTCTCTTTTCCCTTATTTTTTGAAGTGTGCCATTTTTTTATTTTTCAAGTACATAACATTTATATACTATACTTCTACCCTTATTCTCACTTGTTTTGGTCTTGGATCTATAATCAGTTATCTTTACTCAGTGTCCATAACTAGTCCTTCTGCCCAAGGACCCATCAACTCTTGGTGAATGGAGCTCTTCATCTAGTGGCTTCATCAAGAAAAGCTAGTGGTTTTGGATATTCCTGGGGTCTTAGCATGTTTAAAATTATTTTTATATAGCTCTGTGTATTAAAATTCTTGTTCAAACTTGAATTTCTTGAAAACATCAACACTTTTTCATTGTTCATTTTAGATTTCTGTGTAGAAATTTGATTCCAATATGATTTTTTTTTTATTGTTAGTGACCTTCTTGTTCAAAGGCATAGATTTTTTTCCTTATACTTAAATAGTAATAGTTTTACTAGGATATGTCTTAGAGTTGACTGATCAATTTTCCCAAATAAATGATGTACCTTTCAGTATATAGATGGAGGTCTTTTATTTCAGGAAAACTTTCTTTAATAGTAGTTTTAAATAATGAATTTGCTTTACAGGGACTCCAATAATGTTTATGTTGCTTCTTTTTCTTTTTTGTCTATAATTTCTCTCTAGTCCTTTTAAAAGTATTTCGCTATTTCATTTAATTACAGTTAATTAATCCCTGTAGTTTTGCTAGAGTTTTCGTCTGTTTTTTGTTTTTGTTTTTGTTCACTTGTCACAGAGTCAACGTTTGCTGAACTTTGATAGATATTTTCGTGGTTTGCTTCTTTTCTGACACTTCAGGTTTATTCTCCTTTTTTTTTATGGTCTACAATGTTTAATCTCCTATTGTGTTAGGGTTCTTCTTTTTGCTACTCCTTAATTAAAAATAAATTTGTCCCAGACTAATATTTGTTAACACATAAAGTAAATAAAAAATTGAATTTTTTAAAATTTCTGTTTATTAGAAATAAGGGGTGGTTAATATATTAAATTTGAACTAAGATATACACCACTAAAAACTATTCTTAATTTCCTTAATTATTAAGTTTTGAAACTCTCACTAAAAATACAAAACCAAATCCACTGCCATCGAGTCAATTCTGACTACTAGTGATCCTGTAGGATAGAGCAGAACTGTCCCATAGGGTTTCCAAGACTGTGAACTTTATGGAGGAGCCCTGGTGGCACGGTGGTTAAAAGCTCAGGCTGCTAAGCAAAAGGTAGGCAGTTCAAATCTACCAGATGTTCCTTGCAAACACTACGGGACAGTTCTACTCTGTTCTATAGTGTAGCTACGAGTCAGAGTTGACTCAGTGGCAACGGGTTTGTTAAATCTTTATGGAAGCAGGCTGCCACATTACCCCTGGAGTGGTTGGTGGGTTTGAAATACCAACCTTGTGGTTTGCATCAGAGCCCTGAACCATGGCACCACCAGCCTCCTTAAAAACCATCACTGGAGAATTAAAAGTTGTGTTATGTTTCTTTGCTTTTATACTACAAAGAAGATTTTTGCAAAGCCCTGACCCCAAATTACTGGTGTCTTCATGCCTTCACAACCCACATACAATGTTTTTTTAGAAGCAGTTTATGTCTGAAAATTCAATGACTCTACAGTAGACCATGTTGTGTTCTATGTTGGTGAATTCCAAAGGGGAGTATAAAAAATAGAGGTGGTGATGAGTAAGGGAAATGGAGGAAAAGGCAGTAGGGATAACCCTGGTCACTTAGGAAATAGCCTACATTTAGATAGAGACAATGTGTCAAAATCAGTTCGCTTGCTTTTTTTTTTTTTTTAAAGTTTACATTCTTGTCTAAAGAGGAACATAAGTGAAACAATCATGACATTTAAACTAACTCAACCTATCTATATTGAATTCCATAGACCCCAATCTATTGTTCATGGGCATAATTTTCTCTTCTGTTTGTGTATATTTATGTCATGGCTCTTTTCATTGGATGTTGGAGATAAAATTGAGCACTAATAGCATGATAAACTCTAGCTTCACAGACGTAAAATGCAAATAATTTATAATTTTTTATAATAATTTTTGATGATCTGTAATGTGTTCCAAGAACATTTAGAGATCCTAAAGGACATCTAAATTGATGGATATTAAAAGAATTTTAATGCCCCAAAGGACTTATTTAGTGATTAAAACAGACACATATACAAAAAGTTAAATCACTAAAATGGTACCTACGGATGCCATCTAATCAATTTTGACTGCTGTCGAGTCAATTGCGACTCATAGCAACCCTCTGGGACAGAGTAGGACAATCCCACTGGGTTTCCAAGGCTGTAATCCTTACAGAAGCGGACTGCCACATTTTCTCCTGGTGGGTTCGAACTACCAACCTTTCAGTTAGCAGCTGAGTGCTTGACACTGCACAAGCAGGGCTCATTATGGATGCTCTATCCCCCTCTAAATCCCCCTCTAAACAGCTCAATGGTTTTATTTTTAAAAATAGCTTTGTTGAGGTAAACATGGCATGCCATAAAAATCATCCATTTTGAATGTACAATTCAGGGATATTTAGAAAATTGATAAGAGTTGTGCAGCCATCACCACCATCCACACAGAGAGTAGAAGTGTGGAGGAGGCTAGCCCAGCTGCTCTCTCCATGGCTTTAGCTCCACTTTCTTTCTCAGATACAAGGCTACAGTGGGTATGACACCCATTCTATTTTTTAGTCCTTAGCTCTGGGAACAGTCATTTCTAGTAGTCTTAGAAACACCAAGTCAGGAAAACACAGGAAGATACAGGAGCTAACTTAGTGCAGTAGTGATCTTAGTAGCCAAATAAAATTAAATGCATGGTAAATCTGAAAGACTGCCAAAACCAATAGAGAAAGCCAAAGTACCAAAAAAATCATGCAGAGTTGAAAAGAGAGAAATAATCATGTTCAGCCGAACTAAGATCCTACTACTCTGTGTTCCACCTCTATTCTCCTTTTCAATTTAGGAGGAGAAATATCCTAGCCTCTTATATCCATGTACCTGAATATGGTTTATTTTTTCTCTCCTGTCTGTAGGTCATGGCAGAAAACCTCACAATGGCCGCTGAGTTCCTGTTAATAGGTTTTTCAAGCCTTGGTGAAATTCAGCTTGCCCTCTTTGTGGTTTTTCTCTTTCTGTATCTAGTCATTCTGAGTGGCAATGTCACCAACATCAGTATCACCTGCCTGGGTCAGAGCCTCCACACACCAATGTACATCTTTCCTTGGCATTCTCTCCACCTCTGAGACTTTCTACACCTTTGTGATTTTATCTAAGATGCTCATCAATCTACTTTCTGTGGCCAGGACAATATCCTTCACCTGCGGTGTCACTCAAATGTTCTTTTTCCTTGGCTTTGCTATTACCAACTGCCTGCTATTAGGTGTGATGGGTTATGATTGCTATGCTGCCATTTGTCACCCTCTGCATTACCCAATCCTTATGAGTTGGCAGATGTGTGGAAAACTGGCAGCTGCCTGTGGGTTTGGAGGTTTCTTGGCCTCCCCTGTGGTAGTAAATTTAGTTTTTAGCCTTCCTTTCTGTAATGCAAACAAGGTCAACCATTACTTCTGTGACATCTCACCAGTCATTCGTCTGGCTTGCACCAATACCGATGTTCATGAATTTGTCATCTTCATCTGTGGAGTTCTCGTACTTGTGGTGCCTTTCTTCTTCGTGTGTACTTCTTATTTCTGCATCTTGAGGACTATCCTGAAGATTCCCTCAGTTGAGGGGCAGAAGAAATCCTTTTCCACATGTTCCTCTCACCTCGCTGTTGTCATTGTTCATTACGGTTGTGCTTCCTTCATCTACCTAAGGCCTACAGCAAGCTATGTGTCCAGCAAGGACAGGCTAGTGATGGTGATATACACCCTTGTCACTCCATTACTAAATCCCATGGTATACAGCCTCAGAAACAAGGATGTCCAGTTTGCTCTCAGAAGAGTGTTAGGAAAGAAAGTAACTTTAAAATCATGTAAATGAAGTATTTTATTTTAGTTCCTATAATAAGGAATTCCCTTTTTATCACATGTACATTATAACAGTAACTAATTCTTTAAAAAACGTAACTATGTAAGATAAAAAAACTATGTAAGATGCACACCATAAAATGTATTTTGTTCTCACTCTCCTTTTAAATTCAATCTATGGGCTAATAATTTTCAGCTTTTGAAGGGAATCTCAGGGAGGTTGAGATATAATTTCCCAACCCACTGTAAAAACTAAAAATCTAAATTTCATTTCATGTTAAACTTTTTTCCCTTCTTCTGTAAGTCAGGAAGTCTACAGTGGAACCAAGTTGGCGGGGGTGGGGAAAAGATTCCATTTTCTATATTAGCTATATCAGCTCTGTAAACAACCGCTTCTCTGTTTACTAACTTCAGTGACTGACCCTTCATAAATTATAGTTAGGGAGGGAGAAGAATTAGGTGGAGAACATTTCTTAGTTGACTGTCACTCTCATGCTCTGGTAATGGTGCTCTCAGGTCTTAGCTGATGTTGCACACTGAGTCTTTCTTGTGTGAGGAGATTTCATGGGCTTCTGGAAGACTGCCTTACTGGGAACTTTTACCACATTTCTTTTGACATGGGTGAGGCCAGCTGTGGTTGGCAGCTTGTGAATTTGTCTCTTAATTCTGAGAGTCCACCACTTATCTGGATCCTGTCTCTTCTGGAGATCTTCTTGGGAAAAACCCCTTTAAATCATTTCAGAATTTTTTTTTTTTTCTCCCAACTGGCACATACCAGCCCAAAACGAAAACTCATGCAGCTTGCCTCCACAGTGAATTGCCATGCAGACATCTTTCTCTCTGCTCTGGCACTTCAGGTCAATGGCCACAAAATCCTACAGTTAGAAATCTCAGGATGAATCAGATATATATCCACTGTGTTTCTTTGCCTCCAAGGCACACAAAGCAAAGTCTGAAAATGGTCCCCTCCTTCTGAAGGAGGTAAAACATTAAGAACTCCAGTAGTGTCCTCCTAAGAACATGTTCTTCTCCTTTTTTACCCCAGACTTTTATTCTTTGAAAGTAGTTGACACATTTTCTTACCTCAGCTTTTGTGCTTCAACTGAAACTAAGAAAAGCTTCCTTTGTTTTTTTTTTTTTTTAAACAGGATATTACACTACTGCCTGTTTTTCCTCTAGAACAAGATGTTATGGCAGTTATTTATCGGTACATGTTGAGTACAGAAGGTTATTATTTGCATTAAGAATGAAGTAGTTGGCCTAACCAGTTGTGTTTTCCTGGATAATCTAATCACTCCGGGCTGCGTAGAACAGCACACGGTTCTTTGAGAATCTTTTGAAAACTATGCATCCAATAAACTGTCCTCGTGTACATACGGGGCAGTGGGGGACTGGTTTACAATTTAAGGAGTTCACAGATTTTCTAAAGCCTGCCTGTGGACCTGATTTGTGAGGGTCTTTGTTCCTGGCCAAACTCATCTAAACCGTTTAGTGGTATTCTTATTGTTTTATGTTATCATTTTACTTTTAACATTTTATCGTAACTAGCTATGAGTCGGAATCGATTCGACAGCACTGGGTCTGGGTTTAGTGTTTCTTTCGACCTGCTTGAGAGAAGAGGGGTGCCCTCATGTCACAGTATGCACATACTTTATATTTTAATTATAATGTCAGGAGAAATTAATTAGCATTCATACAGCTATCTTACAGGTCTGCTTGATACATTTAACTTGCCATTCAATGTCAAATTTCAGAAAAAAAGTCTCACTATGGGATAAGTGGGGAAGATATCTTTGTGAAGAAAGAGCACACAGTTTCTTAGAGTAATGTTTTATTATGTCATATTCATTGGGAAAAAAATAGGAGACACTGTGTAGTCTAGAATTTAAGGATTCTGAATATAGACTATGTAGACATTAGGAAACGATTTAAAATTTATACTACGGGAAGTAATTAATGGGAAGCTCCAAAAATGGACTTTATATTTAATACTTCGATTAACTTTCATAACCTGTGGCCTGCTTAGTGTCCAACACAAGGTAATGGAATAATTTCTGCAACAACGAAGTAATTTCTACAAGAATGTGATTTTTTAATTTTTGTCACGCTCATGGGATGATTATGCCCCTCCTTTTTTGGCGTGTTTGTCTCTTGAGTCTTTTTTTGTTAGTATAAACATGCTGAAGTTGAAATTATTTTTTAAATCTGATGATAATGATTATCACATGTTTCCACAGAAAAATACCTTGGAGTGATAGAATCACCACATGGGACCCACCTCATCATACTACAGCCATAGTTACATAAAAGGACAGTAAAAGATAAGCCTGAATTCACCTCACTGGATAGCTGACTCCTCCAACTAGGGCTTGCAAGTGAGATCCTTATGTGTTGGCTTAGAAAACAGAGTTTCTCAACTGAAAGGACCATCGTCTCCTTTCGTCGAATATATAATCCTATCCCTCATCAAAGAACTCCTCCATTTTCACTTCTTTCATGATATATTTCCAGATTTCCATTTTTCAAAAACATCACGGCAATTTAGGTCTCTCTTATGCCTCTTACTGACTCTGATTTTTTCAGGCAATTGTGCCCATATCTTATCTCCTCTATGAAACTGTCAGTAATGTAAAAGGAAGTACTTTGTCATACCTACTAATTTACCCCTCAATCAATATGCCTGACACAGTGAGTAGCATGCAGTGGGCAACTAATAAATGTCTCTTAACTTTAACTCAATAAATGACTGCTCTGCTCTGAAGAGAGCAAATAAGAGTACACATCAAAGTGCAGCAATATTGACATTCCCCAAGTGGTTTAAAGCCACAACAATCATTTATTTTGCTCATACATCTGCAGTTTGGGAGAGGGCTTTGTGAGGATGGTTTGTCTTTGCTCCGTGCAATGTCCTCTGGGCAACTTGACTGGTGCTGAAGGATCAGCTTCCAAAATGGAAACATGTTTCTGGAGGATAGCCAGGAGCTGAGGCAGGGCTGTGGACTGGGAGCTTCAGGTCTCCATGTAAGCCTCTCCATGGAGTGGTTTGGACTCCTTCACAGCATGGTGGCTGAGTGCAAATCCTGAATATTCTAAGATGCAGGTAGCAGAGGCTGCTGTTCTTTTAAGGCATAGCACCACTACATTCTATTCTTTTGGTCAAAGTAGTCATATGGTCTCACACAGATTCAATGGGAGGGGACATAGAGCCCACATCTCAGTGGAAAGTGCTCAAAGTATTTGTGATTATCTCTAATTGCATATAGCCTGCCCTTTCCCTGGAAGCCCTGGTTGCGTAGCAGTTAAGAGCTATGGCTGCTAACCAAAAGGTGGGCAGTTCCAATCCACCAGGTGCTCCTTGGAAACTCTGTGGGGCAGCTCTATTCTGTCTTATAGGGTTGCTATGAGTTGGAATCATCTTGACGACAATGGGACAGATGGACTGCCCTTTGGCTGGAAGTTATTTATGTTTTTCCCAAGTGCAATATATAGGAATCCCCTCCCATGGCGTTCCAAAGTCACATCCAATTATATAATCTGGTTGCCTTAGACTCAAGGCCCACAATCTGTCATCTAAATCAAGTCCAGGTAGTGATGAGCCTCTTTAGGTGTAGTTTCTTTCAATCTGAAATTCTGTAAACTAAAGATGCTGGTTACCTGTCCCTGACACACCCAACGTAGGCATAGGGTAATTGCTATAGATATTCCCTTTCAAAAAAGGGGGAAAGTAGATACAAAGCATTCATTGATCTATAAACAGGTCTGAAACCCATCTGGGCACTTGTTTCCAGCCCTTTGATTAGAGCCTGTTCCTACTTCTAGGAAGGATTCTTCATAGCTCTTGGCACTAACCGCTGGGCTCTTTCTCCCACCTTAGAATTTCCCTCTCTTTTTCAGAAGAAAGAGCCAATTTTTGCCGACAAGTAGTTTTCTCAGCTTCTATGTAAGAAGGTTGTGGGTTCAAGGGTCTGTTTTCATTTTTACTGTCTCTGTCCCCTTTAGCACGTTAGTATAATTCTTTAAAAAAAAAAATTGTGTGTGGATTTCCTATATATCAATTTATAATTAGTTTCTTTAGACAAAAGTCATGCCCAGACTTCTTACTTTATCATGGCCTTCCTGTTAGGCTGCTGTATGACAACACTCTTAAGTATCTTAAAAGTTCTAGTGTTTAACTCAGAGGGTTTATTTAGATGTGCTCTTAAGATACTTAGAAATATTATTAGGCTTGATGGCCTAAACTATTTCTGAGTTCTAACAATAGGTCTTACATCCATGTTCTCGAGATCTTTACCCTGAGGCACTGGCTTATTGATAGCAACTTAGATTTGATTTTTTCCCAGAAGCTATTCATTACTTTGATAATTTTTGTTACGAGAGGCTAGGAAGAAGAAACAGCTTTCTTTTCAAACTGGACTGTTTATATTTCCTCTCAATTTTTCTCAAAAATTTATCATCACCTTCTTTTATTTATCTCTCTCTCTTCTTATTTTATCACAGGTTTGAACTTTGTGTATTTTTTCTAGAAATCTCCTCAGGCAGACTTGTCCATTTTTATATACCCTTCTTATTCTTAATGCTACGGTGTGGTATGTGATAGCACAGCCAAATTTCCCATAAATGCAAATAAAACTCCCCCCCACTTTTTTTTTTTTTACCGAACTCTAATAACATTTTCTCTCTCTTCTTCAAGATTTACCCATAATCTCCTCAAAATCCTTTTCAGTTTTCAATAATAGACTCCTCATCCTTGTAGAATCTGTCAGAGAGAGAAATTAATAGCAGATATCTTGCTTTGATTTTGGGGTTTTCTTACCCATGATACCAAATATTCACTTTAAAGAAATCCCTGACAAAAATTAATCTGTCGGCACCTTTTCTTTCACCCAAAATTGAAGTTGCAAATGCTTTCTTTCTTGTCTGAAGTCAGGCTTACTAAATTTGAATTCCCAAAGATATGGCTGGGTGGGGTCATGTTAAGATTAGCCAATGGTTGATCCTCTATATTTCTCCACCCTCTTCTCTTTATAAGCTCCACTGCATCTAGCTTTTTGAGCCAAATGTTTTTTTTCTGGAAACAAAATAGTCTCCCTATATCCATTACAATAACTGCTCAGAAAAAAAACCTATGTTCAAATTTGGTGAGTTTTGATTATTTTTAACTGTTCTTTCTATCATCAAATCTCAAAATCAATGCCACAGATCTTAAGTTTTGCTTACAACAGCACACTGAGTTTAGATACAAAATTATGTTGTGGTTATTTATTGCCACATTACAAATGAGCACAAAAGTGAGTTGCTTAAAATGATCACACTCATTTATTTTTTACTTGAATCTGCAATTTGTTCACTGTTCAGGGGAGACAGCTTGTATGTGCTCCATATGGGGTGATTTAGGAGTTAAAATTGGAGCCGTTATTCCCTGTCCTCCAGTATAAGGGATGTGACCCAGTTGGAGCTGGACTCACAAGAGCTCACAAGGACACATCATTTGGACGCTGAGGTATGAAAACAATTGCTAGGACATTCTTGGAAAACATCTTTTAGAGAATCTTTCATATAAACATATCAGACACAGAAAACAAAAGACCCACATATTTTCCAGTCTTATCTTTTTCTGTCAGCATTTAGTAAATACTAAGATTTGTTGGACCAGTGAAGACCCTCCCAACCCTTGATACTGAAATTTATACCAGTGATTATTAAGAAAGACAATTCAAAATGTAGAATCATAGTGATTTAGCAGCTTTTAGCCAATCTGTAAAAAGGTGACGATTTCAATGGTTTATACACTGATGATACTGTAACATTCTTTGGACTTACACGTACACAGCCCTGGCAGCATTCTTGTCCGTTTCCCACTTTTCCTATTCTGTGACATTCCTTGGATTCGGGCAGACAGGGCTCTGGAAAGATGTTTGTCCATTTCCCACTTTTGCTTCTTTGTGCATATGCATAATAAAATCATTATTTTTCCTTTGCAACACTTTTTTTGTGATTCTACCCTAGAACAGAGGTCAGATAGGAATGCTCAACTGGAGCTGTTGGATCCACTTCCAAGATTGCTCAGTTTTTGTGGCCAGTAAGTTGACTGGAAACCTCGGTGGTGTAATGGTTAAGTGCTATGGCTGCTAACAAAAAGGTCAGCAGTTCAAATCCACTAGGGGCTCCTTGGAACCTGTATGGACCAACTCTACCCTGTCCTATAGGGTCACCATGAGTTGGAATCAACTTGACAGCAACGGGTTTGGTTTTTTTTTTTTTTGACTGTTGGGTGTGTGCTCAGCTGAGGCTGATGGGTTAATAGACTTTATTTTTTGGAGAGGTTTTAGGCCTATAGAAAAACTGAGCAGAGTGTATTGAGATTTCCCTTGTACAGCCTTTCCTCTTGTGTACAGTTTCCCATAATATCATTGAGACTGGAACCCTGCCTGCCACCTTGAATAAGCAAAGGGCTGTACCTCCGTCTTCTATGATATAGGAATTAACTCCTTGTTCGTAATCTATCTCTTTATTTAGGTATGTTTCCTGTTTCTGGCCAAGTTGAGGAAAACAAGAGACTAGGGGCACAGGACTAGTTGAAAATGTCAAGAACTAGATCTGGTCTGCCAGACACATGAAGAATAATCTACCCCATCCTCTGGGAACCCCAGAACTCTTCTCCCACCAGAGGGATCCAAACTTTAGCAGCCCAAGATTGGAGGAAAGCTTTCAGATGTGAGGGTTCTGAGACTAAGATCCATTTTGAGAGATGCCCTCCACCCCCTTTTTAGACTGAGCAAGCGCAGAAAGGCCGGACTGCCCCGTAAATGCCTTTTCAGGCCAGACCAATCAGCAAGCTGACCCCACCTCAAGAAGTTCCTGAAGACCTCTGACCCGGTTTACTTCACACATATAAACCCCTTGGACTATTGTTCTTGGAGCCATCTTAGTGATACAAATCCCTGTGTGCTTCTTTGCTTGGCCAACCAAATAAAGCTTCTTCTTTTGCTTTCACCCATTTTGTGTCTGTATGGCCGTCTGAAGCAGGCCTTGGACAGTCCAAATACATTTTTGGTGAGCCAGCCAGAAGGACGTCATTAGGTGTCCCGAGGGGCCCACCTGGGAACTGAGAAGAACACTCAGTGTGCACTGGAGATTTCTCCAAAGGGCCTTTGCCTCTGGCCCCCTAGGCAGATCTGCCTGGGGCCCAACAGTTGTTCTCAGAAAGCGAGAGAAGAACCTTGGCAACACGGGTAGATGATTTATTTGGGACTTGGTTAATTTGTTTGGGACTTCATCTGTAATTCAATCTCATGTTGTTGTTGTTAGGTGCCATCAAGTCGGTTCTTACTATAGCAACCCTATGCACAACAGAATGAAACACTGCCCAGTCCTGCATGTTACCTGATTAGAGTCCGTTCCCTGGTGCAATCAAGCCAATGGAACATACACCAAGTCAGAAAGAGAGAAAATTTATTTAGGAGGTGGCCCCAATGAAAGTCTGATAGCAACACAGGCTGTCTTTATGGAGTCCCGAAAGTCGTTTTACATATGAGCTTATATGTGATTTTTACAAGGTTTAGAAGTGACTTTTTTGGAACATGGCCCACAGATGGCCGGTTGAGTTATACATTACAAGATAACGACAAGAGACTCCTTATCATGCTAAAGAGATACATGCTGGACATCTCTTTATCAAGCTAAAGATTTATAGACCGGACATCTGGGGTCTAATCTTTATTTGTGGGGGTCATAATTCCCAGGTGGCCATTAACAAAGCCATTAACAAAAGTATGCGGAAAGGAGAAGGCAGGTGGAGGGAAAAAAAAAAAAAACTTGTAAGTTCCTCGTAGTGTTAGTTATGTCAAGCTCTGAATTGCCCATTTTGAAAAGGAGAAAACATATTGTGGAGTACTAGGGTCACATGTGCCATCCTGACAATGGTTGCTATGCTTGAGCCCATGGTTGCAGCCACTGTGTCAGTCCATCTCATTGAGAGTCTTCCTCTTTTTCGCTGACCCACTACTTTACCAATCATCATGTCCTCCTCCAGGGACTGATTCCTCCTGATAATATGTCCAAAGTACATGAGATGTAGTCTCACCATTCTTGCTTCTAAGAAGCATTCTGGTTGTACTTCTTCCAAGACAGATTTGTTTGTTCTTTTGGCAGTCCATGGTGTATTCAGTATTCTTCACCAACGCCACAATTCAAAGGCATCAGTTCTTCTTTGGTCTTCCTGATTCATTGTCCAGCTTTTGCATGCATAAATTCCAGTGCTGTCGAGTCGATTCCAACTCATAGCGACCCTATAGAACAGAGCAGAACAGCCCCACATGCATACAAGGTGATTAAAAACACTGTGGCTTTGGTCAGGCACACCTTAGTCCTCAAGGTGACATCTTTGCTTTTCAACACTTTAAAGAGGTCTTTTGCAGCAGATTTGCCCAATGCAATGCATCTTTTGATTTCTTGACTGCTGTTTCCATGGGTGTTGATAATGGACCCAAGTACAATGAAATCCTTGACAACCTCAGTCTTTTCTCCGTTTATCATGATGTTGCTTATTGTTTCATGTCTGAGGATTTTTGTTTTCTTTATGTTGGGCTGTAATCCATACTGAAGGCTCTAGTCTTTGATCTTCATCAGTAAGAGCTTCAAGTCCTTTTCACTTTGAGCAAGCAAGGTTGTGTCATCTGGATAACGTGGCCGTTCATCAGTCTTCCTCCAATCCTCATGCCCCATTCTTCTTCATGTAGTCCAGCTTCCCGGATTATTTGCTAAGCATACCGATTGAATAGGTATGGTGAAAGGACACACAACTTTCCTGACTTTAAAAGAATCAGTAACCCCTTGTTCTGTTTGAACAGCTGCCTCTTGATCCATGTACAGATTCCTCATGAACACTGTCATGGATTGAATTGTGTCCCCCCCAAATATCTGTCAACTTGGCTAGGTCATGATTCCCTTGTGTGATTATATGGTTGTCTCCCATTTTATCATCTGATGTGATTTCCCTATGTTTTGGAAATCCTATTACTATAATGTAATAAGTTGGGTTAGTGAAAGTTATATTGATGAGGTCTACAAGATTAGATAGTGTCTTAAGCCAGTCTCTTGGAGATATAAAAGAGAGAAATGAGCAAAGAGACATGGGGACTTCGCACCACCAAGAAAGCAGTGCTGGGAGCAAAGCATGTCCTTTGCACTAGAGGTTCCTGCACTGAAATGCTTCCAGACCAAGGTAAGACTGATGACAAGGACCTTCCTCCAGAGCTGACAGAGACAAAGCCTTCCCCTGGAGCCAACACCCTGAATTCAGACTTCTAGCTTACTGGACTGTGAGAGAATAAAGTTCTCTTTGTTAAAGCCATCCACTTGTGGTATTTCTGTTATAGCAGCACTAGATGACCAAGACAAACACAATTAAATGCTCTGGAATTCTCATTCTCCACAACGTTATATATAATTTGTTCTGATCCACACAGTCGAATGCCTTAGCATAGTCAATATAACATAGACAAACATCTTTCTGGTATTCTCTGCTTTCAGCCAGGATCCATCTGACATCAGCAAGGATATCCCTGGTTCCACATCCTCTTCTAAAGCCAGCATGAATTTCTGGCAGTTCCCTGTCAACATACTGCTGCAGCTGCTTTTAATGATCGATCTTCAGCAAAATTTTGCTTGTGTGTGATATTGTTTGATAATTTTCACGTTCAGTTGGATCACCTTTCTTGGGTATAGGCATAAATATGGATCTCTTCCAGTCAGTTGGTCAGGTAGGCGTCTTCCAAATTTCTTGGCATAGATGAGTGATCACTTCCAGTACTGCCTTTGTTTGTTGAAACATCTCAATCGGTATTCTGTCAATTCCTGGAGCCTTGTTTTTCGCCAATGCCTTCAAAGCAGCTTGAACTTCTTTCTTCAGTACCGTCTGTTCCTGATCATATGTTACCTCCTGAAGTGATTGAACACTGACAAATTCTTTTAGGTACGGTGACTATTTGTATTCCTTTCATCTTCTTTTGATGCTTCCTGTGTAGTTTAATATTTTCCCCGTAGAATCCTTCAGTATTGCAACTCAAGGCTTGAATCTTTTCTTCACTTCTTTCAGCCTGAGAAATGCTGAGTGTGTTCTTCCCTTTTGGTTTTCTATCTCCAACTTTTTGCACATGTTATCATACTACTTTACTTTGTCTTCTTGAGCTGCCTTTTGAAATCTTCAGTTCAGCTCTTTTACTTCATCATTTTTTCAACTTGATTGCTGTGCTATTTGGACCTGCATTGAGGGCTCCTTTGGGATCCAGTATTTGAGCAGGAAAAGGGAGGCAATACCTGTGTTGAGGTCTCTTTTGGGGCCTGGTATTTGAGCAGAATAAGGGAAGAAATAAGTGTTAGGTTGTTTAACTGGTCAGTTACTAGCTAGTTTTGGAATCCTGGTATTAGGTAAAAGAATTTGTTATAGTTAGAAAAAAAGAGAAACACTGGGAGCATACACCTTAGGGTATATTTTAAAACATTGTGATAAGTTTGGTCATGACCCCATGATGAAGAAACTCAACAATCTTATAATATCCTTGTTTAAAAAGAAACTAAGAAAAAGCCTTCAGTCCCTGTATTAACAGGAGCGAATCATTATGATTCATCGGTTCCACCACAGCTGCTCCTTCCATACCCTCCAGTACCATATCAGGGTTTGGGAGAGGAAGCGGCTACTGGGACTCCAGAGGCAGGGAAAGGCTCCCTTTCTCCACCCCACACAAGGCAGGGGATGCCCTGTCATATTCCTGATTCAACCCGATAAGAGCCCATATCTGGGCAGAGCCATGACTAAGGAGCAATGGGGCAATGCCCTCTTCAGCAGACCCCAACAGCCAATCCAGACCAGCTGGGGGCCATGGTGAGGGTTCATATCCCCTTCACCACTCCTGACTTGTATAACTGAAAAAATCATACCCCAGGGTACTGTTAGGACCTAGTCAAAATGTATGAGTTGTTCACCTTCATTTTCAACTCCTTTGAGCCCTCGTGGGCAGATTGTCAGTCTGTTTTAAATACCATACTAACCTTGCAGGAGAGATGAATGGTGATTGAGAAAGCTCAAGAGGATACCCAGAGCTGAATCGATGATCAGCCAGGTGCTCAATGCTGGATGAGGCCATCCTTATCCGGGACCCTCACTGGAAGCCAAAAAATGTGGATGAGTATGGTAGCCTCACTCAGTATTGGGATTGTTTACTTGTGGGGCTTAAGAATTGGGTCCCAAAACAAAAGACTTTAAATAGAGTTTATGAAGTCAGACAGAAATCAGATGAGGACCCCTCTATCTTCTTAGAAAGAATCTTCTCTACCTTCAGACAGTGTATGGACTTAGACCCAGAGCAGCGTGAATATAGCAGGATGGTTAATGCTATCTTTATTGAATAGAACTCTCCAGATATTAAGAAGGAACTTCAGAAAACTGAAGGAAGCATTACTATGAATATCATTCACTTGGTTGAATTGGACTTTTGAGTTTATGACAATGGAGAAAAGGAGAAAGAAAAGACACTAGATGCTAAAGAAGATCAAAGGGCCAAATGACAGGTGACCTTGCTGGCCTCAGCCCTACAGGAAGGCCTCTGATGCCTGGAGCCCACAATAAAGCTCACTTGGGCAGAGACTAGTGTGCCTGCTGTAAAGAAGAAGGCCACTGGAAGAAACAGTGCCCAAAGCTGTCGAGATCAAACACAGAGACCACTCAGCTGCCAGCCTTAAGTTTAGAGGAAGATTTTGATTAGAGAGGACGGTCCTCCACCCAAACCTCTGGTTATAATGAACGTGGAGGAAAAATTGACTAAGTTATTGGTGGATACTGGCACCTCCCACTTGGTTTTAACTCACCTAGTGAGTCTAGCCACTAAGAAAAAGATTTCTGTGGTGGGCGTATCCGAGAAGGAAGATGCCTGACCTTTTCTCCAGCCTCTAACCTGCTCTCTCCTGGGAGAAGCAAAGACCCTGACCCTCTCCTTCTTGTATATGCCTGAATGCCCTGTCCCATTGTTGCGGAGGGACCTACTTAGTAAACTACAGGCTGATATCCTTTTTGAGCAAGGACAGATGCATGTTGATGTTTCCACTGAACATGGTTAGAAGGCCCATATCCTGTTCTGCTGAGAGACAGAGCTGCACCATCAAGGGGAGGTGCTCTTCCCAAACCAGTACCTAGAAAAGAAAATTAACCTTATTGTTTGGGCCACTCAGTGGCCAGGATATTCCCACAAAGTGGTACTGGTCAAAGTTCAGCTTCTACCCAACATCACACCACCACAGGTCAGACAGCACCCCCTAAGCTGAGAAACCCAGGTGGCCATTCATCAACTCATTGGGCCAGCCTTTGACTACTGCTGATCTCGAGCCCTTCACCAATGGGAGCAGCTTCATGGAAAGAGGACAACACAAGTCAGGCTACACAATCGTCAACCTTACCAAGGTTCTAGAGGCAAATAGTCTCCCCAGTGGTACCTCATCTCAGAAGGCTGAGCTGATTGTCCTGATACAGGCTGTGAGACTAACAAAGGCAAAATGGGTGAAAAAATACACCAACTCAAAGTTCGGCTTGCCCCAGTCATTGAAAGTAACAATGGACCCCATTTCACTGCCCAGGGGACTCGGTCACTACACACCTTGGGATTGAGTGGTGCTTGCATAGTGCCTGGAGGCCTCAATCCAGTAGAAAAGTTGAAAGAATAAACTGGACCATTAGAATACATCTAGCTAATTTGTGTCAAGAAACCAAGTTGACCTACAATAAAGTCCTCCCTATGGTTCTGTTCAGGGTAAGAGTTACTCCTACAACTAAGTTAAAAGTAAATCCATTTGAGTTTATTTTCTGGGCATTTATTTATTGCTCCATAACTACAATGCCTCAGATTTAGACTACAACAATGTGACTAGAGACTTAGGGGCTGACAATATTTACAAACAAGGTGAACTGTTTGTAAAACAGTACCTGCGTCTCGCGGGGGAAACTGTTGTATCTCTCCACAGGTAACCCAGCCCCACCTGGCAGACTATTCTACTCCCAAGCCAGGAAGCTAGATATTTGTTAAAACCTGGGATGCCAACACCTTGGCTGAAAAATAGAATAGTCCATATGAAGTGCTGATGTCCACACCCACAGCTGTGAAGGTCAGCGAGAAGAATGCCTAGATTCACCACATCAGAATCAAGTTGGCTCCTACACCTGACCTTGAACAACAGACTTTGCAGAACATCAACAACTGAGAGGCTGAACTAGTAACAGGGTTGTGGTGGCTGTTCAAGAAAAAGAAAGACACTCCAGATAAGTGGCAAGTATCAATGGTTGATCCGTGGTGCATAAGTGTTACTTTGCTTGCTGTTTGTTCTAATCTTTTACCTTTTGTCCTTACTTTACCTACTGCCATGGGAATTTAATCACTTTTCCTGCTCTCGGTAGAGTCTTGAAACCTTCAGCTACTTTCCAACAGTCTAAACTTCAGCTGCTAGAGCTCCTTGTTCTAAATAAGAAAATGTGGGTCTTACTTATTTGTTTATTCCTTGTTTTACCCCATGCGAAAGCAGCTTGGCTGCATCGGCTCATGTAAAACCTCTTGACTCCTCATTTTAACCCCAAAGGAGCAAGTGGTTGGGTATCCACTTTGCTCAGATGGGTTTGGCCAATAACAACCCCTATATTAATTATTTTTGCCATTTGCCTTTTTGGACCCTGCCTCTTAGAAGTACTTATACAATGTATAGAAAAAGGTTACAGGCCTCAGGCCTGTATATTCTCTGAGGTTACAGACCCATCCCTCCTGAACCTGTACAAGCTAGATTTCAGTTCTTGCCAATGCCCCTGTTCAGCCTGAAGCAGTTAAAGAATAATGATCTTTGTCCCCACCCTGAGGAGAGTCAGGATTTGGTATGAACATCCAAATCCTGAAAAGAAAAGGAGGGAATGAGACCGGCAGCCTGCTCACTGTCTTGAAAAACCAAAGGGCTGTGCCTGCCATCTTCTGTGCTATCGGAACTAACACCCTGTGTTTAAGCTATTTCCTTATTTAGGTATGCTTGCTGTTTCTGGCCAAGGTCTCAGGACCAGCTGAAACTGGCAAAAACTAGATCTGGCCTGCCTGACATGTGCAGAACCATCGACCCTGTCCTCTGGGTGACCCCAGAACTCTTCTCCCATGAGACAGAACCAAACTTTAGTGGCCCAAGATTGGGGGAGGGCTTTCAGAAGTGAGGGGTCTAAGATCTGGTTTGAGAGACACCCCTCCCCCCTTTTTAGACTAAGCAAGCACAGAGAGGCCAGACTGCCCTAGGAATGCCTTTTCAAGACAGACCATTCAGCAAGGGGCCTCACCTCAAGGCATTCCTGAAGACCCCAGACCCGACTTACTTCACTCATATAAACCCTTTGGGCTATTGTCTGTGAGTCATCTTGGCGACACAAGTGCCGGTGTGCTTTTCTTGGCAGACCAAATAAAGCTGCTTCTTTTGCATTTACCCATTTCATGTGTGTACGGCAGTGCCAAGCAGGCCTGGAACACTCCAGTTACATTAATGTCATTCATTACTTTGGTACATTTGTTAAAAATAAAAGAATGGATGTTCCAAGGACAGAAAATAATAGATGGAAGACTCTAGAGAATAGGGCTTAAAAACTGATAATGCATTATTTCTGCTATAAGCTATTGGTCAAAGAGGTCTGTGTTTTGTGTTGTGATGAATCACTTTCATATGGCCTTTCTCACCGTGATCTTTTAACTCCCTCCAAATACTGGGTGAGACTATGAAAATGAGGTGCTTGTGGCTCACCAAAGAATTGGATAGCTTGCTAATAGAGCAAATAAGGTGCATGGAACCCTTCTGGGGGTGGGGCCATGTAAATAAAGTATATGGAACCCTAACAAGGGGATTGGTCAGTTTTGCCATCTCGCTAGACTTAAAATGAGCCATAAAAGAGGTGGAAAAGGGGGTACCTCGTTACCCCCAAGAAAGAAGAGCTAGGAGTGCAGTGCATTCTTTGGATCTGGGACCCCTGGGCTGAGAACCTCCTGGGCCCAGGAGACAGACAGAGGGAAGGAGCTGTGACATGGAAGACAGCAAAAGACTGCAGCACAGCAGTAGCAAGAACCATAGCGGTGTGAGACGATGGGTACCAGGAGACTGGTGGGAGATGGCTGTGGTGGGGCTTACTGTCCCATGGAGCTAGGAGGTTTGTAACACTTGCTTGAGCAGGGCAGAGGTGAAGTCAAAAGGCTGAGGGCCAGAGAGAAGCCTGCCTGTGGTATGGCTGGTGACAAGCTGTCCTGATTAAAGTCCTGTGTTTTATTTATCTAGTGCTGCTATGACAGAAATACCACATGTGCATGGCCTTAGCAAACAGGAATTTATTCTCTCAGTTTAGGAGGTTAGAAGTCTGAATTCAGGGTGAGAGGTTCAGGGGAAGGCCTTCTCTCTCTGTCAGCTCTGGGGGAAAGTCCTTGTCATCAATTTTCATCTGGTCTAGGAGTGTCTCAGCACAGGGACCCTGGGTCCAAAGGATGTGCTCTGCTCCCAGCTCTGCTTCCTTCGTGGTAGGAGGTCCCCCTGTCTCTTTACTGGCTTCTCTCTTTTATATCTCAAAAGAGACTGCTCAAGATGCAATCTAATCTTGTAGATTGTGTCCTGCCTCATTAACATAACTGCTTCTAAACCTGCCTCATTAACATCATAGAGGTACGATTTGCAACACATAAGAAGATCACAACAGATGACAAAATGGTGGACAATCAGATAATACTAGGAATCATGGCCTAGCCAAGTTGACATATATTTTGGGGGATACTTAACAAACTGTATCTCGAATTATTTCTGATCCTGAGTCTTACCGTTACTTCCCTAAAAAACTCCATAATCGTGCGTATTGTCTGTGAGTTCTGTGTGCCCATTGCAATGAATTATCAAACCCAACAGAGAAGTAGAGAGTACTGTGGGAGGGATGGCTGGTCTGAGAATTGGTAAAAAGTTTGGAGAGAGGAAGTATGTCTGACCTCCATTTCACAGCAACCAGCCTTAGGCTATTGATCTTGATTCTCCTTTCCCCTTGTGAAATTAGAGGAGGTCAGACACCATAACATGCCATTTTTACAAGATCATTCACCAAGACCACCTAGATTCAAGAGGAAAGTGTATACATATATATATATACCATCTTTCTATGTGAACAGTGTTTTAAAAAAAAAGTATGGTAGTCTCTTATCTTCTGCACACCTAGAAAGAAGATAGACCCTGTGGATGAATCTTTCCGGAAAAGTGATTCCTGACTTCCTGAAAATCTAGCCACAGACCCCATCTTTACCGTATCTGGAGGAAAGAGAAACCACCAAGAGTTCTTTAGTGAAGAACTTAGGATTTTCTCTTACTGTCCTAATCCTGAACATCTCTGGTATGACTTTTAAGTAGGCTGCATGAATCCGAGACTCATCATGAATTTCTAGCATTTGTCCCATTTGCATCACCAGTTTCTGGTTTACTGACAGAATGAAGCAAGATGCAATCTGAAATTGTGTGTACCAGGGCACTTTCACATTTTTATCCATACCCCAATAATTATTGATTGATTAACTGAATACATGCTTATAGGCTTACATTGTGTTCCAGAAAAAAAGCATGTTTCCTTAAAGACTTTTTTTTGCCACTTCTGAAATTTTAACATTCTCTCCATTCTTCATATCTTTCTCCCTCTCTTCCCTCTTTCAGAAGTGGGAAGGTGAAATGGCTTAACAGAAGATCTTTTTTCTCCAACCTAAGAATAAAAATTAAGAAATATTGGGCAGAGAAACACAGGGAGGTATTTTCCACTGGTGTGTGTGTGTATACACACACATATATATGGAAACCCTAGTGGCATAGTGGTTAAGTGCTATGGCTGCTAACCAAAGGGTCGGCAGTTCGAATCTGCCGGACACTCCTTGGAAACTCTGTGGGGCAGTTCCACTCTGTCCTATAGGGTTGCTTTCAGTCAGAATCGACTTGGCAGCACTGGGTTTTTTTTTTTTTTTGGTTTATATGTATATGTATATGTGTGTGTGTATACGTGTATGTATATAAAATGTATACATGTGAAATTAAAAAAACCCAAACCCATTGCAGTCGATTCCTACTAAATAGCGCCAAGAAAATCTTCACCTCTCTAATCAGTCCCCAGAGACTATCTAAGAGGAAGCCAACTAATTCCATGGTATATTAGAAAGGGACTTCTCTTTGGCCAATTTCTTTCCATAGTGTATTACTATGGTTCTATGTGATAATTGGGGAAATAGTGAACAAGCATTGAGCGCAGTGTGGTAATTGGCTCCCTATAGAGGTATCTCAATTATCACACAAGGCATTGAGGCCACAGCTAATGTAAAAAGGAAACACCATTGGTGATGCTCCTTGATACAATTGCTAAAATGTCCATGGAGAAAATGCATAGGTGATATCGTTCTGTGGACTAATTTGGAGGATTTTCTTATGCTGGTCTGGGGAGTTCCTGGAAAATGGAAACTGAATCCTGGAAAATCATGGCAAGGGAGATAATTTTGGTAAATCTTACCTGGAAACTTTCCCAGAAGTGTTTGAGAGTCAGGATACGTGCATACCACCGGGCCCAGAACTCTGATCTGAAGGAATGGAAAACTTTCATTTTTACATGAGGACTTTGATTTGCTTATTGAGAAAAGTCATGCTAGTCCAGTATTTTATTTGTATATTTAAAATTTTGGTGGTTTTCCCATGACTTATGGAAAAATAATATATAATATTTAGTGAAAAATAAAAAATGTAATCAAATGACTGAAAGGACAGCTAAATGGATGAAAATATAAGGGCCAAGAAGAAGGGAGGACCACAGGGTGAATTTTGATTTTTCACAGGGAGGACACAGTATTAGTTTTCGAAGGGAATAAAAGAAACTGTACAGAGTACATAGAATGTATGGGGAACACAGAAAGTGTTTTGACTTAGGAGACACATGATGGTGAACAGGAGAACCCTGCTCCTATAAAATGAAGCAATTGAAATCATTATTAATTAATAAATACACTATTTCATTTATTCTTTAAGCACTTGTATCTCATTTATATAAGTATTGGGTTATGTTCTGAAGATAAAAGTGGAATAAGGTGTAGTCTTTATCCTTGCTGTACACAAGTCTATTGGGAAGACAGGAAAAATAATTTGGATATAACATTGCCATGGATTGAATTGTGCCCCCCAAAATATCTGTCAACTTGGGTAGATCATAATTCCCAGAATTGTAAGATTGTCTACCATTTTGTCAGCTGATGTGATTTCCCTGTGTTCTAAATCCTATCACTATGATGTAATGAGATTGATTAGTGGCAGTTATATTAATGAGATCTACAAGGTTAGATAGTGTCTTAAGCCAATCTCTTTTGAGATATAAAAGAGAGAAGTGAGCAGAGAGACATGGGGACCTCATACTACGAAGAAATTAGTGACAGGACCGGAGCATGTTCTTTGGACCTGAGGTTCCTGTGCAGGGATGCTCCTAGACCAGGGGAAGATTTATGACATGGACCTTCCTCCAGAGCTGACAGAGAAAACTTTCCCCTGGACTGACACCCTGAATTTGGACTTGTAAGCCTATTGGACTGTGAGAAAATAAATTTCTCTTTGTTAAAGTCATCCACTTGTGGTATTTCTGTTATAGAGCACTAGATAACCAAGACGAACTGGTAGAGGATTGTGACTAAAGCAGATGAAACAAGCTTTAGAAACACTAAGAACAGAAAACTCTCTTTAGACAGATTACAGAAAGTTCAACAATTTGTGCCTTGAAAAGTGTGAAGAATGAGTTGGCCACAGAAGGTGAAAGGATATTGGAGTCTAAGATTGTCCTCTGTTTCTCCTTCCCTTTTATTTTGAAACCCATAGGCGTATATAGGGAACTGCGAGTATTTCTGTGAGTTGGAGGCTGAGGTTGTGGATGTAGGTGGGGACAAAGCATCAGGTGCCTTATTATCTAGCTTAAGAATTGATTTTACCCTACAGGTTCTAAAGAGTCACAGAGAAGGAACAAAGAATAATTAATTCAGCCTTTCCACTTGTTAGAAAATTCAATTACCTCTTCTGTTTTCTTTCTCATTTTCCCAAGCTTTTCTGTAAATCTGCAATATCTTCATATCCAAGCTCTTAACATTTCTTTCTTATTTCTGAATATTTTATGCAGCATCCAAGGCTGGGTTGAGTGGAGCTGAAATTTTTGATGGGGAATTTTATTTTCAAGTTTTAGTTCCCACGTAGTTTCCAAGAATAAGTTTGAAAAGGCAGGTGACTGATGAGGGTTATGAGGTAGCCATTGAGTAACATGGCCTCTCTTTCCTTTCAGGCAATCCAACATTTTTTGGATACTAAGTTACCTTTTCATTCTGGGGATGATGCTTTAAGAGAAGATATCAAAGAGAGAAGACCAGGAGATGGAAAGGTAAAGAGATGGTGTCTCAGGAAGGACATTAATTTTAGTGAGGATTTGATTCTAGTCAAACAGCATGCTGTGCATTCCTTATTTATAAAGTCTATAGATAAAACAATTTAAAAGATTTTGAAATAAGAGGTAAATCTCTTGATTCTAATCTCATTTATAAATTTTGTTAAACCTTTGTCTAGGCAAGTATCTACTTAGCATTACAGAGACAGATCTTGGAAACAGAAGTTTGTTCAGTATCCAAGTCAGGTATATCATAGATGGGACATATGTTTAAATGGGCAACCAGTGAACACTGAAGCAAAACTAAATTATTCTAGCCATGTGTTTTCTTTAAGGAGAAACAAGGTCTAGTATCTTGTAAGAGTTTGTATAAGGGTCATAAAGCTAATTCTAAGGAAGTAGCTGTAGTTCCCAACCAAATTAACGTTATAAATGACTACATGGAAATGGGTTATATTATTTCTTGTGAACAGAAACCCTATTGTTTACGGGCAAGTGAGACAAAGACAGATAAACTGATGTTGATCCAGATACAGAATGTATTAGAGGAAGATGGGAGTGGGTTCTCAGACATGGGTGCTATAGCTCATAGAATACAATCTTTTATCGGTAATCTGAATAAAAAAATAACCACTTAAAATGATAATGCAGATAAAACTTTTTTTTTTTTTAAAGTAATTAGACTACAAAAATATTGAGCAGAGACTACATAAGTCTTCATCGGGGTGGGAGGAACATGAAAGATGGGATTTATGTGAGTATACTTCATGTGAACACTTGTAGCTTTATTGCTAAAATTGTAGAAAAATAATGTATCAAATTAGAACAATTTCTTGTTAGTTTACAGTACCTTTTTTTTAAATTTTTTTTTACTCCAATGCTTGTTGTTTCTAATTCAAACTAGACTGGCACTCCCTACTTTAGGAGGGCTAATTCTTCGTTCTTCAATTCCAAAGGCCTTTGAACCTGATCATACTGACTTTACTCCATGAGATCAACTCTCCATGGCCAATTCCTCCTTTGTCACTGAGTTCCTGTTGATGGGTTTCTCCAGACTTGGGAAACTGCAGCTTGTCCTCTTTGTGGTTTTCCTCTCCCTCTATTTGATCATCCTGACTGGAAACATCACCATCATCTCAGTCATCCGCCTAGATCACAACCTACACACTCCTATGTACTTCTTTCTGTGTGTCCTTTCTGTCTCTGAGACCTTATACACAATTGTTATCCTGCCCAAGATGCTCATCAACTTGCTCTCTGTACTCAGGACACTCTCCTTCATGAGTTGTGCCACCCAGATGTTCTTCTTCCTTGGTTTTGCTCTCAACAATTCCTTTATTCAGGGAGTGAAGGGTTATGATCGCTATGCTGCCATCTGCCAGCCTTTGCACTACCCCATTCTCATGAGCTGGAAGGTATGTGGACAACTGGCAGTAATTTCCATTATTTGTGGCTTCCTGACATCTCTGGTAGCCACAGTTTTGGTGTTTAGCCTCCCTTTCTGTGGGCCCAATAAGGTTGACCACTACTTTTGTGATATTTCCCCTGTCATTCGCCTTGCCTGTGCTGATGCCCACATTAATGAATTGGTCATCTTTATTGGTGGGGCCCTTATGCTTCTTGTGCCCTTGTTCTTCATCTGCATCTCCTATGGATTCATTGTCTGCACCATCCTGAGGATCCCATCTGCTGAAGGCAAGCGAAAAGCCTTCTCCACCTGTGCCTCTCATCTCACAGTGGTTATCGTCCCCTATAGCTGTGCTTCCTCTGTCTACCTGAGGCCCTCAGCCAAACACACATCAGGCAAAGATAGGCTGGTGACAGTGACCTACACCATCATCACCCCACTGTTAAACCCCGTGGTATACAGCCTCAGGAACAAAGATGTCCAGACCACTATTAGGAAAATGATTGGGAAGGCTGTTTTTTTCCCTAAGGCTTTATAATTAGAATATTTTAAAAGTGTACATACATGTCTGTGACAATCAAAAATGGAACAATTTTTTTTTTTTTTTAAGTCCTAAGAGTGTCTGTTCTACTTATCTGTATAACTGTGTGGTCTTGGGTAAGTTGTTTGACATTGTGAGGCCTTAATGTTTTTGTGTGTGAAGTAGAGATAATAATATTTTCTTCTCTGGGTTGTTGTAGAGAATCAGAGTATCTGGTAATGAATCATCACTCTCCACACCCTCCTCCTATTTCTCTAGATGTATAGTTCTCAAGAGGGTTTTAAAAACCATCATCTTTTGTCCTTTGGCTTGTTTATCATCAATCTCCATTGATCATGCTCTTTGCTTAGGATTATTTAAAAAAAAAAGGATTATGCCCAGCCTAAAATGAGGTTCCCTAACCTGAATGTGGCTTACATCTAACAGTATGATCTGTTGGAGGAAAAAAGGTCACTCTATTTGTAACTAGATGATTTCAGATTAGACGCTGGCTAGGTCATGATGTTGAGACAGCTACATTTTTTCCACAGAAATAAGGCTTTTATTATATACAAATAAGATTAATATAATTTTTCTTTCGTATAGGGTTTTTATTTGAACCAAACGGATAAAATAAAAGAAAGCATGCGTAAAATGTGAAGCCACACAAAGTGGAAGACTAAATTTTAGACACCTCACATTCTTGGGAGCAGTTTTCTAGATATGCTGCAGCTTATCAATATTATCTTAAAATAATAATGCATAAAACTGAAGCTCATATTTAACATGACCTCCTTTTCCATGGTAAAATGTAATTGTACCCTTTTATTCTTAAATTGAAATATATACAATCGTAAATAGTGTCCTATTTTTAAAGTACTGACACTTCTGTTGCTATTTTTCAACTTTACAGTGATTATGGAATTTTTATTCTTACTAGTCAGATAGTGAAGGCATTTAAGGCACTACAAGTCAGTATAAGTACAGCTCTGAGAACCTCCATTATGTTATTCTGTTCTCATTTTTTCCTATCAAGTAAGCAATCATAGTTTATTGACCAATTTTTTTTTAAAAGAATAAGGTACTTATTATACATGTTATACATATTTCCTTGCTGGTACTGGTATTTTTCATTTCTAGCTTTGTTTTGTGTTAGTTTGAGAATGTGGACGTAATTCTATTTTTTTTTTTTTTGATGTATTGAATTTTTTTGTGGTTTCTTCTGAATTGTATCAGGTCATTTAATATGATGAAGTACTTTCATTTAGATTAAAATTTTAATACACATATTATAGATATTATCTTAATTGTATTAATTAAACTATTTTAGTACACTATATTATCTTAGTCATCTAGTAAAGCCGTAACAGAAATACCACATGTGGATGGCTTTAACACAGAGAAATTTATTTCCTCACTGTAAAGCAGGCTAAAAATCCAAATTCAAGGTTTCCTCTCCAGGGGAAGGTTTTCCCTCTCTGTCGGCCCTGGAGGAAGGTCCTTGTCCTCAATCTTACCATGGTCGAGGAGCTTCTCAGGGGCAGGGACCTGGGTCTAAAGGACTTGCTCTGCTCCCGGTGTTGCATCCTTGGTGGTATGAGGTCTCCAACTCTCTCCTTGCTTCCCTTTCCTTTTATCTCTTGAGAGATAAAAGGTGGTGCAGGCCACACCCCAGGGAAACTCCCTTTACATTGGCTCAGGGAGGTGACCTGAGTAAGGGTGGTGTTACAATCCCATCTGAAAACTCTGAACATAAAATTACAATCATAAAATGGAGGACAACCACACAATACTGAAAATCATGGCCTAACCAAGTTGATACACACATTTTTGGGGGGACATAATTCAATCCATGACATATATCATCATTTGTTTTATGTATATGTGATCTGTAATAGATCCGTTGTGTTTAATTACAATGCTTCCCTGCATTTGTGTTTATTTGCTTTTTGTTACATTTCTGACAGCATCAGTCAATTAATTTCATTTGGAACTAATTAAAAAATTTTATTTTGGATTTAACGTATATGTTGTAACTATAAACTCACTAAAATGATAGCGGAATATAAAAAACATAAAAGTACTCTTCAAAAAGGCAAACAAGAGTGGACAGCAGAGGGGAAATATCAAACCAATTACATAAGCATGAAAATGGATTACTAAAGTTGTTCTAAGTCAAAGAGAGAAAGCTGAAAAAATACACCTGCATAGGGGCCAGGTAAGCCAATGAAAGGAAACCAACTTACAGCAAAGAACTCTAGATCTGGACATTTCTTTATGTTAGGCCATCCCAATGGCACTTTTGTGTAGGACCGATTTAACCTTCTGTAAAGAACACATGGCCTCTTGATCAATTCTTTGCAAAGTATCTGCAGTGAAGGACCAGGTTTATTTTTCCATTTCATCGCAGGCCAATACTTCAGTAAAATGTAATAAAAAGTAATCATTAAAAAAAAGGATAGGCGGGGCCAAGATGGTGGACTAGGTGGACGCTACCTCGGATCCCTCTTGCAACAAAGACTCGGAAAAACAAGGGAATCGATCACATACATAACAATCTACGAACTCTGAACAATAAGCACTGACTTAGAGACAGAAAACGAAAAAATACGGGCAGACAGCGACCGTTTTCAGAACCAGGAGCCAGCGTACCAGGCAGGTGACCTTCGGAGCCCGATCTGGGGCAGAGCCCAGGGGGGCAGACGGCACAGAAAGGGGGCCCACCCCTTCCCCCCCAACCCATCCCGGGAGGAAGTCTAGCTGGTTGGCGCGGGCCGCGTAGAGGTGCAGCCGGAGGGAGAAGCACCTGGGAGGCAGTGACTGATCTGGGAGTGGGGAGAACAGCGTCCCAGCTGGGGTGCCGTCCCGCCGGGAGTTAGGCGAGAGGCGGACGGGGCGCGAGCGGGGGGGGGGGTCAACTATATTTCCCTAAAGTGACCCCGGGGCGGCGCCCACACGTTCGTGCGGGAGGACGCACACCCAGTCCACGTGTGTGGGCACACCAGAGGGAGAAATCCCCGGAGGTGACTGGTCTCAAGGCGGGGAAGGCAGCAGCCCAGACAGGGAGCCATTCCGCTGGGATCTGGGTGCGCGTGCGGGTGGGGCATGAGCGCGGGGTCCATTTTTATTACCCTGAATTGACCCAGGGGGCGGGACCACCTGGTCGTGTGAGTGACACCCACCCAGTTCGCGCGAGAGGTGTGGCGCACCAGAAGGAGAAGTCCCCGGGAGGAAGTGATTGCTCCCGGAGCAGGGAAAACAGCGTCCCAGACGGGGTGCCGTCCTGCTGGGATTTGGGCGCGCGCGTGGGCGGGGCATGAGCGCGGGGTCCATTTTTATTACCCTGAATTGACCCAGGGGGTGGGCCCACCTGGCCGTGCGGGTGACGCCCACCCAGTTGGCTCGAGAGGTGTGACGCACCAGAAGAAGTCCCCGGGAGGAAGTGACTGGTTCCAGAACGGGGAAAGCAGCGTCCCAACCCGGAAGTCGTCCCGCTGGGATTTGGGCGCGCGCACGGGCAGGGCGTGACTGCGGGGCCCAATTATAATCGCCTGAATAGACCCTGAGGGCGGGCCCAACCGTTCGTGCAGGAAACGCCCACCCAGTGCGTGCGAGCGGTGCCGCGCACCGGAGGGAGAAGTCCGCGGGAGGAAGCGACTGGTCTCCGAGCAAGGAAAGCAGCGTCCTAGCCGGGGACCCTTCCCGCCCGGATTTGGCGAACGGGGGTGGAGCGTGAACGCGGTGTTCAGCTCTATATTCTGTGGTGCTAGACTCCTAGCTCTCTGATCCCTCCCCCACCCTCCCCAGGCGGCCCCATTAACATCCGAATACCCGGAGCCAGAGGGAGAATTCAGATAGGGATCTGACTGCATTTTCTTTTAGCCGACTACCTGGAAAATCTAGTTTCCCAGTGATGGCTCGGAGACAGCAGTCCATATCAAACCACATAAAGAAACAGACCATAACAGCTTCTCCAACCCCCCAAACAAAAGAATCAGAATCTTTCCCAAATGAAGATACAATCCTGGAATTATCAGATACAGAATATAAAAAACTAATTTACAGAAAGCTTAAAGATATCACAAATGAAATTAGGATAAATGCAGAAAAAGCCAAGGAACACACTGATAAAACTGTTGAAGAACTCAAAAAGATTATTCAAGAACATAGTGGAAAAATTAACAAGTTGCAAGAATCCATAGAGAGACAGCATGTAGAAATCCAAAAGATTAACAATAAAATTACAGAATTTCACAACGCAATAGAAAGTCAGAGGAGCGGACTCGAGCAATTAGAATGTAGACTGGGACTTCTGGAGGACCAGGGAAACAACACCAACATAGCTGAAAAAAAGTCAGATGAAAAGAATTAAAAAAAATGAAGAAACCTTAAGAATCATGTGGGACTCTATCAAGAAGGATAACTTGCGAGTGATTGGAGTCCCAGAACAGGGAGGGGGGACAGAAAACACAGAGAAAATAGTTGAAGAACTCCTGACAGAAAACTTCCCTGACATCATGAATGACGAAAGGATATCTATCCAAGATGCTCATCGAACCCCATTTAAGATTGATCCAAAAAGAAAAACACCAAGACATATTATCATCAAACTTGCCAAAACCAAAGACAAACAGAAAATTTTAAAAGCAGCCAGGGAGAAAAGAAAGGTTTCCTTCAAGGGAGAATCAATAAGAATAAGTTCAGACTACTCAGCAGAAACCATGCAGGCAAGAAGGGAATGGGACGACGTAAACAGAGCACTGAAGGAGAAAAACTGCCAACCAAGGATCATATATCCAGCAAAACTCTCTCTGAAATATGAAGGAGAAATTAAGATATTTACAGATAAACACAAGTTTAGAGAATTTGCAAAAACTAAACCAAGACTGCAAGAAATGCTAAAGGAGATTGTTTGGCCGGATGACCAATAATATCAGGTACCAGCACAATACAAGGTCACAAAACAGAACGTCCTGATATCAACGCAACTCAAATAGGGAAAGCACAAAAACAAACAAATTAAGACTAATTCTAAAAAATAAATAAATAAACAAAATAATACACACAACAGGAAATCATGGACATCAATAGATAAACGATCACAATAATCAAAAAGAGGGACTAAATATAGGAGGCATTGAACTGCCAGATGGAGAGTGATACAAGGCGATATAGAAGGATACAAGGTAGGTTTTTACTTAGAAAAATAGGGGTAAATAAAAAGGTAACCACAAAAAGGAATATCAATTCCATAACTCAAGAAAAAAGCCAAGAAAAACGTAACGACTCAATAAACACAAAGTTAAACATTATGAAAATGAGGATCTCACAAGCTACTAAGAAAAACGTCTCAGCACAAAAAAGCATGTGGAAAAATGAAATGGCCAACAAGACACATGAAAAGACATCAAAATGACAGCACTAAAAACTTACTTATCTATAATTACGCTGAATGTAAATGGACTAAATGCACCAATAAAGAGACAGAGAGTCACGGACTGGATAAAAAAAACACGATCCATCTATATGCTGCCTACAAGAGACACACCTTAGACTTAGAGACACAAACAAACTAAAACTCAAAGGATGGAAAAAAATATATCAAGCAAACAATAAGCAAAAAAGAAGAGGAGTAGCAATATTAATTTCTGACAAAATAGACTTTAGACTTAAATTCACCACAAAGGATAAAGAAGGACACTATATAATGATAAAGGGGACAATTGATCAGGAAGACATAACCATATTAAATATTTACGCACCTAATGACAGGGCTGCAAGATATATAAATCAAATTTTAACAGAATTGAAAAGTGAGATAGACACCTCCACATATATAGTAGGAGACTTCAACACACCACTTTCGGAGAAGGACAGGACATCCAGTAAGAAGCTCAATAGAGACACGGAAGACCTACTTACAACAATCAACCAACTTGACCTCATTGACTTATACAGAACTCTCCACCCAACTGCTGCAAAATATACTTTTTTTTCTAGTGCACATGGAACATTCTCTAGAATAGACCACATATTAGGTCATAAAACAAATCTTTGCAGAATCCAAAACATCGAAATATTACAAAGCATCTTCTCAGACCACAAGGCAATGAAGCTAGAAATCAATAACAGAAAAACTAGGGAAAAGAAATCAAATACTTGGAAACTGAACAATACCCTCCTGAAAAAAGACTGGGTTATAGAAGACATCAAGGAGGGAATAAGGAAATTCTTAGAAAGCAACGAGAATGAAAATACTTCCTATCAAAACCTCTGGGACACAGCAAAAGCAGTCCTCAGAGGCCAATTTATATCGATAAATGCACACATACAAAAAGAAGAAAGAGCCAAAATCAGAGAACTGTCCCGACAACTTGAACAAATAGAAAGTGAGCAACAAAAGAACACATCAGCCACCAGAAGAAAACAAATAATAAAAATTAGAGCTGAACTAAATGAATTAGAGAACAGAAAAACAATTGAAAGAATTAACAAAGCCAAAAGCTGGTTCTTTGAAAAAATTAACAAAATTGATAAACCATTGGCTAGACTGACTAAAGAAAAACAGGAAAGGAAACAAATAACCCGAATAAGAAACGAGAAGGACCACATCACAACAGAACCAAATGAAATTAAAAGAATCATTTTAGATTACTATGAAAAATTGTACTCTAACAAATTTGAAAACCTAGAAGAAATGGATAAATTCTTGGAACAATACTACCTACCTAAACTAACACATTCAGAAGTAGAACAACTAAATAGACCCATAACAAAAAAAGAGATTGAAATGGTAATCAAAAAACTTCCAACAAAAATAAGTCCTGGCCCAGATGGCTTCACTGCAGAGTTCTACCAAACCTTCAGAGAAGACTTAACACCATTACTGTTGAAGGTATATCAAAGTATAGAAAAAGACGGAATACTACCCAACTCATTCTATGAAGCTACCGTCTCCCTGATACCAAAACCAGGTAAAGACATTACAAAAAAAGAAAATTTTAGACCTATATCCCTCATGAACATAGATGCAAAAATCCTCAACAAAATTCTAGCCAATAGAATCCAACAACACATCAAAAAAATAATACACCCTGATCAAGTGGGATTTATACCAGGTATGCAAGGCTGGTTTAATATCAGAAAAACCATTAATATAATCCATCACATAAATAAAACAAAAGATAAAAACCACATGATCTTATCAATAGATGCAGAAAAGGCATTTGACAAAGTTCAACACCCATTTATGATAAAAACTCTAACCAAAATAGGAATTGAAGGAAAATTCCTCAACATAATAAAGGGCATCTATGCAAAGCCAACAGCCAATATCACTCTAAATGGAGAGAACCTGAAAGCATTTCCCTTGAGAATGGGAACCAGACAAGGATGCCCTTTATCACCGCTCTTATTCAACATCGTACTTGAAGTCCTAGCCAGGGCAATTAGGCTAGACAAAGAAATAAAGGGTATCCAGATTGGTAAGGAGGAATTAAAGCTATCACTATTTGCAGATGACATGATCGTATACATGGAAAACCCTAAGGAATCCTCCAGAAAACTACTGAAACTAATAGAAGAGTTTGGAAGAGTCTCAGGATATAAAATAAACATACAAAAATCACTTGGATTCCTCTACATCAACAAAAAGAACACCGAAGAGGAAATAACCAAATCAATACCATTCACAGTAGCCCCCAAGAAGATAAAATACTTAGGAATAAATCTTACCAAGGATGTAAAAGACCTATACAAAGAAAACTATAAAACTCTGCTACAAGAAATTCAAAAGGACATACTTAAGTGGAAAAACATACCCTGCTCATGGATAGAAAGACTTAACATCGTAAAAATGTCTATTCTACCAAAAGCCATTTATACATATAACGCACTTCCAATCCAAATACCAATGTCATACTTTAAGGGGATAGAGAAACAAATCACTAATTTCATATGGAAAGGAAAGAACCCCCGGATAAGCAAAACAATACTGAAAAAGAAAAAGAAAGTGGGAGGCCTCACCCTACCTGATTTCAGAACCTATTATATAGCTACAGTAGTCAAAACAGCCTGGTACTGGTACAACAACAGGCACATAGACCAATGGAACAGAATTGAGAATCCAGATATAAATCCATCCACACATGAGCAGCTGATATTTGACAAAGGACCAGTGTCAGTCAACTGGGGAAATAATAGTCTTTTTAACAAATGGTGCTGGCATACCTGGATATCCATTTGCAAAAGAATGAAACAGGACCCATACCTCACACCATGCACAAAAACTAACTCCAAGTGGATCAAAGACCTAAACATAAAGACTAAAACGACAAAAATCATGGAAGAAAAAATAGGATCTACCCTAGGAGCCCTAATACAGGGCATAAACAGAATACAAAACATTACCAAAAATGATGAAGAGAAACCCGATTACTGGGAGCTCCTAAAAATCAAACACCTATCCTCATCTAAAGACTTCACCAAAAGAGTAAAAAGACCACCTACAGACTGGGAAAGAATATTCAGCTATGACATCTCAGACCAGCACCTGATCTCTAAAATCTACATGATTCTGTGAAAACTCAACCACAAAAAGACAAACAACCCAATCAAGAAGTGGGCAAAGGATATGAACACACATTTCACTAAGGAAGATATTCAGGCAGCCAACAGATACATGAGAAAATGCTCTCGATCATTAGCCATTAGAGAAATGCAAATTAAAACTACGATGAGATTCCATCTCACTCCAACAAGGCTGGCATTAATCCAAAAAACACAAAATAATAAATGTTGGAGAGGCTGCGGAGAGATTGGAACTCTCATACACTGCTGGTGGGATTGTAAAATGGTACAAACACTTTGGAAATCCATCTGGCATTATCTTAAACAGTTAGAAATAGAACTACCATACAACCCAGAAATCCCACTCCTCGGAATATACCCTAAAGATACAAGAGCCTTCACACAAACAGATATATGCACACCCATGTTTATTGCAGCTCTGTTTACAATAGCAAAAAGCTGGAAGCAACCAAGATGTCCATCAACGGACAAATGGATAAATAAATTGTAGTACATTCACACAATGGAATACTACGCATCGATAAAGAACAGTGACGAATCTCTGAAACATTTCATAACATGGAGGAATCTGGAAGGCATCATGCTGAGCGAAATGAGTCAGTTGCAAAAGGACAAATATTGTATAAGACCACTATTATAAGATCTTGAGAAATAGAAAAAACGGAGAACACAGACTTATGTGGTTACAAAGCGGGGAGGGAGGGAGGGAGGGAGAGGGCTTTTTATTGATCAATCTGTAGATGAGAACTGCTTTGGGTGAAGGGAAAGACAACACTCAATACAAGGAAGGTCAGCCTAATTGGACTGGATTAAAAGTAAAGAGGTTTCCGAGATAAAATGAAAGCTTCAAAGGTCAGCGAAGCAGGGGCTGGGGTCTGGGGAACTTGGTTTGAGAGGACTTCTAAGTCAATGGGCAAAACAATTCTATTATGAAAACACTCTGCATCCCACTTTGAATTGTGGCGCCTGGGGTCCTAAATGCCAACAAGCGGCCATCTAAAATACATTAATTGGTCTCAACCCACCTGGAGCAAAGGCAAAGGAAGAACACCAAGGTCACACGACAACTAAGAACCCAAGAGACAGAAAGGGCCACTTGAACCAGAGACCTACATTATCCTGAGACCAGAAGAACTAGTTGGTGCCCGGCCACAATCAATGTCTGTCCTGTCAGGGAGCACAACAGACAACTCCTGAGGGAGCAGGAGACCAATGGGATACAGACCCCAAATTCTCATTAAAAGACCACACCTAATGGTATGATTGCCACTAGAGGAATCCCAGAGACAATGCTCCCCAGAACTTCTGATGGCACAGGACAGGAACCATCCCCGAAGACAAATCATCAGGCATGAAAAGGACTGGTCAGTGGGGGGGAGAGAGATGCTGATGAAGAGTGAGCTAATTAAATCAGGTGGACATGGGAGAGTGTGTTGGCAACTCTTGACTGGAGGGGGGATGGGAAGATAGAGAGAGAGGGAAGATGGCAAAATTGGCACGAAACGAGAGACTGTAAGGGCTGACTCAATAGGGGGAGAGCAAGTGGGAGAAGGGAGTAAGATGTATGTAAACCTACATGTGACAGACTGATTGGAATGGTAAATGTTCACTTGAAGCTTAATAAAAATTAAAAAAAAAAAAAAAGGAAAACATGTGAACTGGCCTTTGAAAACCACTGGCGTACACCAAAGATCTTCATAAAGCCCTCAGAGTTATGGGAGGTTTTTCCAAGAATAGCATCCAGGACCAATATGTGTTGGTTCAACCAAAATCATTCAACAGACGTTTATTATGGCCATGGTTTTCAAAATGTAAAATTCAAACCAACATTATCAGTGTGTTGTAGGAATTTGTTATAAATGCAAATTTTCGAGCTCCAACCGAAAGTCAGAATCTCTGGGAGTGGGGCTGAGAAATTTGTGTTCAATAAGCCTTCCAGGTGATGAGGATACATCCTCATGTGTGAGAACCAGTGGATTATGACGTACCATGCTGATCTCTGCTAAGAAGAGAGTACACAGATACCACTCTTCCTGGTGATGTTTGCACAACATTGTGAATGTAACTAATGCCACTGAATTGCACACTTAAAGTGGTTAAAATGGCAAATTTATATTATACACATTTTGTCACAATTAAAACAAATGCTACAAAACTTCCTCACATTCTCCCAGTCTGACCAAATTGCCTGTCTCCTTCCTTTTGGGTGGTTGCTTTTTATCTTATAATGTCTCAGAAGTGGAGAAGGACATCATGCTTGGTAAAGTAGAGGGTCAGCAAAAAAGAGGAAGACCCTCAACAGGATGGCTGGAACAATGGGCTCAAACGTAGCAACAATTGTGAAGACGGTGCAGGATCAGGCGGCGTTTCATTCTCTTGGGTTTCTGTGAATTGAAACAGACTTGACAGCACCTAACAACAACAACAGAAGCTGGTGGTTATGTGAAAAGCATACCACCTTCCAGGACAGCCCACTACAGGAAAAAAGAGTAGTGTCAGGTAGGAGCTTTTTTTTTTCTTGTTATATTAGTGTGTAAGTGATAATGGAGTTGGCTCAGGATGGGGTAATATTTTGTTCTATTATATATGGGCGGAGCATGAGTCAAAGCCAACTGGACAGCAACTAATAACAACCACATAGTATCCCGAGATTTAATTCTTGACTTACAAAGTTCCAAATATTTACATTGACATTTTACAGAAAAAGTTTTTCAAGGTCATCTAAGAGGCAACATGGAGTTTTGTATTTGCCTGTGACCTGTTAATGTCTAGGTAGGAAACAACTAGATGACTGTGTTTATGTGCATGTTCATTAGTAAGGAAATTTCATTTCTAGAGACAACTAAATCAATCTTCCACAATTTTTAGACTTAGAGCTATGTGGCCAACCCATGCTAGAGTGAACAAATATGTTGCTTCAGAATTAGGACAATTAATGGGTAGACCATCACAGCCCATGAAAACTGGGGCTATGGTTAATGAGTGTACATCTTAAGAGTGAAAGTTGAGAGACGGGAAGTCCAGCCGCCCTCTCTATGGCTTTGTAACCACTTTAGCTGCAGCAAGCTATGTCTTCAACAAGGACCGGCTGGTAACAATGACGTACACCATTATCACTGTATTACTAAAATCCCTGGTATATAGCCTCAGACACAAGAATGTCTAGTTTGCTATCAGGAAAGTGTTGTGAAAGAAATGATCTCTAAAACTGGGTCATCAAAATATCATACTTTAGATGTCGTACGCAGTTCCCTTTTTATCATATGTGCATTACAACTATAACCAATTCTTGAAAGAATGTGACTGTACAAGATACTATTTCTTCAGTTTCTGAGCTTCAATTGAAACTAAGAAAAACTTTTTTTAATGTGATGTTACACTGATGCCTCTTTTCCTCTAGAATGAGGTGTTATGATGGGGTTTATTGGTAAATATTGAGTTCAGAAAGTTATTGTCTAAATAAAGAGACAAATAGTTGGTCTGGCCAGTGGAATGGCCATGGACAATCATCTTAATCACTGTAGATCACACATTGCCGGAGACACATAGTTGAAAATTTGTTGAAAGCTATGTATCCGATATATTAAATTGTCCTCAAGCACATATAAGCAGAAAAAAATAGAAAAAGAAAATTTGTTTGCAATTTAAGGAGTTCACAGATTATTGAAAGCCCAACCATGAACCCAAATCATGAGAGGCCTCATTCCTGGCCAAACTCATCTAAGCCATTTAACTCTATTCTTACCATTTTATCCTTTATTTTACGTTCAGTGCTTTTCTTTTTTATGTTCAATATTTCTTTTAGCCTGATTGAGAGATTACTTATATCCTTGTGCCACAGAATGTATACATTTAATAATCTGATTATAATGTCCAGAGAAATTAATTAGCATCCCTGCAGTTACCTTACAGATTTCTTAATGGATTTAACTTGTTCTTTAATGCTGAATTTCAGAAAAAAACTCACCATGGAGCAAACGGAAAGGCTATCCTTGTGAAGACAGCAATAAAATTTCTGAAAGTACTGTTTTTTTTTTTTTTTATGTCACATTTGTTTTAAAAAAAAATTAAAAGGAGCTACTATGCAGTCTAGAAGTCAAAGTTTCTGAATACAGTGTATGTAAACATCAGGAAAATGATTTAAATTCTATACTGCAGGAAGAGGAAACACTGGTGGCATAGTAGCTAAGTCCTGTGGCTGGTAACCAAGGGGTTGGCAGTTCAAATCTGCCAGGCGCTCCTTGGAAACTCTATGGGGCAGTTCTACTCTGTCTTATAGGGTTGCTATGAGTTGGAATCGACTCGACGGCACTGGGTTTGGTTTTTTGGTGTTACTGCAGAAAGAAGGGGTGATTAGCAGGAAGCTCCAGAAATGGACTCTTAACATTTTAATCAACTTTCATAAAATGTGGCTGCACTTGGTGTCCAACACTAGTGCATGGAATAATTCCTACAGCGGTCTGACACTAATGTGGTTTTAAAAATTTTTATCTGTCTTACTTTATGGCTTTAATTTTGTATGATATTCTTGGTGTTTGGGTCTTCTCAGCTCCCTTTTTTTTGTTAGTATAAATATGGAGGATTTGAAGGTGTTCTTATGACAGATTATATCAATAATCAGGAGAATAATGCTTCAACAGAAAAATAAATTGCAGTGATAGAATGACCACATTGGTCTTACCTCATCATTCTACAGCCATAGTGACATAAAACAGAAGTAAAAAATAAACCCAAATTTGCTGTCCTGGACATCAGATCCCTCTGCTTATGGCTTGAAATGTAGGATCCTCATGGAGACTGGGCTAATACTGGACTAGAAAACAAAGAAATCCTCAGCCGAAAAGAGCATAACTTCCTTTGTCCATTGTATAATCCTATCGCCACCACAGCCTCCTTCCATTTTCATCTATTTTATTAAGCATTTACAGATTTTTATTCTTCAAAACATCATAGAAACAAAGTTCTCACTTATGCTTTTACTAAGCTGCGTTCACATCTCATCTCTTCTACCAGACTGTCAGTGGTGTCAGATAAAGTACTTTGTCATACCCAGTTACTTACCCCTTCCACTTTTATCTCTATCCTTCACACAGTAATTGGATTACAATAGGTGATGAGTACATATCTCTTAACTTTAAATGAGTGACTACTCTACAAAGCCAAATAGAACATATGGATGTATACATGAAAGTGTAGCAATATTTATGTCCCCCCAGGAGTTTATAATTTAAAAAACCCATTAATTTTACTCAAAAGTCTGCAATTTGGGGAAAGCTTTATGAGGGTGGCTTGTCTCTGGTCTATGCAAAGGCAACTGGGCAGCTTGACTGGGGCTAAGGGATCCACTTCTAAGATGGACTACTCATATGAATGAAAAGATGATGCTGGATGATGACTAAGAGCTGAACCAGGGCTGTCAGCTGAGAGTTTCAGTTTCTCTCCATGTGAACCTGTCCATGGAATTCCTTTATCTTCCTCACAGCATGGAGGCAGGGTTCAAAGAGGGAATTTTCCAAAAAGCAGGAAGTAGGAACTGCTAATCTTTTAAGGCATAGCATCACTATACTTGTATTCTATTGATCAAAGCAGTCATATGGACCCAACCAGATTCAAGGGGCAGGGATGTAGACCCCATATCTCAATGGAAAGAAGATCAATTTAATTTTATATAGTCTGCCTTCTGATCAGAAATTATTCACATTTTTTTCCCATGTGTACTATACATTCATCTTCTTTCTTGACCCTCCTAAGTCTCATCCAATTACAACATTCAGTGGTCTGAGGCTCAAGGTCCAGGATCCATTATCTAAATCAGGTGAAGATTAATCTCTTTTGGTGTTGTTTATTTCAGTCTGAGGTCTGTTAACTAAAACAGTAGTTATCTGCTCCTGATACATCCAATACCCAATGGTGAGATAGGAATAGGATATCTGCAATAGACGCTGCCTTTTAAAAAAATAAGGGAGAAAGGTGGCACATAGCTGTCAGTGGTCCATAGCAATTTTGAAATCCATCTAGGAACACGTTTTCTGCCCTTTAACTAGAGCCTAATCCTAATTCTGGAAAGGATTCACCATTGCCCTGGGACCTAACCTCTGAGATCTTTTCCCACCCTTTGGGTCATCCCTTCTTATCCGTAAGAAGTAACTGATACCTGCACATGAATAATTTTCTCAACTTGTTTTTTCTATGTAAGAAAGTTGGGAGTTCAAAGGTCTCTTCATTTTTACTGTCTTTGTCCCCTATAGTACCCATAAAGCCGTTGCTGTCTGGTTGATTCCAACTCATAGGTTGAAATAATTCTTTTAATTTTTTTGTGAGTTTCTTATATATCAATTTATAATTAATTCCATTAGACAAAATTCACACCCACATTTATCTTTTATTATGACCCACTTGTGAGTCTGCTATATAACAGTACCCTTAAGTATCTTAAAAGTTCTATTTTTTAACTTACAGGGTTTATGAGACATGCCCTTACATACTTAGAAGCTTGATTAGGCATAGTTTTCAATGTTCTTGAGATCTTTACCCTGAGGCAATGGATTCCTGATAGCACCTTGGATTTGATCTTTTCCCAGAAGACAATTATTAATTTGATAATTTTTGTTGGGAGAGACGGGGGAGGAGAAACAACTGTGCTTTTAAACTCAGCAAGTCCTGTATCCTTTCTATTTCTAAAACATTTACAGTACCTTCTTCCATTTATCTATTTTTTTCTCATGTTTTATGATAGGTTGGAGCATTCTATAATCTCTCCAGAAATCTTCCCAGGCAGACTCATTAGTTTATTAGTTACCCTTTCTATTTTCTAGGTTATGGCATGTGGCAGTGCTGACAAACTTCTCAGCAATACACCGTAAGTGTCCTCTTATAACCAAATGCTACTAACATTTTTCTCTCTGTCCTTCTAAGTCCTTACCCACAGTCTCCTCAAGGCCCTTCCAGATCATAGTAACAGACTCCTCAAGACCCTTACAGGTTCTTCCTACCACTAAGCCCAAAATTAATGCTACATGTTTTAAGTTTTGTTTATTACAGCACACTGATTTTAGATAAAAAAATTATGTTCTGGTTATTTATTGTTATATCACAAGGTACACTAAAATTTATTTTGCTTAAAATAACAAAGATTTATTCTGTGCATGAATCTGCGTTTTGGAAGAACTCAGTGGAAACAACTTACATGTGCTACATATAGGGTCAGAAGGTTTGGCTTAACTAGCACTGAAGAATCCATTTCTAAGGTTGTTCACTTACGTGGCTGATAAGTTGATGCTGGATGTTGGCTCTGTACTCAGCTGAGGTCAGAGAAGCTACCGAAAGTCCCCAAAAGAAGAACTTGGGCTTTTCTCCTACTGTCCCGAACTCGAAGCATCTCTGATATGACTTATCAGAGCACCCTCAGATGAGTTCCTCAGGGAGACATCTGCAAGTTTCTAGAATTTCCCCATTTCCAAAATCAGTGTCTAGACTTATAGAATGAAGCAATCAACCTGCAGTTTTGACAAAGATGATAGGCTCTGCTGAAACCTATACCCAAGAGTTTCACATTTTTATCCCATACCCCAAACATGAATGATTGATTTGCTGATTGAAGAAATGTTTATCAAGCTCACATTATATTCCAGGAACAAACATGTTCCCTATGTATCTGAAAGATTCAGGCTACCTCTGCCATTTTAACAGTCTGCCCTCCATTCTTCATATCTTTCTCCCCTTCTTCTAGTTTTCAGAAGTGGGAATGTGAAATGTCTTAAAGAAGGATCTTTTTCTCCAACGTAAAAATGAACATTTAGGTGCACCAGATAGGGTAACTGGAAGAAAGTATTTGTCATTGATGTGTTTTTTCACAAATGGTACCCAGAAAATCTCCATCTCTCTAATGAGTCCCCAGAGAATTTCTAAGAGGAAGCCAAATAATTCCCATAGTGTATTAGACAGGGCCTTCTCTTTGGCTAACCGATCCTCAGGGTGTATTACCATGATTTTACTCTCTAACGGGGGACGTGATGGACAAGTATTGGGCACGAGATGGTAATTTGCTCCCCACGGAGGTGAATGTCTCAATTACCAACCAAGGCACTGAGGCCACCAAAAAACCAAACCAAACCCGTTGCCGTCAAGTCGATTCCAACTCATAGTGACCGTATAGGACAGAGTAGAACTGCCCTATAGAGTTTCCAAGGAGCCCCTGGCGGATTTGAACTGCTGACCTTTAGGTTAGCAGTCGTAGCACTTAACCACTATGCCACCAGGGTTTCCATTACACAGTTGAGGCCACAGCTAATGTAAAAAAGAAAGACCATGGGTGATGTTATTGAGGCAATTTCAAAAATGCCCCTGGAGAAAATGCACAGGTGATATTGCTCTGTGGAATAATGTAGAGGACTTTCTTATGCTGGTCCACATGGAAGAAGAACCCTAGAGCATCATAACAGGTGGGATAATTTGGCAAATTTTATAAGGAAAACTTTACGGATATTTCTAGGAAGTGTTTGAGAGTAAGGACACCTGCATGCCACTGGGCACCAGAACTCTGATTTGAAGGAATGTGAAACTTCAATTTCCTGTTAAAAAGAGGAGTGACAGCCCAGTCTTTTATTTGTATGTTAAATTTCAAAGCTATTGGGTTTTCTGATGAGTTAGTGATCTGTTTATCCCTAGTTAGTAGTAGTGGAAAATACAAAATGTGATCAAATGACAGAAAGTGCAACTGGATGGTAGAAAATGTAAAGATAAAGATTGAAATCAGAGTCAAAAAGAAGGGAGAGCTGTAGGTTTTTATTTTTCACAGGGATGACGGAGTCTTAGTCTTAGAAAGAAAGAAAACAAAAATACATCAATTACATAGAAGGTATGGGGAACACAGAAAGTGTTTTGACTTAGGAGACACAGGGTAGTACACAAGGGAACCAGGCTTCTATAAAATGAACTAATTGGGATCATTATTAATTCACTCATGGACTATTCTATTTATTTATTAAGAATTTATGTTTCAATTATTTAAACACTGGATTCTGTGCTGAGGATACAAAGTGGAATAAGGCATAGCCTTGAGGTTTACAAGTGTACTGGAAAGTCAGATAGGAAAAATAATTTGAATGTAACATGTAGAGAATTTTGATAAGAACACATGAACCAAGCTTCAGAAACACTGAGAAGAGAACAGCAAAGTCTCTTTGACAGATTAGAGATAGCTCACCAGGTGGTGACTTAAAAAACTGTGAAAAATGAGCTGGCCACAGATGGAGGTAAGAGGATACTGGAGGCTAAGATTCTCCCTCGGTCTGTCTGTGCCTCTCTCTCAACACAGAGTCTTGAAATCCAAATGCATATATAGGGAGCTGTAAGTATTTCTGTGTGATTTGTGTGTGATGTTGGCTTGATGTTAAAGAGTTAGAAGAAGAGGTTGTAGATATAGGTGAGAACAGAGCATCGGGTGCCTTATTACTTAGCTTAAGGACATTGCACTTTACCCTATAGATGATGAAGAGTCATTGAACAGGATAATGAATATTAAATCGCTCTTTAAACTTGTTAGACAGGTTATTTAATTACCCTCTTCATCTTTTGCTTTCTTTTTCCTCTCTTTCATTTGCCAAGCTATTCTGTAAACCTATAATAACATCACATCCAAGCTCTTGGAACTCCTATTTCCAAATATTTTACACGGCATCATAGGCTGTGTTAGCGTGGAGTCAAAGTTTTCCATGGTAAATTTTATTTTCAAGTTATAGTTCCCACATGGGTTCCAAGGATGAGTTTGAAAAGGCAGGCGACCCTCATCATGAGATAGCTATTGAGTAACTGGCCTTTCTTTCCCCTCAGGAACGCCAATTTTTTTTGGATATCAAGTTACCTTTCATTCCGGGGATGATCCTGTAAAAGAGAAAATACCAAAGAGAGGAGACCAGGAAATTAGAAAGGCAAAGAGATGGTGTCTCAGGAAGGATCTAGCGGAGCTTTTGTTCTGGTCAAACAGCATGCAGTGTATTACTTATTTATACAGTTTAGAGACCAAACAATTGAAAAGATGTAGAAATAATAGTTAAAGCTCTTGATGGTAGCCCCTTTTTGAAAATTTGTTAGACCATTTTCTAGGCAATAGATCTTTGATATTAGGAATTTAGTTGTTTGAGAGGCATTTCAAGCCCAATAATAGTGGTTCTCATATTAAAATAAAAATGTTAGCAAGTGAGATAATGCAGGAAACCACTGGATGATCAGAAATAAAAATGAGATAGCAGCAACATTTAATGGATCTTTTTCCTCTATATTTAGAGATTGGTGTCATCTCAAACTGTTGAAGCAGAAGGTTAATGCTATGCCCTAGCTTAATGCTCAGGAAACAAGTTTGGAAAATCCCTGGAATCAAATGCCATCTACTTATGAAAACCCAAAAACCAAACCCACTGCTATTGAGTCGATTCCGACTCATAGCGACCGTATGAGTTTCACATAATTTAGAGGGGAAACTGGGATAATTCTCAATTTATTTATTTTCAGCAAGTTAGTTTTTGAGTATATACTGAGTATTCTTGTATATGATAGAGATACAGTTTTTGTCTCTGATAGGTTATACTTTGGGGAGCCAAAAACAAACTTACAGTATTAGTGGCAAAGCAAGTAAAATTTTCGTTATTACTAAGGAAACACAGAGGGAGAAGTGATACAGCATGATTAGGAACTTGTGGGAAGCAATCAATGAGTATGTGATATTTAATTTGGGAATTGAAAGAAGGGTACAATATAAAAAAAAAATACAAGAACAACAATAACCACAAATACAAAGCATGGAATATTTCCAGATTCTGGAGCATCTTCGTTAATCTAGTGCTGCTCTAACAGAAATACCACAAGTGAATGGCTTTAACAAGACAAATTTATTCTCTCACAGTCTAGTAGGTTACAAGTACAAATTCAGGGTGTCAGCTCCAGGAAAGCCTTTCTCTCTGTTGGCTCCTTCGCCTGGTCGAGGATCTTCTCAGGCACAGGGACCCCCAGGTCCAAAGGACGTCCTCTGCTCCTGGTGCTGCTTTTTTGGTGGTATGAGGTCCCCGACTCTCTGCTTGCTTCCCTTTCCTTTTATCTTTTGAGAGATAAAAGGTGGTACAGGCCATGCCCCATGGAAACTCCCTTTACCTTGGATCAGGGAGGTGACCTAAGGGTGGTGTTACAATCACACCCTAATCTGCTCAACATTAAAATTACAATCACAAAATGGAAGACAACCACACGATACTGGGAATCACTACCTAACCAAGTTGATACACACATTTTTGGGGGGACGTAATTCAATCTATGACAAGGCGGTAATATGAAAAATATCATAGTTGTTCAAAATAGTTCAATGCTCATTATATACTTCTCCATATGCGCATCAATGCTAATGGCACGTGGAGAAGTATATAATGGCAGCTGTGAGTGGAAATGTAGTTTGGGGAAAAATAGGAAGGACCTGGATTATAGTGTTTTTACTTTGTTTTATAGATAATCGAGAGTCATTTCATTTTACTAATAGAATCAGACTTTTCCTATAGAAAAAGAACTCTGCTGCTATTGTGAGGATGGCTTAGAGTAGGAAGAGATGGAATCCAGGGAGTCTGCTTATAAGGCTCTTCTAATAGTGCAGGTAACAGCTAATTTCCTATAAAAAGGAGGGAATGAATCCTAGAAGTATTGTATCATGAAACTAGGTTGGATGAGAAGGATGGAAGAAATAGTGGGTTTAAAAATCTCTCTAAAATTTGCATCTTAGATGACTAAGAGGATTTTGAAACTTTTCATTGAGATACATAATCCTAGTGAAGCAATAGATTTGGGCAGGTGGTGAGGGAGGGTAAGAATGCTTCAATGAAATACCTAGAATAGGCAAATATATAGAAATTAGAGTTAATAAGGTTATCAGGGGCGGGAAGGATGAGGAAAGGAAGGAATCATTGTTTAGGTAGTATTAAGTATTTTATTTGTGGGGATGGAGAATTTGACAATGGATATTGGTGATGTTTGCACAACAATATTGACATAATGGTTTTTATTGAATTGTACATGTGGAAAATGTCAAATTGGTTAAGTGCTGTGTTCTTACACATTTTTACACACACATACACATATACACACACACACATACAACCTAGTACTAGCAATAGGAACTGTGCCATAAACCCTAGCGAAAATATCTGAGCCTCCATACTCAGGAATTCAGAGACAGCTCCTAGGAATGATAGCCTCTTGAGTCTCCAAGTTAGGTATATCAAGTGGAGGACGCGCGTCTGAATAGGCAACCAGTGAATGCTGAAGCAAAACTGAACTAGTCTGGCCATGTGTTTCTGTATGGAGAAACCAGACCTTCTATCCTGTAAGAGTTTATAGAAGAGTCATAAAGGTAGTTCTAAGGCAGTAGCAGTATTTCTAAACCTAATTAATTTTAACAAATGACTGAATGGAGATGAGTTATATGATTAGTCTTGAAAGAGAGCTATATTATTTAAAGGCAAGACACATAAATGGATGTTTCCTTAGATGGGGAATATATTAAAAGGATGTGGGGGTAGGTCTTCAGAATGCTATAGCTTACTGAATATATCTATCAGTAATCTGGATAAAAGAATAACTGCTTAAAATCACAATTAATGTACATAAAAACTCTTTTGGGGATTCCTTTACCAAAAAAAAAAAAAAAAAATGAGTGGAGACTACATAATGCTGCATGAGAGTCGGGGCAAACAAGGATAGGATCTATGTGAGCAACTGTTTATACACTGCATGGGAACACTTGTTCCCAAATCCACTGGTAATATCACTGGCTGAAAAACAGCACTTTGGGTGCATATCAGTTGAGAATAATTTCTGGTAAGTTTATGATTCTTTTTTTCTCTCCCATGCCTGTTGTTTCTCATTTGTACCAGATTGGCACTAGTTTTTTGTTTGTTTTATTCTTAATAAAGGGTAATTTTCCCTTAGTTTTCTGTTTCAAAGATCTCTGAACCTGATCATTTTGGCTTTATTCCACAGGATCAACTCTCTATGGCCAACTCCTCCCTTGTCACTGAGTTCCTGTTGATGGGTTTCTCCAGTCTTGGGGAACTGCAGTTTGTCCTTTTTGTGGTCTTTTCCTCTCTCTATTTGATCATTCTCAGTGGAAACTTTACCATCATCTCAGTCATCCTCCTGGATCGAAGCCTCCATACACCCATGTATTTTTTTCTGTGTGTTCTCTCAATCTCTGAGACCTTATACACAATTGTTATCCTGCCCAAGATGCTCATCAACTTGCTCTCTGTACTCAGGACACTCTCCTTCATGAGTTGTGCCACCCAGATGTTCTTCTTCCTTGGTTTTGCTGTCACCAATTGCCTTCTTCTGGGAGTGATGGGTTATGATCGCTATGCTGCCATCTGCCAGCCTTTGCAGTACCCCATTCTCATGAGCTGGAGGGTATTTGGACAGCTGGCAGTAATTACTATTATTTGTGGCTTCCTGACATCTCTGGTAGGTACAGTTGTGGTGTTTAGCCTCCCTTTCTGTGGGCCCAACAAGGTCGACCACTACTTTTGTGATATTTCCCCTGTCATTCGTCTTGCCTGTGCTGATGCCCACATTAGTGAACTAGTCATCTTCATTGCTGGAGTCTTTGTACTTCTTGTGCCCTTGCTCTTCATCTGCATCTCTTATGGCTTCATTGTCCACACCATCCTGAGGATCCCATCTGCTGAAGGCAAGCGAAAAGCCTTCTCCACCTGTGCCTCCCATCTCACTGTGGTTATTGTCCACTATGGCTGTGCTTCCTCTGTCTACCTGCGGCCCTCAATCAAACACACATCAGGCAAAGATAGGCTGGTGACAGTGACCTATACCATCATCACCCCACTGTTGAACCCCATGATATACAGCCTCAGGAACAAAGATGTCCAGATGGCTATTAGGAAAGTGTTTGGGAAGATTGGGTTTTCTTCTAAGACTTTATAATTAGAACACTTTTCAATATTACTCATACATATGGGTCAATAAAAATATGGATCCATAATTGTTTTAATTATGGGAATATCTATTTTATTTATCTCTGTAACTGTGTAGTTTTTGATGAGTTGTTTGGTACTCTAGGGACTTACTCTTCTCCTATGTAAAGAGAGGATATTAATAGGCTCTTCTCTGGGTTGTTGTAAAGATTTAGGGAGATAACAAAGTATTTGGAAATACAAGATAACTCTCCTCCTCCTCAGCCTGTTCTTCCTCTAGATTCATAGTTCTCAAAAAAGTCTTAACAACTGTCATTGCTTGCCTTGAATTTGGGTTGTTTTCCCACAGTCTCCTCTGATCATATTCTTTGCTTAAGGTTATGTCCAGTCTAAAATGACGTGTCTAAACCTGAGTGGCTTAGATCTAACAGTATGACGTACTGGGGAAAAAAGTCATTGCATATATAATTAGAAGACTTAATTAGATACTGGTTAGGTCATAACTTTAAGAAAGCTACCTTTTTTTTTCTCTGAGCCTAATTTTTAATATTAAGATGGGAATAATGTAATTTTTCTTTCCTACTTCACTGGGTTTTTGTATCAAATGGATAATATGAAAGAAAACATATGCAATATATGAAACCATACATAATGCAAGACTATTATTATTTGAGGCTTTTCACATCTCTGCAAGGACCTTAATTTCTTTCAGAGTCTCTAGAAATGGCATTTCTAGATGCCGTTTCTGACCGTCCCTGGGAATCACTGTTTATGTTACGCAGAGGGTAAGCTACAAAAGTGAATGGAAAAAGAATAATCAGCCATCCAGTCTACCTCAAGCTTAAGAATATGACTGCATGGTCTTCCACACTGAATTTGTTAAGAAGAGGGAGATACACAGTTTTAAACTTACCATCAAACTACATAATATGACACATGGAAGGACATAGGTGATCATCCAGTCCCATCTTCAACCTGTACATAAATTCTTTCACTAGCATCTCTGAGAGAAACTAGCCACCGCTGACTTCCCAAAATGGACATTCCTGTTGTACTCAGCTCTCATTATTTCTCCTCATTTTAGCTGACATTTTCCTGTCTGTAGTTTTTGTACTTTCCATCTCTTACATCACACAGAAAATCCAATCCTGCATCCGAGATGTTTGACACAGTTATGATGACAACTAGAAAATTCTCTTTCCGTTACTCATGTGACCTGAATTTTAGACACCTCATCTTTTTTTTCATCTTTTTGGGTACAATCCTCTAGCTATTCAGCAGCGATGAATATTATTTTTAAATCATAATGCATAAAACTGAAGGTTATATTTAATGTGTGACCTCCTTTTCTAGGGTAAAATGTAACTATACTCTCCCTTGCTACTTTTATTTATATTTTTAAATTAAAGTATATAAAATCATAAATAATGTTCTTTTCTACTTTTGCATTACTACCTCTATTCCTATTTTTGTCTCCTACTTTTCAGTCTTACAATGATGTCTTTTATTTTCATTTTTACTAGTTAAATTATGAAGGCATTTAAGGGAGGTACTAAATGTATCCATAAGCATAGCATTGTCTATCTCCATTATTTTATTCTGTTGCTTTTTTTTTTTTTTTTACCTAATTTTTTTTTTTTACCTAATGTTTGCAATTGTCACTTATCAACATATTTTTAGGAAGTAGTATTTCTTTATTATAGATATTTCCGTGCTGATATTTAAACTACTTCCATTATGTATTCAGGAACCCTGGTGGTGCAGTGGTTAAGAGGTTGGCTGCTAAACAAGAGGTCAGCGGTTCAAATCCACCAGCTGCTCCTTGGAAACCCTATGACGCAGTTCCACTCTGTCCCATAGGGTCGCTATGAGTCAGAATTGACTCGATGGCAACAGGTTTGGTTTGCTTTTTGTTATTATGTATTACTAGCTTTGTTTTGTGCTAGTGAAAAATGTTATTAACATTAGTTCTATTTTTTGGAATTTATTGAGTTTTTATTTGTGGTTTCTTCTAAATTATCCCTGGCCACTTAAGGTCTTAATAAGGAACACGTGGCTGCTTGATCAGTGCTTCTCAAATCACTCACATGAAGGACCGGTTTTCTTTTTCACAGACCAATACTTCAGTAAAATACAATTAAAATGAATCTTTAGAAAAGTGATTTTATCACATATCAATCCTTCAGTTAAATACAATGAAAACGAATCTTTAGAAACATAAAGTACATCTGAACTCTTGTACAGCTTGTTTAAAAAGATGTGTCCACTGTTTGCATCCTTTAAGTCTCAGTAATACCACATTCTATAAAAGTTGATTAACAATCAATTGGTTTTCTATACCTGCCTGATCACAGACCAACAACAGAGAGCTCAGGGACTGGCACTAGACTGCAGTCTGCAATTTCTGTAGCATTGTTTTAGACATCTTCCACGCGAGAGTCAGACTGGAGGTTTACTTCTATGGCAATTAAGCCAGGAGCGATCTGGACCAGAGATACCAGGCAGAACTGAGAAAGTGTGAGGAGTGTACTGAGGGCAGAAGGATTAAGTGTGAGTACTCTTTTATAGGAAACATCGCCAACCCCTTCCCACATTCAGGCCCCAAAAGGCTGACAGTCAGTATTAAACCTTTCAGTGACAAAATGAAATTTCTTCCTCTGGAAAGTGACTGGAGGTTAGAGGTTACCTCAATAAAATGAATAGCCTGGTTCTGCCTGACATGCCCACGCCGGAGCCTATCAGGCCACAACACCCCCTCCCGTATACAGAGAGGTTCTAACAAGCTTTTAATACCACTGTCTGAAATATATTTGAACATCCAAGGGGTTCAAATATATTTGAACCCCTTGGATGTTCAAAGCAAGCCTTGAACATGAAATACAGAAGCCAAATAGGAAAAGCAAAAGATTCTCAGAGGAAATAGAGAAAATGCAGAGAATACAAAATAGTACAGTTATGTTGGGGGAATGGTCTACCTCTACACCCCCCATCCAGGCTGCCTAAGTAAAGGTTGTGGTCCTAGGGCATTTTTTGATAAGGAAGCTGGAAATTTGGTAGACTTCTCTCTCCCAGTTCCTTTCCCTTTTCAGAGAAGCCTTCCCCCTGTTCTGGGCACACAGCAAGTTTCTCTGCCTCTTGCACATGTGTGAGCACAACATGGCTCTGGGCCAACCCCACTTCAATATCTGTTCCCGGTGGGAAGGGAACAGAGTCTCTTGTACTGTGGCACAAGAGGGAAAACACGTCATATTGTAAGAGCTGGTCTTGGGAGGTGGGCTGAAGGGGAAATAAGCTTCACAAGGCTGAACATGAGTGCCCACCAGTTCTCTACAGTTTACATTCTTATGTATGCCCCTGGCATGGAGCTGCTATTATCCACCACCACTATAAAACCTCTGCTCTCCCACTGCAGGGTGAAGAGATCTGCTTTGGTACTGCAGCCGCCCAGGACTTACCTCATCTGTAAGTCTCCCTAATAAACTCCTTTGCTGTCACACTGGAGTTGCCCACCTCTTTCTTCAGTCCCTTGGCACCCTCCATTTTTGGAGGCAAGTTACAAGTTATTGGTCTATGCCTGGACAATTGGCGAGCTAGCCAGGAGACTGAGGAAATGGTGGGTGGGAGTGAGGCCTCTGCAGGGAAAATCCCAGGTTGGCCAGTGGCCTCCATGTGGGGATGTCTGGCCTGTATGCCTTTCTGTGGGGGAAATCCTGGGTTGGCCAGCAACTTCCATGTGGGGATGCCTGGCCCATACGCCTTTCTGCAGAGGAAATCCCAGTTGGCCAGTGACCTCCACGCATAGAGGTCTGACCCGTATGCTTGTCGTGGACCACCGTGTAAGTACAGAGACTCCCTGAAAATGCGAAGTGGCATAGCTTGGTTGTGAGCAGATGTGTGCCTTCATAAGTATGGAAAAGAAGCTAGGAGAACAGCAGCAGCTGTAGATGGCTGTTGCCCCAGGCTGTTCGGTTGCCCACCAAAGCCCAGCTAGCTGCTGAAGCACGCATAAGAGCTTTGCAAAAAGAACTACATTTGGAAAGGGATGTGCAGCAGTCATGTGTGGCCATGAGTGATGTATTGAGCAGCTGCATCTGTGAACAGGATAAGCAACAAAAAAATGCTCACCTGCAGATTTGTAAAGATTGGGGGATTCAAGGGCTAGGGAAACGATCACTTAGCCATTGCTAAAAGCCCTCCAACAATAAACCAGAGATAGTCAGGGGGGCTAAGCAGATCCCCAGTGCTGAGAACGCCCTGCAACCTCCAGTGCAAAGCAAGAGTTAAAACAGCAGAGAAAAAAATGGAGTAAAAAAGCCCTTTAAGATAGCTTGTGTTAAGTGACCTTGAAGGGACCTAGAGGCCCTCTCTGGAATTCTCTGATAACTGTTCCTGCCAAGATAATCAAGCAGCAACACAGCTGAAGCTGCAATAGTAAGGGGAAAACTAAAATAGAAGGGCCCGCCTCCATGTTACCAGGCAACTGGGCTGAACCCATGCTTACACCTGGTATGGTGGAGGCTCCACAAATGACTGAAGGCTCTGCCAGCTTTGCCCAGATCCTCTGACTTTCAGAAATAATTAAGATGGAAGATTAAGCCTAGGTCCCTCTGTCATCAGGGAGGACCAAAGACCTTATGGTACAATTAAAGTTCAGTGAGGAAATTAAAAGAATTGTATGTCTTGGGCTTTCAGCTACCATTGCACAGGTAACTGTGATCTCTATAACACTTGGCACCAAAATGAGGAAAACTTTTGGGTCTGAGATCACCATTGTTGAGACCTTTGCCAAAGTCTGACTATGGATAAGTGCCTTCATGGCCCCTACAAACCGCCATTATATGTATTGATGATGTTGATGTATTAATGTACACCTTTGTAAACTTTTGCCCCAAGTCCTCATGGGAATTGCTACCATTAGGGCCATTTTTCACGGGGGCACACAGAAACTGTGACTTGGCCTATAAATAATAGCCTGCCCATTCAATCTTTTTTTTTTTTTTAATTTTTTTGAAGTGAAAGTTTACAAGTCAGTCTCTCATACAAAAATTTATATACACCTTGCTATATACTCCTAGTTGCTCTCCCCCTAATGAGACAGCACACTCCTTCCCTCCACTCTCTATTTTTGTGTCCATTTGGCCAGCTTCTGACCCTTCTGCCTTCTCATCTCCCCTCCAGTCAGGAGCTGCCCACATGCTCTCTTGTGTCTACTTGATCCAAGAAGCTCACTCTTCCCCAGTGTCATTTTCTATCCCATAGTCCAGTCCAATCCTTGTTTGAAGAGCTGGCTTTGGGAATGGTTCCTGTCTTGGGCTAACAGAAGGTCTGGGGACCATGACCTCCGGGGTCCTTCTAGGCTCTGTCAGACCATTAAGTCTGGTCTTTTTATGAGAATTTGAGGTCTGGATCCCACTGCTCTCCTGCTCCCTCAGGGGTTCTCTGTTGTGTTCCCTGTCTGGACAGTCATCAGTTGTATCTGGGCACCATCTAGTTCTGGTCTCAGGCTGATGTAGTCTCTGGTTTATGTGGTTCTTCCTGTCTCTTGGGCTCATAATTACCTTGTGTCTTTGGTGTTCTTCATTCTCCTTTGGACTGGGGGGTTGAGACCAATTGATGCATCTTAGATGGCCGCTTGCTAGCGTATAAGACCCCAGACGCCACTCTCCAAAGTGGGATGCAGAATGTTTTCTTAATAGATTTTATTATCTGGCCATTCAGTCTTGCCACTGACAACCCTCAGACTGACATGTAAAGCAAGCCCCTATGGACATGGACATCTGGACCAAAAAAAAAAAAAAAAAAAAATCGGTTCCATTCCTGATAAGCTTCTGTTACTTGTGTGAATGATCAACAGAAAGGCCCCTATGCTGAGAGGGGAAAACAATTAGTGAGTAGATTGCACCTGCCAACTGACTGCAGAGGCTAAAGCGTTCTCTACAGCAAAGAGATGTGCAACTGATCACCTCCTGGATTTAAGAGAGGACGGCCCATGGAGATTCTTACACCATCCTAGACTGAGCCTACATGCATGGACTGCCACTGTCATCAGAAAACGTGGGACAGCATAGAAAAGCTGACCTGCCTACGACAGCCTGGACAAGGCTAAAACCTGCCCAGAGAGAGACTCCTGAGTCAATAGGCCAGGGCATTCTTGGCAGGTAAATCATATTGGGGTCTCTTATCCTATACAGAGGGTTCCACTGGATCTTCAATGAACTCTTTACACTCTATATCACCCCCAAGCCACAGGGGTAATTGAGTAGTTCTATGGATAGGCTTAAACGGCTGATAGAAGAGGACGAGGCAGCCCCAGCCTGAAGTATTATACATCTCAGGCAAGCAGTTTGGGGTCTCAATGCAGCAGTTTCCTGCAAGGGCATTTGTCATTTATACCATATGTTTGATCAAACTGTCTAGTCTATAAAATGCATTTCTTTTGTGTACAGCTGTTCCTGACAGAAGATCTGGGTTCCCACAGAGGTCACTACTTCAAGACGAGGACAGACAACACGGGTCGCTAGCTTGGGCAACCCTCATCTCAAGTTGTATGGGAGATAGGGGAGAGGAGGGAGAAATTATAATGTTGTCTCTTTTCTTTTTCTTCCCAGATTACCTCACAATGATGGACAGGCCCCTCATCCGTGGGCCCCAATGATACAGGCTTTTGCTAGAGCTACCATTCAGACTATCGGCTCTGTCAACATTTGAAATGAGATGATGAGCCCTCTCCCCACATTGTTCCATATGATTTGTCAACAAGGAGGACAACCTGTGGACCAACTGAATGAGTAACCTGGTGTACTGAGGAGATCATGTGGTCCATGAGTACGGCCGACTCCACAACTCATGGAAAGCTGCTTGTGAGGAGTGCTCCAACTTTTGAAGGAAATTTCTCTCTGTGTGTTAAAAATGTAAACAGCACGTTACTGGGTGGTAATACCTTGTTCAATTGTGCTGAGAAAGGGAGCTTTTGTATTACTTGTACTGAAATGTGTACTGTTCATATAATGTGCCATGTTGGGGGAAATATGCTGTTTTTACATAAATGAATCAGGATATGTTATACATACCAAAGATTGGACAAATGCAGACCTTTGATCTATTCAGTTGGCTTGGAGTAAGCCCACCTGGGATGACTGGTTGAGATCTCTCCTCCAAGCAGGCCTGATCAAACAGCTTGTGAACACTCCTACTAGTCACCTTCATTAATTGCTGCCTCAAATGATGCACACATATAACATCCACCACAGTTAATGCATCAAACCACAGACATGCAGCTCAACATCTGAAATGCGGACATACCAGGACTTGATATGGCTATGCCTCTTTTTCTGGCACCTTGATGAGAGTCAGAGGGCGGATTGTTGGGGGAATGGTCTGCCTCTACGCCTCCCATCCAGGCTGCCTAAGTAAAGGCCTGGGTCCCAGAGTATTCTCTAATAAGGAGGCTGGGAATTGGGTCACCTTCTCTCTTCCAGTTCCTTTTCCTTATTAGAGAAGCCTCCCCCCCTGTTCTGGGCACACAGTCACTTTCTCTGTCTCTTGCACGTGCACGAGCACCACATGCACCTGGCCAACCCCACTTCTATATCTGTTCCAGGTGGAAGGGGTACGAGGTCTTTGGTACTATGACACAAGAGAGAAAACGTGCCAGACTGTAAGAGCTGGTCTGGGGCGGGGGGTGGACTGAAGAGGAAACAAGCTTTGCAAGGCTGAAGTTGAGTGCCCTCATGACCAGTTTGCTACAATTTGCATTCTTATGTAATCCCTGGCCTGGAGCAACTATGGTCCTCCATTATAAAACCTCAGCCCTCCCACTGCAGGGCAGGGAGATCCACTTTGGTCCTGCAGCTGTCCAGGACTTACCTCGTCTGTAAATCTCCCTAATTAATTCCTTCACCACCACCCTGGAGTTGCCCGCCTTTTTCTTCAGTCTCTTGGCACTATCTGTTTTTGGAAGCAAGTTTCAAGTTACGGGTCCATGTCTGGACAAATTAGTACCCTCGTGTGAAATATATTGCATCCCTTTTAAATAAAACAGTGTATCATTTTCACTTTTTTATTTAAACAAAAGGTACTTACAGAAAAATGCAGAATCATGAAAGATCAATGAATTTTCACAAAATGAACATGAATATGTCAAGAAATAGAATATTACAACAAAAAATAGAATATCACTCACTATCCATTCCCTCTTCTGCAACGGAAACCACTCTTGTGGCTTCTAATATCTCGCATTAGTATTTGCCTGGTTCTAGCTTTGTGATAATAAAAATAGAAAAAATATATTCTCTAGATTATTTTTTTATCTTTTTCTCTATCTTCCTCCCCCTTTTCCATATTTTTCATGTTATATCATCTGTTATGTTTATTCAGTCTTATATTTCTTCAAGTTTAGACTTCCTTTATAAAATTTTTTCTTTCATTTCTATTTCCTATATTCTCTCCCCTCTTTTCCAAATTACTTTTCCTCCAAACACTCATGAATTCTTTTAAATTCTGATTGTTGCTATTATATCATATTTTCTATTACTCCTTTAATTCCATTTACCTCATTTTGAAATATTTGGCTTGAGTTTTTATCTATTTTGTGAGCATGTCTTCTAGGCTCTTCCAGGTAGCTTTCTCTGGAAGCCAACTCCGTTCTGTAGTTTTGCATCCAGGAAGTTCATTAATAAATGCTATGGGATTAATCCCTGTGGAAGGGAGGGAAGGAAAGCAGAATAGGGCAGAGAAAATTCTAGCTGAATGCCATCCCAGGCCCAGCCTCAGCTGACTCAGCTGTTAAGTCTATAGCTAGAATGGCCATTCAGAGCTGTCATGAGCTAGACCAAGATGGCCAGGACTTTACACCCTGTGCCAATCAGTGTTTGGGCATGGTCTTTCCCAGGAAGGGCTATTACTTTGGGCACGGTGTCTATGTTGCTGGAGAAGTTCCTGAAGGGGCTAACAGCTGAAGCCTGACTACTGACAGCACTCCCAGCAGCTGGGCAACAAGTTCTTTATTTGAAGTAGCACTTGGACTGTGCATCTCAGTTTTCTCCACACAGACACAGTCATTTCTCATAGGGATGGTGTTCTGCCGAGGTTTTTTTTTATTATAATAAATTTGTGTGGTATGTGATCACAATCCTTGTCACAGTTCATGTTTACTGAGATTGGTTTTCTTATAGAAGGATAAACCAAAAAAAAAAAAAAAAAAAAACCAGACCCTGTGCCGTCCAGCCGATTCCGACTCATAGCGACCCTATAGGACAGAGTAGAACTGCCCCATAGAGTTTCCGAGAAGCGCCTGGCAGATGGTCTCTGATAATATTTCTAGTTCCGTGGCTGTAGAGTGCCCTCTTGTGTTGTTATCAAAAGCATTCAACTGTTAATTGGAGACTTTCCTTGTTTTGGCTCATGTTCTCTAATTGGCCAACTGTTTTTTAAGTTATTACCATGGGTCCTTTGTTGTTGTTTTCTCCATATTAGAACTATCAGATAAAGTTCTTTTCCTCTGCTTTCTCTTTCTTAAGTATATTTTGTTGATTAGGTTTTTTAAAATTTGTAACTACTTACTAAATTCTATCTCTTCTCTTTTCCAACCTTCTCTTCCTCTAATCATGGTGGTTTTAATTTCCCTTTACATTCACTTTGCTCCTTATCTTTATTTGTTAATTAATAATTTACATATAATTCAAGTATTTTAAGTGTAAGTTATCTGAGTTGTGACAAATACATTCATCCATTTAACCACCACACCAATCAAACCCATTGCCGTTGAGTTGATTCCAACTCATAGCGACCCTACAGGACAGAGTAGAAGTGCCCCATAGAGTTTCCAAGGAGCACCTGGTGGATCTGAACTGCTGACCTTTTGGTTAGCAGCTGTAGCACTTAACCATTATGCCACCAGGGTTTCCCACAGGAGTCAAGGTATACGATAATTCCAACACCCTCAAAGTTTTCTCATGCCACTTTCCAGTTGACTCTCTACCTCAAGATAACATGTGTCTTTCTTGAATTTGACGTGTCTGGACTGATATATACTCTGGGTGTCTTAATTCTTGCATACAACATAATACTGACATGTATCAGCAGCTTGTTCTTTTTATCGCTGAATAGGATTCCCCTGTATGGATATGCCAAAGCATGTTTATCCATTTATCTGTTGATTTGCATTTGGCTTATTCTGTTGTTAAAAATAAACCTGCTAAGAACATATTTTGTACATATAAGTCTTTTTGTCATTTTTCTCTCTTATATGTCTAAAAAAAAAAAAAAAAACCCCACTGCTGTCAAGTCGATTCTGACTCATAGTGACCCTATATGTCTAGGAGTAGAATTTCTGTGTTATAGGCTAGGCGTAAGGAGGCCTGGTGGTGCGGTGGTTAAGTGCTTGGCTGCTAACTGAGAGATCCGTGGTTTGAATCCACAGCTCCTGCAGGGGAGAAAGATGTGGCAGTCTGCTTCCATAAAGATTTACAGCCTTGGAAACCCCAGGGGGGCAGTCCTACTCTGTCCTATAGGGTTAGTATGAGTCGGAATCAACTTGTTGACAATTGGGTTTGGTTTGGTTTGTTTTCGGGGTAGGTTTATATTTAACTCTACCAGATGCTGCCAAAATTGTTTCCAAAGTGGGTACGACATAATACCACCAACAGTTGCTTCATGTCCTGTCCAACTTTTTGTGTTGCCAGTTTTTTTTTTTTTAAATAATAATAATTATAGTAGGGGGAGTAGTAATATCTCATTTAGTTTTATTTTGCATTATCCCGATAAATAATTATACCTAGTGATTTTTTCATGTACATGTTGACTATTCACATATCTTTTTAGTAAACTGTCTTAGTATTCTGCCCAATTTAATGTTTGTCTTTTAATTATTAAATTCTAGTAGTTTATATATACTAGATCAAAGTTGCTTGTAAGATACATGTAATGTGAATATTCTCCCCAAGTTAAAATACAAGTCTATGACTTGTATTTCTACTTTCTCAATAGCATATTACTCGTGTCTTCTATAAGAAACATTTGCCTAAACCAAGGTTGAAGAATTCCTTTGTATTTGCTTATAAAAGCTTTATAGCATTAACTTCTATATATGGTGTGAAGCTCACTGCTCATTTGTTTATGCTTCATCTCATGTAAGGGAATTGAAGAAAAATTTGAGGTACCTGTTATGATCTGAAATGCCCAATTTGAAGATTGGGTGGAATTCCCTGTTTTCGCTTTCGTTTTCACCCTAGAGGTAACCATCTTTCCTACTAAGAGTGGAATGTCCGGTAATGATGACGTAGCTACACTGTGACCCCTGTCACTACACCCTGTAACTACACCCTGTCACATATCTGTGTAATTGCTGCGCCGTAACCGGTCTAAGAGACTATACCCTTTTAAGCCAATCGCCTTAAAGAACTGGGCACAGGAAGCCTTGTCTTAAAATGATTGACTACCAATCGAACAATGCCTTTTGATGATCTAAGCCTGTGGTTACCAATCAAATAATGTCTTGCAATGATCTAAGTTTGAAAATACCAATCAAATAATGTGTTTCATAGTCAGTGGTCTCCTATAAAATGTCACTGCTGAGTTGCCATTTTGAATTCCTGGATTCCATGGCGTAGAGTTAAGCCTTTTTTCCAGGTCGTTCTGTCTCGTCTCTTTTAGTACATCTCTCAATTTTGTACTATTCAGAATATAGATGTTTACTCTATGACAATCTTATAATCAAATTTATTGAGGTATAACATATGCATTAAAAGCACCAATTTTAAGTGTGTGGTTTGATGTGTTTTGCCAAATATGTACACCCAACGAACCACCACTGTGATCAATATATACACCATTTTCAGCACCAAAAAAAATTATCTCATGCCCTTTCCCAATCAGTTCCTTATATCACTGTCAATGATCTGCTTTCTGGCAGTAAACGTTACATTTGATTATACTTGAGTTTCATATGAATACAATCACATCGTATGTACTTTTTACTTTCTAGCTTCTTGCACTCAGCACGTGTTTGAGATTTTCCCACGTTGTATGTGATTTAGAAGTGTATTCTTTTTATTCCATTATATAAATATACAACAATTTCTTTATCCAGTCATCTGCTGATGAACACTTAGGTTTTTCCCAGTTTTTTTCTTAGGAATAGAGCTGGGTGAACATTTTTGCACACATATTTGTATAGAGATTTTTCATTTCTATTGGACAAATATCTAGGTGAGCAATTCCTGGGTTATATAATAAATATATGTTAGCTTTATATTTTATAAGAGCCAGTTATGAAAAGTAGTCTTGCCATCTTACACTCCAAACAATTTTTGAGAGTTTTTATTTGCTTGATAAACTCAACAAAACTTGGTATAATTAGTCTCAGTTTCACCCATTAAGTAGCTGCATAATGGCGTCCAACTGTGGTTAATATTTGAATTTCACTGATGACTAAATCATGCTGAACATCTTTTTGTGTGTATATGAGTGCCTTTTGAAATCTTTTGTTTATTCTCTGCTTGGGGTGTATCTCTGTCTTTCCAATTTCTTAATTGGATCATTTATCTTCTTATTAAGTTTTAAAAGTTCTTTATATTTTCTAGGTGTAACCAAATGCCACTCGGGTTCTTGCCCTGTCTTATTAGCTGATTGAAAGAAGACAGACACTAATTGCAAGGGAAACAGAAAGTGGCAAGTTTATTGTCTGCCATACAAGGAGCGAGGAGGGGTCTAGCAACCATAGGGCCACGTGCTCGGCCTCTGAGGGGGCTGGGGAGCTTTTTGTTTCCCATGGTGTTGTGGGGTTGGGTTTGGTACCCGGAGCTCTCCACCCTTAGCCTTCCCATGCCCATACTTGGAGGTCCTGATATTTAAATCATCTTCAGTCGGATGTGTGTGTGTGGTGGGACTCCTCGCTTCTTAAAGGGTATCAGGTGAAATCATGGGCTGGGAAATATGTTTCTTTCCAGTGACAGTCGGGTCTGGGGTTGGTTGAGGGTCATGATCTCTTCAATCTGCGCATGCTTCAAGGTGTAGCTTGGGCCAGTTCAATGGATGGAACCACTACCTGCTGCGACTTCCTGAAAAATGTTGCTCAATACAAACTTGTGGTTAGCAAGACAGAGATGGGGGAGGGGAAAGGGTGTTGATTGGGGTTTTCATAGGTATTAGTATTTTTTTAATCACATTTTTGTATTATGCAAATATTTTCACTCAGTTGTGACCTACTTTTAGCTTTGTACCAGTGCCTTTTGGAAAAAAAAAAGTTTTCTTTAATTTTGGTAATTTCCAGTTTATTGATTTTGACTTTTATAGTTCATGAGTTTTGTACAGTATTTAAGAAATTTTTACCAAACCCTAGGTCACTAAGATTTCACTCAATGTTTTCTTCCAGAAGTTTTATAGTATATTAGCTTGTGCAACTAGCATATGATACATTTTGAGTTTAGTATATAGTGTGAGAAAAAGTCACGATTTTTTTCTATCCAAATGTACCATTGTTGAAAAGATTATACTTTCTCCATCAAATTGTTTTGCAGCCGTATAGAAAATCATCTGACCGTACACATGTGAATCTATTTCTAGACTGTTTTGTTTATTGACCTATTTGTCTATTTTTACACCAATGCCACACTGTCCTGTTTATTGTATCTTATAAATAAGTCTTGAAATCAGTATAAATCCCTCTGGATACCACCCTCTTGGTTCCTGGGGGAAGCCATCTATGAAATCTGCTATGCTTTAGAACTTGCTGAGAAGTTGCCCACTGGGGTACTGGGCAAAGCCATCCAGGAGAAGGTGCTGAACCATGGAATTTTCTGGGAAAATGTCTGTTGGGATCGTACTGTTGAAACTGCCTGGGCTGGAGGGCTACTTTTGATGTCCCATATGCTGTAGCCTCCACACACTGCAAGTTCAAGCAGAGAAGAGCAGGTCAGAAATTAGAGTTAACTTTGTATGACTTCATTTAAAATGTAGAAAGCTTGCAACTGTGTAAGTTCATTTACCCCCACCTTGTCTTTTATGCTGAAGTGTATTATATCTATAGACATTAAAAACCCCATGGGAAAATAAATACACTTTTGCTTTATTCATACATATTTTAAAGATATTAAGAACAAAAGAAGTCTTTTATATTTAATCCAATATTTATTATTTTAATGCTCATGATTCCTTCTTGATGATAAGGTTTTAATATCTATATTTATTTATATTATCCTGAAGGTAAACATGAGGTTTCTGGAGCAAGGATAAATTATTATTACTTAATAACTACATTGATTCTCTTTGAACCAATTCACCTGGGGCTATGTGATGAGAATCAGTTGCTACCTGCATGCACTATAGTATTCCATATGCGAAATCCTGAAATTAAAAATCTGGTTGCTTATATAGGAATAACACCCTTCACTCCTGTAAGTGGGAGGTAAACATTTGCTTTCTAGTTGTCATCTTTTGGAATATGAATGACTGGTTCATCGGCTCTAGGTTTCTTCACCTCCCGCCCCTCCCCCCCATTTAAACGTACATAACTCTGGGGAAACCCTGGTGGCATAGTGGTTAAGTGCTACGGGTGCTAACCAAGAGGTCGGCGGTTCAAATCCGCCAGGCTTTCTTTGGAAACTATCGGGCAGTTCTACTTGGTCCTATAGGGTCGCTATGAGTCAGAATCGAATTGAAGGTAGTGGTTTTTGTTTGTTTGTTTTGATACCTCAGGGGCAGTAAATCTCTTACTATTTAGTCATCTTTTAAGTCCCAAGGTGTGTTCTGAGGTCCCAGGTTTCTTTACTCAGAAAGCCCTCGACATGAAAAAAACAAGAAAATATTCACTCCCTGCCGCCAGAATGTTTGAGTTTCTATCTGCATAATTTGCATATAGCTTGAAAAACTACCTTTAGTATTTTATGCAGTGCAGGTCTTTCGGTGACCAATTTTATAGTTTTCTATTATTTGAAAATACCTTTATTTTGTCTTCAATCTTGAAGAATATTTTCACTGGAGATATAATTCTGCACTTAAAAAAAAATTTTTTTTCAGAAATTTTAGGGTGATGTTCTCCTGTTTTCTTGTCTTCATACTTTCGGATGAGAAGTTAGCAGTAAGTGCAATCCTTGTACGATGTATGATTATTATTATTATTACTATCGGTGTGCTCTAAAGAAAACACATACATTGAACCTCTGGTAATATCAGGAATTTATGATTCACAACTTGCTCATAATTTGATGTTCCAGTGTGTGTTCTGATATAACCGTTTTTCCTCCTGAACTCACTCCAGGTTGGATTTTTCCTTTTATTGCAGTACAATGAGATCTAATTGATCCAGGAACAATTTCAAGTATTTCAGTCAGGGGAAAAACCCTTCCCGACCCACCCCCTTGCTATAAAAAATCCATTGCCATCTAGTCAATTCTGACTCATAGCAACTTTATAAGACAGGGTAGAATTGACCATAGGGTTTCCAAGGAGTGGCTGGTGGATTCCAACTGCTAACCTTTTGTTTAGCAGCCAAGCTCTTAACCACTGTGCAACCAGGGCTCTACCCCTTGCTATTAAAAAAAAAAAAAAAAAATCATTGCCATTAAGTTGATTCCAACTCATAGCGACCCTATAGGACAGAATAGAACTGCCCCATACAGTTTCCAAGGAGTACCTGGTGGTATTGAACTGCCAACCTTTAGGTAAGCAGCTGCAACTCTCAACCACTAGCACCTGGTGGAACTAAACTGCCAACCTTTTGGTGAGCAGCTGAACTCTTAACCTCTACACTACTGGGGTGTCCTTGCCATAAGCCAAACCAGACCTGTTGCCATCAAATCGATTCCAACTCATAACAACCCTGTAGGACAGAGTAGAACTGCCCCATAGAGTTTCCAAGGAGCGTCTGGTGGATTTGAACTGCCAATCTTTTGGTTAGCAGCTGTAGCATTTAACCACTATGCCACTGGGGTTTCCATCCTTGCTGTAGGGCTTGGTAAAAACACCTGTGCACTCAATCTTACATGGCTCCATCTTCCAGTGTACCCAGTCAGAATCTTCATGAAAATTTATATATATGTGTGTAAGATAAAGAATCTTTCAACCTTTTTGAATTCTACTACTAAGAATGGAGGTTTGAGGCATTAATTTTTACTTGTTTCCTGTTTTTTTGGATAAAACTTGCTTAAGGATAAAGCTAGAACAATTAGTGAAGCCAATTCAAATAAAAGAGGAAAAATATTTATTCATTCATTTGACAAATATTTATTGAGTGTCAGGCAATATACTAGGAGATGTGGATAAAATATTTAGAAAAACAGAAAAAAAATCACCCATGGAGATAGAAAATAAATAAGATATATAAAAGCAAAAATATAATCACTTATGCACATATATTATGACGTGTTAAGGAGGAAAAGTAAATTATAAAAAAAAAAATTATAGATGAGGATATATAGTGTTGGAGGATTGATTTTTTTTTTTAAGGTTCACCTCAGCTATGGATTGAATTGTGTTCCCCAAAAAGATATATTGAAGTCCTAAACCCCTGTATTTGTGAATGTGAACTTATTGGAAAATAGGGTCTCTGAAGATCTTATCAGTTTACGTGAAGCCATACAGAGTACGAATCATGTCCTTATAAAGGAAGAGAAGAGACACAGAAAGACACAGAGGAAAGATGGTCATGTGAAGATGGAGGCTTACTTGGAGTAATCTACAAGCCAAGGAAAACCAAGGACCAACAGCCATACTTAGAGCTAGGAAAAGACGTGAAACAGATTGTACCTCAGAACTCTCAAAAGGAATCAACACAACTGGCACCATGATTTCAGGTTCCTAGCCTCCATAACTGTAAGGAAATAAATTTAAGTTCTTATAGGTCAAGCCTCTGTAACTGTGAGGCAATAAATTTAAGTTCTTATACATCACCTGAAGGTATGGTTAAGTACTAGGCTGCTAACTGAAAGGTCAATGGTTCGAACCGGCCAGCCTCTCTGTGGGAGAAAGATGTGGCAGCCTGCTTCCCTAAAGATAAAAAACAACAACAACAAAAAAACATTGCCGTGGAGTCGATTCCAACTCGTCTCGACCCTATAGAGCAGAGTAGAACTACCCCATAGAGTTTCTGAGGAGTACCTGGTAGATTCAAACTGCTGACCTCTTGGTTAGCAGCTGTAGTTCTTAACCCCTACACCACTAGGGTTTCCATTCCCTAAAGGTTACAACCTTAGAAACCCTACTGGGCAGTTCTACCCTGCCTTATACTGTCGCTATGAGTTGGAATCAACTCGACTGTGACGGGTTTTGGTTTTCTAAGTCACCCAATTTGTAAAACTTTCTTATTGCAGTCCTAGGAAACTTAAACTCTGAGTCAAGACTGACCATAATAATGTAGTTTAGGTCCCTGAATCAAGCCATATCTGAAAAGGACGATCTTGAAATTCAGTTATTTAAGCAAATGAATTCTTTTCCTTGTGCTAGGTAGTATTGTGTTTCTATCACTTGAAAACCTGAGGAGCTACTAGTACACTGCCATCCATTTTTATAATATAATTTTAAAAGGTTTCTTCTTTTATCTTTCTATTTCTATCATTTATACATGGAGTATGTGTTCTTAGCTTTTATATTACTTAGTAATATGGTAGCAAAAGTACCCTGGAAACACTGCTTTCATTCTGTCAAATTCACACATTTCTTTTTCAGTTCAGGAATGTTTTCTAATACTATCCATTGGATTTTTTTTTTTCTGTTTTACTTTTTCTTCTTTGAGGTTCCCTATTTTTAAAATATGTTTAACTTCGTTTTTCTTATATACCATCTTTTTCTTCACCAAGTATCTTTTCCATTTTTCTTTAACACAATATAATCTGTTTGTTTTCTCTTCCTCGTGCTTTTTGGGTAGAGGGAAGAGAATGAAAAATGAAGAGTCTTAGGAGCTATCTCACAGAATCCTGAAGAATGTAACTATAAAAATTAGAATTGATTTCCTATTGCTGGAAAGTACAAGTGAAACCTTGTTTCACATATTATGCATAGGGCATAATTGGGAGTGGTAACTGATTACCCTTGGAAAACCACGAAAGGCATTTTTAGAGCAGTGGTTTAGGAATGAGTCAATGAAAGTGATACAAGGCATTTAAAGACAAAGTTTCCTGGGGACAGAGTCTCAATTTGATTTTAGTTTTTATACCTTTCTCTGAATATGAAATTAAAGGAAAGCCAGAGCCATTTCCTTGCTGGCATACGTAAATCATATGCAAATATCAGAAGTAGAATATGCTTCACTTTAATTTCATTGGAAACCTGAATTTCAACTCTACTAAAAAGAAATGATTGTGAAGCACTGTTTACGATAGCAAAAAGATGGAAGCAACCAAGGTGCCCATCAACGGATGAATGGATAAATAAATTATGGTATATTCACACAATCGAATACTACGCATCGATAAAGAATAGTGAGGAATCTGTGAAACATTTCATAACATGGAGAAACCTGGAAGGCATTATGCTGAGTGAAATTAGTCAGTTGCAAAAGGACAAATATTTTATAAGACCACTATTATCAGAACTTGAGAAATAGCTTAAACTGAGAAGAAAATACTATTTTGTGGTTATGAGAGGGGGGAGGGAGGGAGGGTGGGAGAGGAGCATTCTTATCTACCTAAAGTAGATAAGAACTACTTTAGGTAAAGGGAAAGACAACACACAATACAGGGGAGGTCAGCACAATGGGACTAAGCCAAAAGCAAAGAAGTTTCCTGAATAAACTGAATGCTTCGGAGGCCAGTGTAGCAGGGGCAGGGGTTTGGAGACCATGGTTTCAGGGGACATATAAGTCAATTGGCATAATAAAATCTATTAAGAAAACATTCTGCATCCCACTATGAAGAGTGGTGTCTGGGGTCTTAAATGCTAGCAAGTGGCCATCAATTAGTCTTAACCCACCTGGATCAAAGGAGAATGAAAAGCACCAAAGACACAAGGTAATTACGAGCCCAAGAGACAAAAAGGGCCACATGAACCAGAGACTACATCATCCTGAGACCAGAAGAACTAAATGGTGCCTGGCCACAACCGATGACTGCTCTGACAGGGAACACAACAGAGAACCCCTGAGGGAGCAGGAGAGCAGTGGGATGCAGACCTCAAATTCTCATAAAAAGACCAGACTTAATGGTCTGACTGAGACTAGAAGGACCGCTGTGTTCATGGTCCCCAGACCTTCTGTTGGCCCAGGGCAGGAACCATTCCCAAAGCCAACTCTTCAGACATGGATTGGACTGGACAATGGGTTGGAGAAGGATGCTGGTGAGGAGTGAGCTTCTTGGATCAGGTGGACACTTGAGACTATGTTGGCATCTCCTGCCTGGAGGGGAGATGAGGGGGTGGAGGGGGTTAGAAGCTGGCGAAATGGATACGAAAAGAGAGAGTGGAGGGAGGTAGCGGGCTGTATCAGTAAGGGGAGAGTACCTGGGAGTATGTAGCAAGGTGTATATAAGTTTTTGTGTGAGAGACTGACTTAATTTGTAAACTTTCACTTAAAGCACAATAAAAATTATAAGAAGAAATGACTGTATTTAATTTCCTTGAAAGTGGGTCTCAAATACATGAGAATGAAATAGGTAGTAGTTTCTGGTTTGAGATCCTGCCTGAAGTCCACACAATTGTGTCAAGAAGTAATTCTAGAAATGGGACTAACTGCAGTATTTTGCAGATTTATTCCTGTCCTGAAGTTTCAGTGGTCTTTGAACAGGTTTCTTGAGTTATGTTATGTAACACAAAAGTTATGTAACACAAAGGCTGGGGACTTAGCCTGCACCCTGTGGAGAAATAATTTATTTAGGAAGATACACTGAGAAGACCAGATGTCCAAAAAAACTTATGCTCTGGGCTGTTCCTAGGACAAACTGTTGTGAACATTTGAAAATTGCTGGAAGCTGCAGCAGCTGCTGCCAGGTTTCTGCTGGTAGTTTCTCACAATGGCTGATATAACTTGAAAAAGGCTCTGAGTGAGGAACCACATCTCATTTGGGAGATTCTACTGCTCTCAGAGTAACTTCTGGAATTGCTGACAGAAACATCACTGTTGGGAGCCACTGACAGGATCTGCAGTGAGTAGACTCAGTTGAGGAAGACCCTGTTGCTAGGTGCCTTCAATCTTCTCTGCCATCTTCTAATGAGTCCCTCATGAAATCTTGAGGAAGGGTAGAGAGAGTGCATTTTTCCATTATTATCTCACCGAGGAGGAAGAATAACACTTTCCAGGAAACTTAAAGGTCTATACACTGTGTTGGTTGAGTCCAGCAATAGAGAACTTAAACTTTAACCTCATTTTAAATTCAAGGTGGAAAAGAGTGGCACATAAATATAGAATAGGCACTTAATTCATCTTTCTCCATCCTCACAGCCCCCTCATCTATCCTGAGTCAGACCATCGGAGAATTGCAGGAAAGAATGAGGATGATTGGGGAAATATACAACTTCTTGTGGATGTTGCCCACAGGCTTTAATCCTATTCCATACTCTGAGGCAGACACTTGATTGGAGATCTTTTATTAGTATTATTATTGCAAAAATATATATAACCCAACATTTGCCAGTTTAACATTTTTCAAGTGTACAATTTTATGATACCAATTACATTAATCATGTTGTAGAGCCACCACCCATAATGCCAGATTCCCCAGTATAATAAACAGAAACTCACTGTTTCCTAAGTAATGACTCCCACTTTCCCCCTCTCTCTCATCCCTGGTAGCCATTAATAAACTTTGGTCTCTGTACATTTGTTTATTCCTGTTATTTTATATAAGTGAGATCATACAGCATTTATCCTTTTTCGATTGATTTATTTCACTCAGCATAATTTTTTTTGTGTGTGTGTGCTTCAAGTAAAAGTTTACAGAGCAAATTTAGTTTCTCATTAAACAATTAATACACATGTTGTTTTGTGACATTGGCTGCCAAACCTGAGATATGTCAACCCTCTCCCCTTTTCGACCTTGGGCTCCATTCATCCAGCTTTCCTGTCTCCTCCTGCCTTCTCATCCTTGCCTCTGGGCTGGTGTGCCCATTTAATCTCATGTACATGGTTGAGCTACCTGTATTATTGCTTGTTTTATGGGCCTATCTAAACTTTGGGTAAAGGGTGAACCACAGGAGTGACTTCAGGACTGAGTTAAAAGGGTGTCCAGTGGCCAGACTCTCAGGGTTTCTCCAGTCTCCATCAAACCAGTAAGTCTTTTTTTTTTTTGAGTCAAAATTTTGTTCTACATTTTTCTCCAGCTCTGTCCAGGACCCGTCTATTGTGACCCCTGTCAGAGAAGACAGTGGTGGTAGCCGGGCACCACCTAGCTGTGCTGGACTCAGTCTTGTTGGAGACTGTGGTAGTTGTATTCCATTAACCTTTGAACTAATCTTTCCCTGTGTCTTCGGTTTTCTTCATTCTTCCTTGCTACAGACAGGCTGAGACCAGTCAGAGAATATTAAATGGTTATTTACAAGCTTTTAAGACCCCAAACACTATTCACCAAAGTAGGATGTAGAACATTTTCCTTATGAACTATCTTATTTCAGTTGAGCTAGATGTCCCCTGAGACTGCGGTCCCCAGCCCTCATCCCAGTAAATTGATCCTTATGGGAGTTTGGAGTATCTCTCAGCATAATGTTTTCAAGGTTCATTGTGTTGTAGCATGGATCAGGACTTCATTTCTCTTTATGGCTGAGTAATATTCCATTGTACAGATGTACCATATTTTGCTTATCCGTTCATCCACTGATGGACATTTAGGTCTTTTAATTTCCAGGAAGCTAGGAAAAACAGATTATCACCTCTGTGACCTACACTTAAACACTACACAACTTTCCCTCAGTCCCTGTATCTTTCTTCATAGCTAGTCTTTAAGATTTCAACTTTGCCCGCCAAGACATCACTCTTTTTCCTATTCCTCACACTATGCTTCTCTCCTTGTTGCAGAGATTGAATTTAGAGGTTTCAGATGAACCTAGACTTAAAGAACTTTGTTTTTTCTTTGACAAAGATAAAGAAAGTATTTTTCATGGTGAAGCCTAAGAAGAGGCCTTCCCCTTCATTAAAAAGACCTCAGAAAGATAGCTCTGCATTACCTTCTATAATGTGGGTTTTCCACAGTTACTTCCTCTTCTTTAATTTGCAGCAGTCTTCAACTCCTTAATGAACCATCAGGGAACCTGGGAGAGACAACCAACTGATTGCCAATGCCAGTTTTTCTCCCCTGTTCCTTTTTTCCTGTGGGACCCATAGTATTTTTTCATTCTTTTCACTAATTGGGGCAGAGATGGAACTGTACCAAAAAAAATGTTGCAATAATGGCCCCCTGGAGTTTTGAAAAGTATAAATATCAACCAGCATGTTGGGGCCACAACTAATAAGAGACAAAAGAAAAGTTCTTTAATGATGCTTTGGGGATACTTCTCAGAATTCTCAGCAGAGCAGGTAGGGATTCACAGTTTGGGGCATTGAGATGCCGGTGGTAGAAAGAATAGAATAGTGCCACTTCAGAATAGAAATGGTTCTGAGAATATTTATTTTGTAGCCTCATTTGATTAGAAGATTCTGGATTTCACTGAGTTCTAATAACTATGTGTTAGGGAATGTGAGGAAATGCCCTTGTTGGTTTATTTTATGTGGGAAATTTGAGTGAAGATAGGATTTGGTGTCTGATAGAGACTGATAGAGAAGTGATACCAGTGATAATTTTAGAAATACTGTAATTATCCCCTGAGCTTTAGTCTATCTAGTTGCTTAGTGATGGTAAGACGAGCAAGGTAAAAATATGTATGGTAGGTTTAAAAAAATGAAGAATAGTACAGGGCTTGAGGGGTAGGAAAAAAGAACATTACCAGTTGAGCTGTGATAGGCATCAGGAGGTGTTCAAAGAAATACCATAAAATATGCTCTCGTAAGCCCATGGCCTTGACTCCCTCTCCATCATCTGTGTCTGATAAAATGCTTCCTTTTTTTTTAGGAAGTCTTTACTAAAGAATCGAGAAAGAAAGGCAAGATTCCCATAACTCCCTCTCAAGAATGAGTTTTAAACATCTACCTCATTCATCATCAGTTTTTGGATGCCACATGAAAATATTCTCTGGTGACAAAAGTTTAAAAGAAAAGTATAATAGCTAATTAAGGAGCAAAAACAGTGAGTTTCTAACTGAATGATCTTCCTTTTCAGACCTTCTACTTAGTATGCATTTAGTAATTTAATTTCTTAATAAGTTAACACATTGGTGAATGACTAAATGAGTGGAAGTAAAAATTTGCCTACTCAAGTAACATACAAATGTTGACCTACTGGTTATACTATGATCCACTTGGATAGAAAAACTAAACTGATATTTCCGCTCCAATCCCTTCTTTGAAAGTGGAAATACCCAATAGAAAACACTCAGAAATGGTAGTGGATGAAAGAATTACACCTAAATTGTGTAGGATCAGCAATCAGTGGGTCTCTTGAATTCAGTTACATTAGCTAAAGAACTTTGATTTTATGATCAATTTCTGTGTTTTTATATTCTTTAATTTATTTGGCCATTTTCAATGGGTCTTAATTGCTTTATGGAATTTACCCTTGATTCGAGTTGAATTAAGGGGAAATGGATCTGCCCACTATTAGTCTAGGAGAAATTGGAGGAGCTGTAATGCCTAGAGGTCAGACATGGTCAATAATGGGCTCTGCTTGAAATCCAAGAAAATTGTGATGAAGAGATGTAATAGCTCATTTTGAGAAGAAGCCTGGTAGCTTGGATTTCCTCCTTTGTCTAGGTCAGCACTATAGTAGGTTAGCACTACAATTATAGGGGAAGTCTAAATCAGGTCCATCTTCTTGGCAGGATGATAAGAAGTTAGTAGAATCAATGACTGATCTGACTGTTATAACTTTGTTTTTCTAGAGCTACTTAGGTGTACCAACTGCCTATACATGCACTAAGGTCTCTTCCAACTCCTATCAAGTGGGTCAAAGATAGGTTTTGTGATTTACTGAAAGGATGAAATGAAGGCAATATAATATTATTGTCACTAAAAACATGCAGGAATAGGAGTTGAGGTCCAATGTTGGTCCAGTAGTTCATGTGAAAATAAAATAATACCATTTAAAATTAAAAAAAAAAAAACGTTAAAAGGAGAGAAGCTTAAAGGAACCCCAAGAAGAAAAATCAGCACCCACTTCTTGAAAATCAAATAACATGATATGTAGCAAAAGCTGACATTTACTGAAAGATTGCAATGTGCATGTGGTCGGCTAAGTTCTTTAATTTTAATAAAAATTTAGGATAGAGAAAGAGGTCCTATTAGTATCTCTGTTCTACCAATGAGGAAACTGAGACACAGAGGATTAATGAGCTGGTAAATGATAGAACGAAGGTTGTTACAAAGGAAGTTTTTATTTCCATTCCCTAATTACTATTTGAAGTAGGTGGCATGAACAAATCACCTAGACTTCAGTATTTTTAGAGACGTAGAAATACCACAGGAAATAGCTGTCATCTCTCCGAGTGTTTTGAAACAATTCCATGAAGTCACATAATCAATAAGATGCTTTTTCCGAGTAATTGTCTTTCTCCATTCTCCTATTTATTGCTCCTCAAATTGTAGTGGACCACCTTTTTGCGTCTTTCAGGGTTAACATAATCTGTTGCTTCATTCCTCTTCTCCTTAGGTCAATTCCCAGAATCAGGTCAACCAAGCTAATGTCTCCTCTGTCACAGAGTTCCTCTTGCTGGGATTCTCCAGCCTTGGAGAAACTCAACTCATTCTCTTTGCTGTTTTTCTCTGCCTGTACCTGATTATCTTCAGTGGGAACATCACCATTGTCACTGTCATCCGCCTGGATTGCAACCTCCATATTCCTATGTACTTCTTCCTAGGGATCCTCTCCATCTCTGAGACATGCTATACATTTGTTGTTTTGCCCAAGATGCTCATAAACCTGTTGTCTGTACTCAGAGCAATCTCATTTATTAGCTGTGCCACTCAGATGTTCTTCTTCCTTGGTTTTGCTGTCACTAATTGCATGCTACTGGGAGCGATGGGTTACGACCGCTAAGCTGCCATCTGCCATCCACTTCGCTACCCCATTCTTATGAGCTGGCAGATATGTGGACAACTGGCAGCCTCTTGCGCTGGGATTGGCTTTCTGTTCTCATTGGTAGGAACCCTTTTAGTCTTTAGACTCCCTTTCTGTGGCCCCAACAAGGTCAACCACTACTTCTGTGACATCTCACCAGTCATCCGACTTGCCTGTACTGATAGCAACATCAACGAACTGATCATCTTCATTGGTGGAGTTCTAGCACTCATGGTTCCCATGACTTTCATTTGCATCTCTTATGGCTTCATTGTCCGCACCATCCTGAAAATCCCAACAGCCGAAGGCAAGTGAAAAGCCTTCTCTACTTGTGCCTCCCATCTCACTGTGGTTGTTGTCCCCTATGGCTGTGCTTCCTTTGTCTATCTTAGACCATCACCCAAGTTCTCATCCAGCAAAGATAAGCTGGTAACAGTGACCTATACAGTAGTTACTCCATTATTAAATCCCATGGTATATAGCCTCAGGAACAAGGATGTCCAGATGGCCATTTGGAAAGTGATTGGCCGAGGAGGATTTTATCCTAAGGTTCTACAATGAGAATTTTTTACATCACTTGAAACACCCTTTCAGAGAATATAGCAATAGTTACAATATTAATAACATTGCTGTCTTTCCTTTAGATAACCCTTTACTGGCCTCACGTTTCAAGCTTTTCCATGGTATTATTTTGGTGGGCCTTGTGGGGTGTAGCTTTAAAAGTGGGTTGATTTTTAATTAGACCCTAACCTCAAACAATTTCAAACTTGCACAAATAACTCAGGATACTGAGTTAAAAAATTATTTTAGTGTCTTCAATGAAGGATAAGTAACATGATGTGAATGGTAATTTAGATTCAACAATTACAACTCCTCCAGGGTTTATGAAAATCATGGTAAGACCCTTCATGAAAAGATCATGAGGAAAATGTAATCAGTTCATATAATTTTTCATTGTTTATATAATCACGAGCTACCAGCGTTGGAGAGAACCCAAGGCTATCACTTTCAATTGCTCGATATTGCACAAGTTTAACTCGAAGCATCCTGGCTTCTGGTTAACTGCTAAATAGGAAGTCATACCACTGTTAAGTATCTCTGATTGTTAAAAAGTTCCAGCTTTGTATATCTTCCTTTTCTTGGTTGTAGTTATTACCTCTGGCGATGCATAGCTCATATTTAATCAGCCATTCAAACGTTTGAAGACAGATAATGTATGCTTCCCTTGCAACACTTTTAACCTATCTGAAGACTTCTTTGATCTTCATGATATATATCACAGTTCCCACACGTCTCAAAATCCTAATCAGCTTTCTCTGAATTCTTCTCTAGATATTTCCTGTTTTGTTAATAGCCTGAGGCCATGGAGTCGATTCTGACTCATAGAAACCCTATAGGACAAAGTAGAACTACCCCATAGGTTTCCAAAGGGCCCCTGGTGGATTCAAATTGCTGACCTTTATGGTTAGTAGGTATAGGTCTTAACCACTACGCTGCCAAGGTTCCCATTTTGTGTTCTTAAAATAAATCACCAGGACATGGATACTATAGACAAGGCTGGAATGACCACCTTCCCTGTTCTGGAAGTCAATTTTATGTTAATGCAGCCTAAGTTTTTATTACTTCCCTACCAGTGCGCCCTTCTCTGAAACCTAGGTCTTCTAGGCTAAAAAAATTTATGTTATTTATGTACAACCCTATACTTATGAATGGTGGCCTTGGGTGGCAAAACCAAAACCAAAGCCAGTGCTGTCGAGTTGATTCCAACTCATAGTGACCCTATAAGACAGAGTAGAACTGCCCCATAGAGTTTCCAAGGAGCGCCTGGCAGATTGGAACTGCCGACCCTTTGGTTAGCAGCCATAGCACTTAACCACTATGCCACCACGGTTTTCCCTTGGGTGGCACAAATGGTTAAGTGCTTGACTACTAACTGAAAAGTCGGCCATTTGAACCTACTCAGAGTTGCCTCAAAAGAAAGGCCTGAGGCAGAGTCAAGATGGAGGAATAGAAACACACTTCAGGTAAGCCCTCTTTACAACAAAGACCCGAAAAAACAAGTGAAACAAGTATATTTATGACAGCTAGGAGCACTGAACTTAGAAAGCTTAGAAAATGAACTGAGGGGCAGGAGGAGGAAGAGATGGTTCAGAAGCAGAGAGGAGTTACTGGACCTGAATTGCAGGGAGCCCTTAGGCACCATTCCCGGGAGTGGCAGCAGTGGCACTGGGCTGGAACTAGCGTTCGGCTGCAGTTTCCTCAGGGAGAAACAGCCAGCCACACAGCCTACTCACACCTCAGGACCCAGAGAAGAATGGTGCTCCCTGCAAAAGCTAAGTACTTGTATATATTTTACCGTGCCCCCACCCCCCAAAGCCAGCTTCAGCGGCTGATTTCCCTGGGCCTGAGATAGGCCCTGTTGAGAGCCTAGAGCCATCCTCCCAGCCATGAAGGAGGAATAAATTTGCAATTAGGGGAAAAGATAATTTGCCACCCACACTAACTGGGGAGCTCAGGACAGAAGCGGCTCCTGTCCGAGCATAAACGGTCCATGGACTTAGAGTAAATTTTCCATCTGCAAGGACCTGTGTGGGCCTATTTCAGGAGAATAGGCCCTTGTTGGCAGACTCCAACCGTTTCAGCTGTGTGGCAGAAAGGTGGGCATTTGATGTTCGGCATTGATTTGCTTATTAAATAGGGTCCTTACCTACCCACATCAGGGGCCCAAGGACTGATAACTCCACTCAGGTCACCCAGCCACCCATGACAGAGGTCCAAGGATAACTGGTACCTTCCAGTTCTTACAACCGAAAGCATTGGGTGCCCATGGTCTGTCTGTAGAACCCACCCACCTGTATGCTCCAGGGAACAGGGACGTGCTTTCCTCAGAGACATGTGGGGGATGATTCTCAGCCTTGTTCAAAGTGTGATCCTCTGCTGCAACCAGATGCTGGTACCTACACCAATCACCCTGCCCCAGTAAGACTGTAGAACAGAGCCCGTCCCACACACTTGATGATCAGCTACCTGGACACCTGACCTGAATTCATACAAGAAAAGTGAATGGACTCTTAGACTGATATACCTGATAACAGCTCTAGCCATCTGGGGACAGGACATCAGAGCTCCAAGGGTGAAAATTATCAAGCTAGCTCACTCAAGCAACCCATTTGGGCGTATCAAAACAAAACAAAGCAGGGGCTATGACACAGTAAGCAAACATAAAATAAACTAAAACTTATAGATGGCTCGGGGACAACAGTCAGTATCAAGTCACATAAAGAAACAGACCATGATCACCTCAACAAGCTCTCAAAACAAAGAATCCAGGGATCTTCTAAATGAAAGTGCATTCCTGGAATTACCAGAGGCAGAATACAAAAGTTTCATAAACAGAATCCTTCAAGACACCAGGAAGGAAATGAGGCAATAACGCAGAACAACCAAAAGCATTGGGTGCCCATGGTCTGTCTGTAGAACCCACCCACCTGTATGCTCCAGGGAACAGGGACATGCTTTCCTCAGAGACATGTGGGGGATGATTCTCCATTTGAATCCACCACATGCTCCTTGGAAACTCTATGGGGCAGTTCTACCCTGTCCTATAGTGTCGCTATGAGTCAGAATCAACTTGACAGCAGTTGTTTTTATTTTGGGGGGGGTTATCCCTCATGAGCTTAGATACAAAAACCCTCAACAATATTCAAGCCAATAGAATTCAACATGTCAAAAAAAAAAAAATTAACCATGACCAAGTGGGATTCATACCAGCAGGGATAGTTCAACAATAGAAAAACAGTTAATGTAATCCATCACATAAATAAAACAAAAGACAAGAATCACATGATTTTATCAATTGATGCACAAAAGACGTTTGATAAAGTTCAACATCCATTCATGATAAAAACTCTGAGCAAAATAGGAATAGAAGGAAAATTCCTCAACATAATAAAGACCATTAATACAAAGCCAATAGCCAACATCATTCTAAATGGAGAGAGCCTGAAAACATTCCCCTTGAGAATGGGAACCAGACAAGGATGCCATTTATCACCACTCATATTCAATATTGTGCTGGAGGTCCTAGCCAGAGTAATTAAGCTAGACAAAGAAAAAAAAGGCTTCCAGGTTGACAAAGAAGAAGTAAAATTACCTCTATTTGCAGATGACATGATCTTATACACAGAAAACCCTAAGGAATTCCCAAGAAAACTACTGAAACTAATAGAAGAGTTCAGCAGAGTATCAGGATACAAGATAAACATACAAAAATCAATTGGATTCCCCTACACCAACAAAAAGAACATCGAAGAGGAAATCACCAAATCAATATCATTTACAGTAGCCCCCAAGAAGATAAAATACTTAGGAATAAATCTTCCCAGAGATGTAAAAACTTATACAAAGAAAACTACAAAACACTACTGCCAGAAACCAAAAGACACCTACCTAAGTGGAAAAGCATACCTTGCTTACGGATAGGAAGACTTAACAGTGTAAAAATGTCTATTCTGCCAAAAGCAATCTATACATACAATGCAATTCCGATCCAAATCCCAACGATATTCTTTAATGAGATGGAAAAAAAAATCACCAACTTCATATGGAAGGGAAAGAAGCCTTGGATAAGTAAAGCATTACTGACAAAGAACAAAGTGGGAGGCCTCACTCTCTCTGATTTTAGAACCTATTATACCGCCACAGTAGTCAAAACAGCCTGGTACTGGTTCAACAACAGATACACAGACCAATGGAACAAAATTAAGAACACAGACAGAAATGCATCTGCATATTAGCAGTTGATATTTGACAAAGGCCCGAAAACAGTTAAAAGGGGGAAAAGACAGTCTTTTTAACAAATGGTGCTGGCATAACTGGATATCCATCTGCCAAAAAAAAAGAAACAAGACCCATACCTCATACCATGCACGAAAACGAACTCAAAATGGATCAAAGATCTAGATATAAAATCTAAAAAGGTAAAGATTATGGCAGAAAAATAGGGACAGCGTTAGGAGCCCTAATACATGGCATAAACAGTATACAAAACATTACTAACAATGCAGAAGAGAAACTAGATAACTGGGAGCTCCTAAAAATCAAACACCTATGCTCATCCAAAGACTTCACCAAAAGTGTAAAAAGATTATCTACAGACTGTGAAAAAGTTTTTAGCTATGACATTTCCCATCAGCACTTGATCTCTAAAATCTACATGATACTGCAAAAACTCAGCTACAAAAAGGCAAATAACCAAGTAAAACATGGGCAAAAGATATGAACAGGCACTTCACTAAGAAGAAATTCATGTAGGTAACAGATACATGAAGAAATGCTCACGATCATTAGCCATTAGAGAAATGCAAGTCAAAACTACAATGAGATTCCATCTCACTCCAACAAGGCTGGCATTAATCCAAAAAACAAAAAATAATAGATGTTGGAGAGGTTGTGGAGAGACTGGAACACTTATCCTCTGCTGGTGGCAATCTAAAATGGTGCAACCACTTTGGAAATCAATTTGGTGCTTCCTTAAAAAGCTAGAAATAGAACTACCATAGGATCCACCAATCCCACCCCTTGGAATACATCCTAGAGAAATGAGAGCCTTTACACGAACAGATATATGCACACCCATGTTTATTGCAGCACTATTTACAATAGCCAAAAGATGGAAGCAACCACGGTGTCCATCAACGGAAATCATGGTATATTCACACAATGGAATACTACGCACTGATAAAAAAAACAGTGAGGAATCTGTGAAACATTTCATAACATGGAGGAATCTGGAAGGCATTAAGCTGAGTGAAATTAGTCAGTTGCAAAAGGAAAAGTATTGTATAAGACCACAATTATAAGAACTCAAGAAACGCTTAAACTGTGAATATATTCTTCGATGGTTACAACAGGGGGAAGAGAGGAAGGGAGGGAGATGGGTATAGTAGATAAGAGCTACTTTAGGTGAAGGGAAACACAACACACAGTACAGAAGAGGTCAGCACAACTGGACTAAACCAAAAGCAAAGAAGTTTCCTAAATTAACTTAATGCTTTGAAGGCCAGCATAGCAGGGGTGGGGGTTTGGGGACCATGGTCTCAGGGGACACCAAAGTCAATTGGCATAATAAAATATATTAAGAAAACATTCTGCATTCCACTTTGGAGACTGGTGTCTGGGGTCTTAAATGCTAGCAAGTGGCCCTCTAAGATGCATCAATTGGTCTGAACCCACCTGGTCTGAAAGAGAATGAAGAACACCAAAGACACAAGGTACTCAAAAGCCATCTATACATACAATGCACTTCCGATCCAAATTCCAATGTCATTTTTTAATGTGATGGAGAAACAAATCATCAACCTCATATGGAAGGGAAAGAAGCCTCGGATAAGTAAAGCATTCTGAAAAAGAAGAAGAAAGTGGGAGGCCTCACTCTACCTGATTTTAGAACCTATTATACAGCCACAGTAGTCAAAACAGCTTGGTACTGGTACAAACAACAGGCACATAGACCAATGGAACAGAATTGAGAACCCAGATATAAATCCATCCACATATGAGCAGCTGATATTTGACAAAGGCCCAGTGTCAGTTAATTGGGGAAAAGATAGTCTTTTTAACAAATGGTGCTGGCATAACCTGATATCCATTTGCAAAAAATGAAACAGGACCCATACCTCACACCATGCACAAAAACTAACTCCAAGTGGATCAAAGACCTAAACATAAAGACTAAAACGATAAAGATCATGGAAGAAAAAATAGGGACAACATTAGGAGCCCTAATACAAGGCATAAACAGAATACAAAACATTACCAAAAATGATGAAGAGAAACCAGATAACTGGGAGCGCCTAAAAATCAAACACCTATGCTCATCTAAGGTCTTCGCCAAAAGAGTAAAAAGACCACCTACAGACTGGGAAAGAATTTTCAGCTATGACATCTCCGACCAGCGCCTGATCTCTAAAAACTATATGATTCTGTTAAAACTCAACCACAAAAAGACAAACAACCCAATCAAGAAGTGGGCAAAGGATATGAACATGCACTTCACTAAAGAAGATATTCAGGCAGCTAACAGATACATGAGAAAATGCTTTCGATCATTAGCCATTAGAGAAATGCAAATTAAAACTATGATGAGATTCCATCTCACTCCAACGAGGCTGGCATTAATCCAAAAAACACAAACTAATAAATGTTGGAGAGGCTGCGGAGAGTTCGGAACTCTTATACACTGCTGGTGGGAATGTAAAATGGCACAACCACTTTGGAAATCTATCTGGTGTTATCTTAAAAAGTTAGAAATAGAACTACCATACAACCCAGAAATCCCACTCCTCGAAATATATCCTAGAGAAATAAGAGCCTTCACACAAACAGATATATGCACACCCATGTTTATTGCAGCTCTGTTTACAATAGCAAAAAGCTGGAAGTAACCAAGGTGTCCATCAACGGATGAATGGATAAATAAATTGTAGTACATTCACACAATGGAATACTATGCATCGATAAAGAACAGTGACGAATCTGTGAAACATTTCATAACATGGAGGAACCTGGAAGGCATTATGCTGAGCGAAATTAGCCAGAGGCAAAAGGACAAATATTGTATAAGACCACTATTATAAGATCTTGAGAAATAGCATCAACTGAGAAGAACACATACTTTTGTGGTTACCAGGGGGGAGGGAGGGAGGGTGGAAGAGGGTTTTTTTACTGATTAGTTAGTAGATAAGATCTGCTTTAGGTGAAGGGAAAGACAATACTCAATACATGGAAGGTCAGCTCAACTGGACTGGACCAAAAGCAAAGAAGTTTCCAGGATAAACTGAATGCTTCAAAGGTCAGTGGAGCAAGGGTGGGGGTTTGGGGACCATGGTTTAAGGGGACTTCTAAGTCAATTGGCAAAATAATTCTATTATGAAAACATTCTGCATCCCACTTTGAAATGTGGCATCTGGGGTCTTAAATCCTAACAAGCGGCCATCTATGAAGCATTAATTGGTCTCAACCCACCTGGATCAAAGGAGAATGAAGAACACCAAGGTCACACGGTAACTATGAGCCCAAGAGACAGAAAGGGCCACATGAACCAGAGACTTACATCATCCTGAGACCAGAAGAACTAGTTGGTGCCCGGCCACAACCGATGACTGCCCTGACAGAGAGCACAACAGAGAACCCCTGAGGGAGCAGAAGAACAGTGGGATGCAGACCCCAAATTCTCACAAAAAGACCATACTTAACGGTCTGACTGAGACTAGAGGAATCCCGGTGGTCATGGTCCCCAAACCTTCTATTGGTCCAGGACAGGAACCATTCCTGAAGACAACTCATCAGACATGGAAGGGACTGGACAGTGGGTAGGAGAGAGATGCTGATGAAGAGTGAGCTATTTGTATCAGGTGGACACTTGAGACTGTGTTGGCATCTCCTGTCTGGAGGGGGGATGGGAGGATAGAGAGAGACGGAAGCCGGCAAAATTGTCATGAAAGGAGAGACTGGAAGGGTTGACTCATTAGGGGGAGAGCAAGTGGGAGTATGAAGTAAGGTGTATATAAACTTATACGTGACAGTCTGACTTGATTTGTAAATGTTTACTTGAAGCTGAATAAAAGTTTAAAAAAAAAAAAAAGACACAAGGTACTTATGAGCCTAAGAGACAGAAAGGGCCACATAAACCAGAGAATCCATCAGCCTGAGGCCAGAAGAACTGGATGGTGCCCTGCTACAATCAATAACTGCCCTGACAGGGAACACAACAGAGAACCCCTGATGAAGCAAGAGAGCAGTGGGATGCAGACCCCAAATTCATGTAAAAAGACCAGACTTAATGGTCTGACTGAGACTAGAAGGACTCCCGTGGTCATCGTCCCCAGACCTTCTGTTAGCCCAAACCAGGAAACATTCCCAAAGCCGCTCTTCAGACAGGGATGGACTGGAATATGGAATGGAAAATGATACTGGTCAAGAATGAGCTTTTTGGATCAAGTAGACTCATGCAACTATGTTGGCATCTCCTGTCGGGAGGGGAGATGAGAGAGGGCAGAGGGGGTCAGAAGCTGGCAGAATGGACCCGAAAGAGAGAGTGGAGGGAACGAGCGGGCTGTCTCTTTACGGAGAGAGCAATTAGGAGTATATACTATTTTTTTTCTTTTTACTAGGGTGTATATAAATTTTTTTTTATGAGAGACTGACTTGATTTGTAAACTTTCATTAAAGCACAATAAAAATTAAAAACAAAAATTTTTTTTTTCTTTGTATGGTTGGTACAATTCATCAGTAATGGCTATTTGATCCTGGACTTTTCCTTGGTAGGAGGTTTTTGAGTGCCGATTTAATCTCTTGTTACCGGTCTGTTGATGTATTCTATTTTTCCTTGAGTCAATTTGGGTAATTCGTGTGCTTCTAGGAATTTGTCCTTTTCATCTAGATTATCTAATTTGTTGTGTACAATTTCTCATAGTTTTTACTTATACTGCTTTTATTTTTGTAGTTGTTGTAATAATGTCTCCACTTTCATTTCTGTTTCTTTGTCAGTGTAATTAAAGGGTTGTCAATTTTATTGACCTTTTCCAAGAACCAACTTTGGCTTATTGTTTCATTCTCTCTATCATTTCTCTATTCTGTATCTCATTTACCTCTGGTCTGATATTACTTTCTTCCTTCTCCTAGCTATGTGTTTACCTTGCTCTTTTCCTAATTCCTCTAGATGTAAATCTAGATTCTTGCTTTGAGATCATTCTTCCTGTTAATGTTGGCATTTGCGTTTATAAATTCCCCTCCGAGCGCTGCCTTTGCTGCATCCCAAATGTTTTAGTATGTTGCCCTCATTTTCATTCAGTTCTAAGTATTTTCCGATTTCCATTTTGATGTCTTACTTGACCCATTGGTGTTTAAGAGTGTGTTGTTTAATTTCAACATATTTGTGAATTTTTGGTTTTCCTTTTTTTAATGATATCTAGTTTCATTCTGCCATCGTCCTTGTTAGCATAGTGATGAGTATCCCTGCCTGTCAAGCTGAGACCCACTGCTAACCAAAAAGTCGGTGGTTCAAATACACCTAGTGGCTCCATGGGAGAAAGGACCTGACGACCTTCTCCCATAAAGATTACAGCATAGGAAACCTTGTAGGGCAGTTCTTTTTCATATAGGGTGGCTATGAGTCAAGATTGACTTGATGGCACACAGCAATAACAGTTTCATTCCATTATGGTTGGAGAGGATAATTCGATTTAAATCTTTGTGTTGTCATCTAAAAACCCAGTAAAAAACTAGCATGTGCTTTATCCTGGAGAATAATTCATGTGCACTGGAGAAGAACATTGTTCTGCTACTGTTGTGTTTAGTGTTCTGTATATGCTTGTTATGTCTGATTGGCTTAGAGTATTTTTCAGGTCCTCTGCTCCTTTATTGATCTTCTGTCTATGTGTTTTTATCCTTTGCTAAATGTCGTATATTGATATCTGTAACTACTACTATAGAACTATTTCTCCTAAAACTCTGTTCTGTATTTTGGTGTTCTGCTTTTTGTTGACTATTTTTCATTGTTATATCATCTTGATGAATTGACTCTTACCATTATATAATATTGTAATAGTTTTTTACTTAATGTCTACTTTTCTAATAGTAATATAGCCACTGTGGTATAAGGGATTGCTTTTTGTGTGGCCTTTCTAGCCATGGTCTTATAACTCTCACCCATGGCCCACTGAAGGGATTGGTAGAGTTTTGCTATCCTGCTGGGCTTGAAATGAGCCACATTAGAGATGGGAAAGAGAAGAGCCCACCACCACCAAGGAAGCAGAGGCTGGCAGCAGAGACCAAGCAGCAGAGACCTGGCAGCAGGAGATAGCAAGGTGGGCTTCCCGGCCCACAGAAAGAAAAGCTGAGTGCCTTTGCGCAGAGGCCTAGGGCCAGGGAGAGATGTGCCTGTGAGCACGGCTGGGAAGATGCCATCCCGATGGAAGAACTGTATCCTTGAGAGTTCCTAAGCTTGAATTGTAAACTGTTACTCCCCTAATAAACCCCATAATCATGATTATGATCTGTGAGTTCAGCGTGGCCATTGCAATGAATTATCGAACCCAGCAGAGAAGTAGAGAGTGCTGTGGGAGAGATGGTTCGTGTCAGAATTGGTAAAGATGGTGGAGAGAGGAGGTATGTCTGACCTCCACCTCATGGGAATCAACCTTGGACTCTTGATACTGATTCTTCTTTCCCTTTGTGAAGTTAGGGGAGATCAGACACTGCCCCCACTTTTTTTTTATAGCCACCTAGCTCTCTTGGTTACTATACGCATGGAATATTTTTTTCCCATCCTTACTTTTTCAATATATTCCTGGCTTTAGATCAAAAGCCAATCTTTCTAGAAAGCGTGTAGTTGCATAATGTTTTCTTATATATTATATCAATCTCTGCCTTTTGATTGTAGATTTAGCTTTAAACTAATTACTGATTCAAAAAAGAAGTTACTTAAAGACGCTTTGTACAACAGGAGGAAACACTGCCTGGTCCTGCACCATCCTCACAATCATTGTTATGCTTGAGCCCATCGTTGTAGCCACTGTGTCAATCCATCCTGTTGAGGGTCTTCCTCTTTTTTTGCTGACCCTTTAAATAATGTGGGTCATAAAAATTAGAGTTAGAAATTAAAAATGTAATAAAAAAGGCTGTTATAATTGCCCATGAAATTACCTTTCTTGTTCATCTTTATTTCTTTATATGGCTTCAAGCTACTGTTTAACTTCCTTTCTTTTCTGCCTTTGATCACTGGGAATGTCTTAATTTCACCCTTATATATAAAGGACAGTTTTGCCGGCTGTAGAATTCTTTTTGTATGTGTGTGTGTGTTTGTGTATTTTAAGTGAAAGTTTACAATTCAAATCAGTTTCTCATACAAAAACTTACACACACATTTTTATGTGACTCTAGTTGCAGAGTGTGGAGGAGGAGTGTGTTATGACATTATAGGGAGAGCAACTAGAAATTTTTTTTTTCTAGTTGCTCTCCCTATAATGTCATAACACACTCCTCCTCCACACCCTGTATTTCCTGTGTCTATTCAACCATCTCCTGTCCTCCTCTGCCTTTTCATCTCACCTATGGACAGGAGCTGCCCACATAGTTTCATGTGTCTACTTGAGCTAAGAGGCACACTCCTCATCAGTATCATTTTATGTCTTATACTCCAGTCTAATCATTGTCTGAAGAGTTGGCTTCGGGAATGGTTTAGTTTGGGGCTAACAGAGAGTCCGGGGGCATGTCCTCTTTGGTCCCCCCAGTCTGAGTCAGACCATAAGTCTGGTTCTTTTACTGGAATTTGAAATATGCATCCCACTTTTCTCCTGTTCCATCAGGGATTCTCTGTCGTTCCCTGTCAGGGCAGTCACTGGTGGTAGCCAGGCACCATCTAGTTCTTCTGGTCTCAGGCTGATGAAGTTTCTGGTTTGTGTGTCCCTTCCTGTCTCTTGGGCTCATATTTTCCTTGTGTCTTTGGTGCTTTCTTTCTTCTTTGCTCCAGGTTGGTTGAGACCAAGTGATACATGTTAGATGGCCTCTTGCTAGCTTGTAAGACCCCAGGCACCACTCACCGAATACCCCTGCCCCTGCTACTCTGTCTCTCAAAGTGTTTAGCAGCATTCAGGAAACTTTGTAGCTTTTGGTTTGGTCTACTTGTGCTGACTTCCTCTGTATTGTGTATTGTCCTTTCATTTGCCTAAAATAGTTCTTGTCTACTATCTAGTTAATGAATACTCCTCTCCCCCCACCCCTGTAACCATCAAAGAATGTTTCCTTTTGTGTTTAAAACTTCTTGATTATGTATAATAGTGGTCTCATACAATATTTGTCCTTTTGTGACTTACTAATTTCACTCACCATAATGCCTTCTAGATTCCTCTATGTTATAAGATGTTTCATGGATTCATCATTGTTCTTTATCGTTGCATAGTATTCCATTGTGTGAAAATACCATAATTTGTTTGTCCACTCATCCATTAATGGGCACCTTGGTTGTTTCCATTGTTTTGCTGTTGTAAACACTGCTGCAATGAACACAGGTGTACATATATCAATTCATGCGAGGGCTCTTATTTCCCTAGGATATAGTCCAAGGAGTTGGACTGGATGGCAGTTCTATTTCTAGCTTTTTAAGGAAGCACCAAATCAATTTCCAAAGTGGTTGTACCATTTCACATTCCCACCAGCAGTATATAAGTGTTCCAGTCTCTCCACAACCTCTCCAGCATTTATTATTTTGTGTTTTATGGACTAATGCCAGCCGTGTTGTGGTGAGATGGTCTCTCATTGTAGTTTTGATTTGCATTTCTCTAATGGCTAATGATCGTGAGCATTTCCTCATGTATCTGTTAGCTGCCTGAATGTCTTGTTTAGTGAAGCGGCTGTCCATATCTTTTGCCTATTTTTTAACTGGATTATTTGTCTTTTTGTTGTTGAGGTTTTACAGTATCTTGTAGATTTTAGAAATTAGACTCTGATTGGATTTGTCCTATCCAAATATTGTTTCACTGTCAGTGTTTTTTTTACTCTTTTGGTGAAGTCTTTGGAGGAGTACAAGTGTTTGATTTTTAGAGCTCCCAGTTATCTGGTTTCTCTTCTGGTGTTTGCACATTGTTAGTAATGTTTTGTATACTTTTACGCTATGTATTAAGTCTCCCAGCATTGTCCCTATTTTTCATTCATGATCTTTATTGTTTTAGATTTTATATTTAAGTCTTTGATCCATTTTGAGTTTTTTTTTGTGCATGGTGTGAGGTATGGGTCTTGTTTCATTTTTTTTTTTGCAGATGGATAACTAGTTATGCTAGCACCATTTGTTAAAGAGACTGTCTTTTCCCCCATTTAATTGGACTTTAGGACTTTGTCAAATATCAACTGCTCATAAGTGGATGAATTTATGCCTGGATTTTCAATGCTGTCCCACTGATCTATGTATCTGTTGTTGTACCAGTACCAGGATGTTTTGGCTACTGTGGCGGTACAGTAGGTTCTAAAATCAGGTAGTGTGAGGCCTCCCACTTTGTTATTCTTTTTCAGTAAGGCTTTACTTATCTGGGGCCTCTTCCGTTTCCGTATGAAGTGGGTGATTTGTTTCTCTCTCTCTTTAAAAAAATGCCATTGGAATTTGGATGGGGATTGCATTGTATCTGTAGATCGCTTTGGGTAGACTAGACATTTTTACAACATTGAGTCTTCGTATCCATGAGCAAAGTGTGTTTTTCTGCTTATGCAGGTCCCTTTTGGTTTCTTGCAGGAGTACCTAGTAGTTTTCTTTGTATAGGTCTTTTGTGTCCCTGGTGAGATTTATTCCTAAGTATTTTATCTTCTCAGGGGCTACTGTAAATGGTATTTATTTGGTGACTTTGTCTTTGTTGTTCTCTTTTTGGTGTAGAGGGATCCAACTGATTTTTTATGTTTATCATGTATCCTCGTACTTTGCTGAAATCTTCTATTTGTTCTAGTAATTTTCTTGTAGGTTCTTTAGGGTTTTCTGTGTATAAGATCATATCATCTGCAAATAGAGATACTTCTATTTCTTCCTTACCAATTTGGAGCCACTTTATTTCTTTTTCTAGCCTAAATGCTCTGGCTAGACCTCCAGCACAACGTTAAATAAGAGTGGTGATAAAGGGCATCCTTGTGTGGTTCCCATTCTCAAGAGGAATGCTTTAGGACTCTCTCCGTTTAGGATGATGTTGGCGTTGGCTTTGTATAAATGCCCTTTATTATTTTGAGAGATCTCCCTTCTATTTCTATGTTGCTGAGAGTTTTTATCATGTATGGGTATTGGACTTTGTCAAATGCCTTTTCTGTATCAATTGATAAGATCATGTGGTTCTTGTCTTTTGTTTTTTTTTAATGTGGTTGAGTACATTGATTGTTTTTCTAATGTTGAACCATCCCTGCATACCTGGTATGAATCCCACTTGGTCAGGGTGATCTTTTTTTTTTTTTTATTTGTTGTTGAATTCTACTGACTAGAATTTTGTGTCTAAGTTCATGAGGGATATTGGTCTGTAATTTTTTTTTTTTTTTTTTGTGGTGCCTTTCCCTGGTTTTGGTATCAGGGTTATGCTGGCTTCATAGAATGAGTTTGAAAGTATTCCATCCTTATCTATGCTCTGAAATGCCTTCAGTATTAGTGGTGTTATCTCTTCTCTGAAAGTTTGGTAGAATTCTCCAGTGAAACTATCAGGGCCAGGGCTTTTTTTTTATTGTTTTTTTTTTAAATTACCTTTTTAATCTCTTTTGTTATAGGTTTATTTAGTTGTTCTACCTCTGTGTCAGTTTACATACATATTGTGTTTCTAGTAATTTGTCCATTTCTTCTAGATTTTCAAATTTTTTAGAGTACAATTTCTCATAGTATTCTGTTATCATGCTTTTAATTTCAGTTGGGTCTGTTGTGATATTGCCCATCTCATTTCTTATTCAGGTTATTTGCTTCCTCTCCTGTTTTTCTTTTGTCAGTTTGATCAATGGTTTATCAATTTTATTGATATTTTCAAAGAATCAGCTTTTGTTCTTGTTAACTCTTTCAATTGTTTTTCTATTCTCTATTTCATTTAATTCTGCTCTGATTTTTATCATTTACTTTCTTCTGGTGCCCAAGGGCTTCTTTTGTTGTTCTCTTTCTATTTGTTTGAGTTGTAGTGTTAGTTCTTTCATTCTGGCCATTTCTTCTTTTTGGGTGTGTGCAGGTATTGCTTTAAATCGACCTCGGAGCACTGCTTTCACTGTGTCCCAAAGGTTCCGGTAGAATGTGTTTTCATTCTCATTTGATTCTGTGAATTTCCTTATTCTATCCTTAATTTCTTCTATAACCCAATTGTTTTTTAGCAAGGTGTTGTTCAGTCTCTATGTGTTTGTTTGTTTGTTTGTTTTCCCTTGCTTTTTCTGTTTATTTATTTATTTCTACTTTTATGGCTTTTTGGTCAGAAAAAATACTTTGTAATATTTCGATGTTTTGGATTCTGTTAAGGCTTGCTTTATGGACTAATATGTGGTCTATTCTGGAGATTGTTCCATGTGCGTTGGAAAAGACTGTATACTTGTCTGTGTTGGGTGGAGTGTTCTGTATATGTCTATGAGGTAAAGTTGTTTGATTGGGGCATTTAGATCTTCCTTTTCCTTATTAAGCTTCTTTTTGGATGTCCTGTCCTTTACTGAAAGTGGTGTGTTGAAGTCTCCTACTGTTTTAGTCATTTAGTACTGCTATAACAGAAATAACAGAAATACCACAAGTGGATGGCTTTAACAAAAAGAAGTTTATTTGCTCACTATAAAGTAGGCTAAAAGTCCAAATTCAAGGTGTCACCTCCACGGGAAGGCTTTTTCTCTCTGTCGGCTCTGGAGGAAAGTCCTTGTCCTCAATCTTCCTATGGTTGAAGAGCTTGTCAGGCTCAGGGACCCCTGGTCCAAAGGACATGCTCTGCTTCTGGTACTGCTTTCTTGGTGGTATGAGGTCCCTTTGTTTCTGTTCTTGCTTCCTTCTTTTATATCTCAAGAGATTGCCTCAAGGCATAACCCAATCATGCAGGTTGAGTTCTGCCTCACTAACACAACTGCCGCCCATGATCCCTCATTAACATCATAGAGACAGGATTTGCAACATATAAGAAAATCACACAATACCTGGAATCGTGTCCCAGCCCAATTGATGCACACATTTTTGGGGGGACATAATTCAATCCATGGCATTCCACCCTTTGCCCCCCAAAATCACATCCTCGCAACATTCAAAATGTATTCATCCCATCATATCATAGTCCAAAATCCAAAAATTCCTCTTCTGTGAAATCTAGAATACAAGTTATCTGTTTCCAAGAGTACAATGGCAGAACAGGCACAAGCTAGACATTCCTATTACAAATGGCCAAAACTGGAGGAAAAGAAGGGATAACAAGTACAAAGCAAGTCAGCAGAGCACATTGCATTAGCCCTCATAGCTTTGAAAATAATCCTCTGTTCTCTGAGATGACTTACACAATGACCCTGCCCTCCAGACTCTAGGTATTAGCCACACTCTTCAGATCCTGAGTGGAGGCCCCTCGGCCCTGGACTTCAGCTCCACCTTCCAGGACCACTGGTACAGCAACTCTGCTCCCTCTGTTTTAGGTGCACCATTCTCCTCTTCCATCTGAGTGGCGACTCCACCCTTAGAAACACCAGAGGCCACGGCTCTACCCTTTGAAAATTCTGAGGTCATGGCCATACCTTTTTAGACTGAGGCAGCTGGCTTCTTGTGTTTTTATCTCTTTAGTTTTTGTTTCCTGGTTTCTTGGCCTCTCGGCTCCTTGGGCCTCACACCCACATCTGCCCTATTGGGGCAAGTGTTTCAAAGCTCTGTAGCTCCACCGATAAGTGTCTGGAGGCACCCCCACTCTGCCAGGAAGCGTCCTGCACACAAGCACTCAGCTTTCTTGCTCTGTGGGCCTGCAAGCCTAGCTCCACTGATAAGTGCCCAGACGCACCCCACTCCACCAGGAAGCCTCCTATGCACAGGCATTCAGCTCTCTTGCTCCGTGGATCAACTTCAGCGCTGTCTCTCTCTGGTCTCTTGGTTCTGCTGCTGTTGGTTCACTGCTGTAGCTGCTTCTCTGGTGCTGCAGATTCTCTGCTATGCTGGTTCTTTGCCACTGTTGCAACTCTATCTATTCACAGTTTCAAAACCTCTTCCACATTTTAGGTGTCTGTTACAGCAGCACCCAACTCTCTGGGTACCAAATTCTGTTTTAGTCATCTAGTGCTGCTGTAATGGAAATACCACAAGTGGGTGGCTTTAATAAAGAGAAGTTTATTTTCTCACAGTAAAGGATGCTAAAAGTCCAAAATTCAGGGTGTCAGCTCCAGGGGAAGTCTTTTTCTCTCTGTCGGCTCTAGAGGAAGGTTCTTGTCCTCAATCTTCCCATGGTCGAGGAGCTTCTCAGGCACAGGAACCCTGGGTCCAAAGGATGTGCTCTACTCCCGGTGCTGTTTTCTTGGTGGTAAGAAGTCCCCCTTTCTCTCTGCTCGCTTATTTCTTTTGTATCTCAAGAGATTGCCTCAAGACACAATCCAGTCATGTAGGTTGAGTCCTGCCTCACTAACACAACTGCCTCTGTGCTCCCTCATTAACATCATAGAGGCAGGATTTACAATATATATGGAAATCACACCATGCTAAGAATCATGGCCCGGACAAATTGATACACACATTTTGTGGGAGACATAATTCAATCCATGACATCTAATATTATTGTGGACCCATCTCTCTTTTCAAAGCTGTTAGAGTTTGTTTTATGTATTTTGGAGTGCTGTCATTAGGTGCCTAAATATTTATTATGGTTATGTCCTCCTGATATCTTGACCCTTTAATCCTTGTATAGTGCTTTCCTTATCCTTTGTGGTGGATTTTACTTTAAAGTCTATTTTGTCAGAAATTAATATTGTCATTCCTGCTCTTTTTTGATTGTTGTTTGCTTGATATATATTTTTTCCATCCTTTGCGTTTTAGTTTGTGTCTTTAAGTCTAGCTGCTCTTAAAATTGTCTCTTTATCTTTGATTTTGGCAAGTTTGATTATAATATGTCTTTGTGACACTCTTTGGGAATCTGCATTGTGTGGGGTTAGATGATCATCTTGGATAGATATCTTTTCATGTTTCATGATATCAGGGAAGTTATCAGACAACAAACCAACAATTTTTTCTGTCTTTTCTGTTTTTATCCCCTGTTCTAGTACTCCAATTCCTCTTGATGGAGTCCCACATAATTCTTAGGTTCTCTTCACTTTTTAAAATTCTTTTATCTGATTTTTCCTCAAGTATGTTGGTGCTTTATCTTCAGTCTCACTAATTCTGAGTTCCATTGCCTCAATTCAGCTCCTATGAATCTTTTCAGTTGTCTAATTCTGAAATTTATTCTTCTGGATTCTGTTTGCTTTCTCTCTATGGATTCTTGCAGCCTGTTAAATTTGTCATTATGCTCTTCTCTAATCTTCTTAAGTTCCCCTATTGCTTTGTTTTCCTTGGCTTGTTCTGCATTTTGCCTGATCTCCTTCCTGATCTCTTGAAGAGTTCTATATATTAATCTTTTATATTTTACCCCACAGTAACTCCAGAAAGTTCCCTTCATCTGGGGATTTCTTGAACCTTTGTTTTGGGAGCTTGCTGAAGTCAACATGGTCTGCCTCTTTATGTGATTTGATATTGATTATTGTCTCTAAGCCATCAATAAGTTATTGTATTCATTTTATGTTTGCTTACTGTGTCCTAAATTGTTTTTTTTTTTTTTGGTATGCTCAAATAGCCTGCTTGAGTGAGCTAGTTTGATTATTGGCGGCTTTGAAGTTCTAATGTCCTGTCACCAGGTGGTTAGATTTGTTCTCTGGTAAGCGAGCCCAGAAGTCTGTTTACTTTTCTTGTATGTATCAGCTCAGGTGTCCAGAGAGTCAGTCACTCACAGTCGTATATGGGTGGGGGTGATTGGTGTTGGCACAGGTATCTGGCTGCAGTGGGGGATCATGTGCTGAACAGGGCAGAGGGCTGACAGCTGCCCCTGAGTGTCTGAGAGGAAAGTGTGTCCCTGTTCCCTAGAGCAAGTATGTCGGTAGTTTTTACAGCTGGAGTAGTGCCCTAATGTTGTTGGCTATAAGGAATGAGAGGCATCACTTATTCTTAGACCCCTGTTGTGGGTGACTAGGTGGTGTGGGTGGAGTCTCCAGTACTCAGATCACTGATGTGTGTAGGTGAGGTCCCCGGTTAATGGGCAGAGTGGTGTCAAATGTCACAAACTTGCCACAGCTGTTAAAATGGGCTCACACAAGTCTCTGCAGGGATGAAAGGCATTCAAAGTCTGTGAACCACTTATGCCTGTGCCTAAGAGAAGGACCTATGCCTGCCCAGAATTTCTGGCTTAGGGGAGCCGATAGATTATTTTTTCCCCTGTTTGTTTTCTGTTCCCTCTCCAAGGCTGGGAGAATGCTTCAGGTGTGGTGGGTTCTACTTCAAACTCAGGGGATACAGCAATCTCTGAAGCAGGCTCAGACCCAGTGCAGAGCAGGAAGAGGGCATGTAAACGGGAGAGAGGTTTTTCCCAATGTGGTGTTTTTTTGAATTGCGTAGTAGGTTAGATGCATGTACTTATCTTTTACTGATTAAACACCACTTTTCACTGATTCTGGAGGTATGAGTGAACTCTCTGCTGCTCTGTCTCTCCCAGTGTATAAAACACATCCCAAATGACACTGCTTGCCTCACTGTGCTTGTGCCAGCAGATCTGGCATGCAGGGTGCTGGTTCCCACCAGGCCAAGTCTGGCAACTCCTCGCTGCTACTGCACCATCTCTCCCTCCTCCTGCTACTCAGTCCAGTTCTTCAACTTTGCCTTTGATGTTCAGGGCTCCTAGATTGTCATATATAATAGATCCACTTGTTTTTTCAGGTCTTTTCTGTAAGAGGGACCACAGGAAGTGTCTGACTACTCTGCCATCCTGGCCCTGCCTCAGCTTTCATGTTTCAACTGAAAGAAAGAAAAATTTCCTTTTTTGTTTTTTACGTGATATTATACTACTGCCTTTTTTTCCTCTAGAATAAGATACTATGATGGTGCTTATAGGTACATGTGGAGTATAGAGAGTTATTATTTGCATAAAGAATGAAGTAGTTGGCCTGACCAGTAGTGTTCTCCTGGACAATCTAATCACTGTAGCCTGCATATTGTAGCACATAGTTCTTTGAGAATCTTTTGAAAACTACATATCTAATAAATTAAATTGTCCTCATGCACATACAAGGGAAGGAACAAACACGCAAAAAAACTTGCTTACGATTTAAGGAGTTCACAGATTTTCTAAAGTTGACCTGTGGACGTGATTCGTGAGGGTCTTTGTTCCTGGCCAAGCTCATCTAAATCATTTAATGCTATTCTTATCATTTTATGTTATCATTTTACTTTTAACATTTTGTCATAACTAATGTTTCTTTTGATCTGCTTGAGAGATGATTTATATCCTCATGTCACAGCATGTACATATTTGATAGTTTAATTATAATGTCAGGAGAAATTAATTACCATCCATGCACCTACCTTATAGATCTCTTTAATAGACTTAACTTGCTTTTCAATGTTGAATTTTAGAAAAAAAATCTCACTATGTTGTAAATGGGGGCGATACCCTTGTGAAGATAGAGCATACAATTTCCTAGAGTAATGTTTTATTATGTCACATTTGTTGAAAAAAATAGAAGGATACTGTGCAGTCTAGAATTTAAGGTTTCTGAATATAGACTATGTAGACATTATGAAAACTACTTAAAATTCATATTAGAGGAAGAAGAGGTAATAAATGGGAAGCTCCAAAAATTGCCTTTAAATTTAAAACTTTGATTAACTTTCATAACCTGTGGCCCATTTAGTGTGCAACACAAGGTCATGGAATAATTTCTCCAACAACAAAATAATTTCTCCAACAATGTGTTTTTTAATTTTTTATCTATCTTATGGGTTAATTCCCCACCTCGTTCCTTTTCTTGGCATGTGAGTCTCCTGGGTCTTTTTTATTAGTATAAACATTGTGAAGTTGAAATTATTGTTTAAAACTGATGATAGTGACAATCACATGCTTCTACGGAAAAATACCTTGTAGTAATAGAATGACCACATTGGTCCCACCTCATCATGCTACAGCCGTAGTTACATAACAGAACAGTAAAAGTTCACCCTGAATTCACCACACTGGATAGCAGATTCCTCCAATTAGGGGTTGTAAGTGAGATCCTTACAGACATAGGAACTGTGCTGGCCTAGGAAACAGAGTTTCTCAACTGGAAGGACTATTGTCTCCTTTTGTCTAATGCATAATCCTATTCCTCATCAAAGCATTCCTCCATTTTCACTTCTTTCATGATGTATATCCATATTTCCATTCCTCAAATCGTCATAGCAATTTAGGTCTCACTTATGCCTCTAACTGAGGCTGATATTTTTAGACAAGTGTGCCCATATCTTATCTCCTCTACCAAACTGTCAGTAATGTAAAAGGAAGTATTTTGTCGTATCTACTTTTTTTTTTTTTCACTTATTTGCCCCTTCCATTGTAATCTATATGTCTGACACAGTAAACAGCATGCAGTGGATGACTAATAAATGTGTCTTAACTTTAATTGAATGCTCTGCCCAGTTAAAGACAACAAATAAAAGTACACATGAAAGTGTAGCAATATTTATGTTCCCTGAGTGTTTAAAGCCACAACAATCATTTATTTTGCTCATACATCTGCAATTTGGGAGAGGGCATTGTGAGGGCGTTTTGTCTGCTCCCTGCAATGTCATCTGGGCAACTTGACTGGTGCTGAAGTATTCGCTTCTAAAACGGAAACATGTTGCTGGAAGATGGCTAGGAGCTGAGCCAGGGCTGTGGACTGGGAGGTTTAGCTCTCCATGTAAGCCTCTCTGTGGAGTTACTCGGGCTTTTTCACATCATGGTGGCTGAGTACACATCCTGAATATTCTAAGACACAGGTAGCAGAAGCTGCTATTCTTTTAAGGTGTAGCATCACTAGGCTCTATTCTTTTGGTCAAAGTAGTCGTATGATCACACGCAGATCCAAGGGGAGGAGACATGGACCCCACATCTCAATAGAAAGTGCTCAAAGTATTTGTGATTACCTCTAATTTTATATAGTCTGCCCTTTGGCTGGAAGTTATTTACATTCTTCCCAAGGGCAATATATAGGAATCCCCTCCCATTACTTTCCAAAGTTGCATCCAATTATAGGATCCAGTTGCCTCAGACTCAAGATCCAGGATCTCTCATCTAAATCAAGTCCAGATAGTGATGAGCCCTTTAGATGAAGTTTCTTTCGATCTGAAAACCTGTAAACTAAAAATGCTAGTTATCTGTTCCTGACAAACCCAACATGAGATTACAATGATAAGACAGGCATAGGATTACTTCCATAGACACTTCCTTTCAAAAAAAGGGGAAAGGAGATACAAAGCAGTCATTGACCTGTAACAGTTCCGAAACTCATCTGGGCACATGTTTCCAGTCCTTCCATTACAGCTTGTTCCTCCTTCCAGGAAGAATTCTTCATAAGTCTTGGCACTAACCTCTGGGCTTTTCTTCCCCACCCTTGGAGTCATCCTCTCTTTTCCATAAGAAATAGCCAATATTTGCAGATGAGTAGTTTTCTCGGTTTCCATCTAAGAAGGTTGTGGGTTCAAAGGTCTGTTTTCATTTTTACTGTCTCTGTCCCTTTTAGCACAAGTTAGTATAATTCTTATTTTTTTTTTGTGTGTGTGTGGATTTCTTATATATCAATTTATAATTAGATTATTGGACAAAAGTCAGGACTCAGACTTCTTGCTTTATTATGCCTCTCCTGTTAAGCTACTGTACGATTAACTCTCTTAAGTATCTTAAAAGTTCTATTGTTTAACTCAGAGGGTTTATGAGACATGCCCTGAAGATACTTAGAAGTCTTATTAGATTTGATAGCGTAAAATATTTCTGAGTTCTAGTAATATTTCTTACAGCCATGTTCTTGAGATCTTTACCCTGAGGCAATGGCTTCTTGATAGCACCTTGGCTTTGATCTTTTCCCAGAAGCTATTTATTACTTTGATAATTTTTGTTAGGGCAGACTAGGAATGAGAAACAGCTTTCTTTGCAAAGACAGCAACTCCTGGACTCTTTCTATTTCCTCTCAATTTTTCTCAAAAATTTATCATCACCTTCTTTTATTTATCTCTCTCTTCTCATATTTTATCAGAACTTTAAACTTAGTATCTTTTTTCTAGAACTCTCCTCAGGTAGGCTCATGAGTTTTTTATATACTCTTCTTATCTCAATGCTATGGTATGTGATAGCACAGCCAAACTTCCCAACAGTGCAAATAAAGTTCCCTTTTTTACCAAACTCTAATAACATTTTTCTCTCTGTTCTTCAAGTTTTACCCATAATCTCCTCAAGGCCCTTCCGGTTTTCCATAACAGACTCCTCAACCTTATAGTTTCCGTCAAAGAGAGGAATTAACAGCAGATATCTTGCTTTAATTTTGGGATTTTCTTATCCACGAATATGGAAACCCTGGTGGTGTAGTGGTTAATTGCTACGGCTGCTAACCAAAGGTTTGGCGGTTCGAATCTGCCAGGCACTCCTTGGAAACTCTATGGGGCAGTTCTATTCTGTCCTATAGGGTCACTATGAGTTGGAATCGACTCGACGTACTGGATTTGGTTTTTTTTTCTTACCCTTGAAACCAAATATTCACATTAAAGAAATCCTTGGCCAAAATTAATCCCTCAGCAGCTTTTCTTTCACCTGAAATTGAAGTTGCAAATCCTTTCTTTCTTGTTTGAAGTCGAGCTCACTAAATTTGAATTTCAAAAGGTATGGCTGGGTGGAGGGCCAGGGAATATCTTGTGAAGTAATATCCAGGGATCTCCATAAAAAGGGAAAGGCAGGGTTCAATCAAGATTAGCCATTGGTTGATCTTCTGTATTTCTCCCTCCTCTTCTCTTTAGCTTATAAAGAGAAGAAACAAAAAATTATTTTTATTTTTTTTCTTCTTTTTATAAGCTCCGTCGCATCTAGCTTCTTCGAGCCACTGTTTTTTCTGGAATCAAAATGGTCTCCCTATTTGCATTAGAATAAGTGCTCAGAAAAAACCCTATGTTCAAATTTTGGTGAGTTTTGATGATTTTAGAAGTTCTTTCCATCATCAAATCTCAAAATCAAGGCCACATATTTTAAGTTTTCATTACAAGAGCACATTGATTTTAGATACAAAATTATGTTCTGGTTATTTATTGTTGCATTACAAAAGGGCAAAAAAGTTATTTGTTTAAAATACTCACACTCATTTATTTTGTACATAAATCTGCAATTTGGTCAAGGCTCAGTGGAGACAACCTGTATATGCTCCATATGGGGTAATTTAGGAATTAAAATTGGAGCCATTATTCCCTGTCTTTAAGTATAAAGGATGTGGCCCAGCTGGAGCTGGACTCTCAAAAGCTCACAAGGACACATCATTTGGGCCCTGAGGTATAAAAACAACTGCTAGGACATTCTTGGAAAACATCTTTTAGGGAATCTTTCATATAAACATATCATAAACAGAGCGCAAAAGACCCACATGTTTTCTACTCTTACCTTTATCTGTTAGCATTTAGTAAAGAGTAAGATTTGTTGGACCAATAAAGACCCTCTTGACTGTTCACTGAAATATGTACCAATAATTATTAAGAAAGGCAATTCAAAATGTAGAATCAAGGTGATTTAGCAGTTTTTAGGCAATCTGTGAAAAGGTGAAGCTTCCAGTGATTTTATCTATTCCTTAATGTTAATATATACTGCTGAGTCTGTAACATTCTTTGGACTTAGAGAAACAGCTCTGGCAGCATGCTTGTCCATTTCCCACTTTTGTCTCTTTGCACATATGGGATCAGATAGGGATGCCTCAACTGGAGCTGTAGGATCCACTTCCAAGACTGTTCAGTTTTGTGGCCAGGAAGTTGACTGTTGGCTGTGTGCTCAGCTGGGACTAATCAGTTAATAGACTTCATTTTTGGGAGGGGTTTGAGGCCTGTAGAAAAATTGAGCATAGTGTATTGAGATTTCCCTTGTACAGCCTTTCCTCGTGTACACAATTTCCCTTATTATTAACAACTTTCATTAGTTTGGTACCTTTGTTAAAAAATAAAAGAATGGGTGTTCCAAGGAGAGTAAATAGAAGATGGGAGACTCTAGAGAACAGGGCTTAAAAACTGATAATGAAATAGTTCTGCTATAATCTATCGGTTGAAGGGGTCTATGCTGTGATGGATCGCTTTTATATGGCCTTTCTCACCATAATCTTGTAACTCCCTCCAAATTACTGGGTAAGACTATGCAAATGAGGTGCTTGTGGCTCACCAAAGTGATTGGATAGATTGCTAATAGTGCAAACAAGGTGCATGGCATCTTTGTGGGGGTGGCACCATGCAAATAAAGTGTATGGAACCCTAACCAGGGTCTTGGTCAGTTTTACCATCCTACTGGGCTTAAAATGAGCCATCCCAGAGGTGGAAAAGGGCGGAACTCATTCCCATCAAGAAAGAAGGGCTAGGAGTGAAGCGTTTTCTTTCCGCCTGGGATCCCTGTGCTGAGAACCTCCTAGGCCCAGGAGACAGGGAGAAAAAAGGAACTGTAACACTGAAGACAGCAGGAGACTGCAGCACAGCAGTAGCAAGAGCAATAGTGCTGTGAGACGATGGGAACCAGGAGACTGGTGAGAGACGGCTGTGGTGGGGCTTACTGTCCCACGGAGCTAGGAGCTTTGTAACACTTGCTCGAGCAGGGCAGGGGTGAGGTCAAAAGGCCAAGGGCCAGAGAGAAACCTGCCTGTGGTATGGCTGGTGAGAAGCTGTCCTGATTGAGGAACTGTGTCTAGTGCTGCTATAACAGAAATACCACATGTGGTTGGCTTTAACAAACAGAAATTTATTCTCTTACAGTTCTGCAGGCTAAAAGCCTGAATTCATGACAACAGCTCCAGGGGAAGTCTTTCTGTCTCCGTTAGCTCCGGTGGAAGGTCCTTGTTATCAATCTTTCCCTGGTTTAGAAGCATCTCAGCACAGGGGCCTTGGTGTGCTCTGTTCCCAGCTGTGCTTCCTTGGTGGTGGGAGGTCCCCTGTCTCTCTGCTTGCTTTTCTCTTATATATCTCAAAAAAGATTGACTCAAGATGCAACTTAATCTTGTAGATTGAGTCCTGCCTCAGTAACATTACTGCCTCTAAACCTGCCTCATTAATATCATAGAACTAGGATTTATAACACATAGGAAAATCACAACAGATGACAAAATGGTGGACAACCACACAATAGTGGGAATCATGGGCTAGCCAAGTTGATACATATTTTAGTTTTTTTTTTTTAATTCAAGTCACAACATTCCACTCTCTGGCTTCTCAAAATTCGTTACCTTGCCACATGTAAACCATATTCATCACATCATATTATAGTAAAAGTCTTAAATCAACTCCAAGTCCAAAATTCCAAAAAATTCCACTTCATTTGCAAAATCTAGGATGCAAGTGGTCTGCTTCCAAATACAATGATGCAACAGGAGCAAGGTACACATTTTCATTACGAATGAGAGAAATTGGAGGGAAATAAGGGATAACAGCCACCAAGCAAGTCAGCACTTACGAGTAGGCCTCATGTATCCCTGAGACTCATCATGTATTTCTAGCATTTGTCCCATTTGCAGCATCGCTTTCTGGATTACAGATAGAATGAAGCAATACGCAATCTGAAATTGTGTGTACCAGGGCACTTTCACATTTTTATCCATACCCCAATAATTACTGATTGATTAACTGAGTAAATGTTTAACAGGATCACATGTATTCCAGAAACAAACATGTTTCCTGAGTGTCTGAAAGACGTTATATCACTTCTGCAATTCTAACATTCCCTCCATTCTTTTTTTTTTATTGTGCTTCTAGTGAAAGTTTACAAGTCAAGTCAGTCTCTCATACAGAAATTTATATACACCTTGCTATATACTCCTAATTGCTCTCCTCCAAATAAGACAGCACACTCCTTCCCTCCACTCTCTCTTTTTGTGTCCATTCCACCAGCTTCTGACCCCCTCTGCCCTCTCATCTCCCCTCCTGGGGAGCTGCCCACATAGTCTCATGTGTCTACTTGATCTAAGAAGCTCACTCCTCATCGATATCATTTTCTATCCCATTGTTCAGTCCAATCCCTATCTGAAAAGTTGGCTTTGGGAATGGTTCCTGTCGGGCTAACAGAAGATCTGGGGACCATGACCACCAGGGTCCCTCTAGTCTCAGTCAGACCATTAAGTCTGGTCTTTTTAAGAGAATTTAGGGTATGCATCCTACTGCTCTCCTCCTCCCTCAGGGGTTCTATGATGTGTTCCCTGTCTGGGCAGTCATCAGTTGTAGCCAGGCACCATCTAGTTCTTTTGGTCTCAGGCTGATGGAGTCTATGGTTTACGTGGCCCTTTCTGTCTCCTGGGCTCATAATTACCTTGTGTCTTTGGTGTTCCTCATTTTCCTTTGCTTCAGGTAGGTTGAGACTCATTGATGCGTCTTAGATGGTCACTTGCTAGTGTTTAAGACCCTAGACGCCGCTCTCCAAAGTGGGATGTGGAGTGTTTTCTTAATAGATTCTGTTATGCCAAATGAGTTAGATGTCCCCTGAGACCATGATCCCCAACCCCCGTACCTGCTACGCTGGCCTTTGAAGCATTCGGTTTATTTAGGAAACTTCTTTGCTTTTGGTTTAGTTCAGTTATGCTGACCTCTCCTGCACTGTGTGTTGTCTTTTCCTTCACCTGAAATACTTCTTATCTACTATTTATTAGTGGATACTCCTCTTCCTCCCTCGGTCCCCCACTCTCGTAACCATCAAAGAATATATTCTTCTCTGTTTAAACTATTTCTCGAGTTCTTATAATACTGGTCTTATACAATATTTGTCCTTTTGCAACTGACTAATTTCACTCAGCATAATGCTTTCCAGATTCCTCCATCTTATGAAATGTTTCACAGATTCATCACTACTGTTCTTTATCAATGTGTAGTATTCCATTGTGTGACTATACCATAATAATTTATTTATCCATTCATCCATTGATGGGCACCTTGGTTGCTTCCATCTTTTTGCTGTTGTAAATAGTGCGGCAATGAACATGGGTGTGCATATATCTGTTTGTGTAAAAGCTCTTATTTCTCTAGGATATATTCCAAAGAGTGGGATTGCTGGATCATATGGTAGTTCTATTTCTAGCTTTTTAAGGAAGCTCCAAATTGATTTCCAAAGTGGTTGTACCATTTTGCATTCCCACCAGCAGAGGATAAGTGTTCCAGTCTCTCCACAACCTCTCCAACATTTATTATTTTGTGTGTTTTGGATTAATGTCAGCCTTGTTGGAGTGAGATGGAATCTCATTTTAGTTTTGATTTGCATTTCTCTAATGGCTAATGATCGTAAGCATTTCTTCATGCATCTGTTACCTACCTGAATTTCTTCTTTATTGAAGTTACTGTTCATATCTTTTGCCCATGTTTTACTTGGTTATTTGCCTTTTTGTAGCTGAGTTTTTGCAGTATCATGTAGATTTTAGAGATTAGGCACTGAATGGAAATGTCATAGCTAAAAACTTTTTCCTAGTCTGTAGGTAATCTTTTTACTCTTTTGGTGAAGTCTTTGGATGAGCATAGTTGTTTGATTTTTGGAGCTCCCAGTTATCTAGTTTTTCTTCTGCATTGTTAGTAATGTTTTGTATACTGTTTATGCCATGTATTAGGGATCCTAATGTTGTCCTTTTTTTTTTTTTCCATGATCTTTATACTTTTAGATTTTATATTCAGGTCTTTGATCCATTTTGAGTTTGTTTTTGTGCATGGTGTGAGGTATGGGTCTTGTTTCATTTTTTTGCAGATGGATATATAGTTATGCCAGCACCATTTGTTAAAAAGACTGTCTTTTCCCCCATTTAACTGACTTAGAGCCTTTGTCAAATATCAACTGCTCATATGTGGATGGATTTATGTCTGGATTCTCAATTCTGTTCCACTGGTCTATGTTATCTGTAGTTGTACAAGTACCAGGCTGTTTTGACTACTGTGGCGGTATAATAGGTTCTAAAATCAGGTAGAGTGAGGCCTCCCACTTTGTTCTTCTTTTTCAATAATCCTTTACTTATCCACGGCCTCTTTCCCTTTCATATGAAGTTGGTGATTTGTTTCTCCATCTCGTTAAAAAATGTCATTGGAGATTGGATCGGAATTGCTTTGTATCTACAGATTGCTTTTGGTAAAATAGACATTTTTACAATGTTAAGCCTTCCTATCCACAATCAAGGTATGTTTTTCCACTTATGTAGTTCTCTTTTGGTTTCTTACAGTAGTGTTTTGTAGTTTTCTCTGTATAAGTTTTTACATCTCTGGTAAGATTTATTCCTAAGTATTTTATTTTCTTGGGGGCTACTGTAAATGGTATTGATTTGGTGATTTCCTCTTCGAAGTTCCTTTCGTTGGTGTAGAGGAATCCAACTGATTTTTTATGTTTATCTTGTGTGTTGATACTCTGCTGAACTCTCAGTTTCAGTAGTTTTCTTGAGGATTCCTTAGGGTTTTCTGTGTGTAAGATCATGTCATCTCCAAATAGAAATACTTTTACTTCTTCCTTGCCAACCTGGATGCCCTTTATTTCTTTATCTAGCATAATTGCTCTGGGTAGGACCTCCAGCACAATGTTAAATAAGGGTGATGATAAAAGGCATCTTTGTCTGGTTCCCGATCTCAAGGGTAATGCTTTCAGATTCTCTCCATTTAGGATGATGTTGGCCATTGGCTTTGTATAAATGCCCTTTACTTTTTTGAGTAATTTTCCTTGTATTCCTATTTTGCTGAGAGTTTTTATCATGAATGGGTGTTGAACTTTGTCAAATGCCTTTTCTGCATCAATTGATAAGATCATATGATTCTTGTCTATTGTTTTATTGATATGATAGATTACATTAACTGTTTTTCTAATGTTGAACCATGCTTGCATACCTGGTATGAATCCCACTTGGTCATGGTGAATTATTTCTTTGATATGTTGTTGAATTCTATTGGCTAGAATTTTGTTGAAGATTTTTGCATCTACGTTCATTTGGGATATAGGTCTATAATTTTCTTTTTTTGTGGTGTCTTTACCTTGTTTTGGTATCAGAGATATGGTGGCTTCATACAATAAGTTTGGGAGTATTCTATCTTTTCTGTGCTCTGAAATACCTTTAGTAGTAGCGGTGTTAACTCTTTTCTGAAAGTTTGGTAGGGCTCTGCAATGAAGCTGTCAGGGCCGGGGCTTTTTTTTTGTTGTTGGGAGTTTTTCGATGACCTTTTCAATCTCTTCTGTAGTTATGGGTCTATTTAGTTCTACCCCTGTTTGTGTTAGTTTAGGTAGGTAGTGTGTTTCTAGGAATTCATCCATTTCTTCTAGGTTTTCAAATTTGTTAGAGTATAATTTTTTGTAGTAATCTGATATGATTCTTTTAATTTCAGTTGGGTCTGTTGTAATATCACCGATCTTCTTTCTTATTCCGGTTATTTGCTTCCTCTCCTGTTTTTCTTTTGTCAGTTTGGCTAGTGGTTTATCAATTTTGTTTATTTTTGCAAAGAACCAGCTTTTGGTCTTGTTAATTATCTCTATTGTTTTTCTGTTTCCTATTTCATTTAATTCTGCTCTAATTTTTATTATTTGCTTTCTTCTGGTGCCTGAGGGTTTCTTTTGTTGCTCTCTTTCTACTTGTTCAAGTTTTAGGGATAATTCTTTGATATTGGCCCTTTTTTGTTTTTTTATGTGTGCATTTGTTGATGTAAATTGGTCGCTGAGCACCGCTTTTGCTGTGTCCCAAAGGTTCTGATAGGAAGTGTTTTCATTCTCATTGGATTCTCTGAATTTCTTTATTCCATCCTTAATGTCTTCTATAATCCAGTCTTTTCTGAGCAGGGTATTGTTCAGTTTCCGTGTTTGATTTCTTTTCCCTGCTTTTTTTGTTATTGATTTCTACTTTTATGGCCTCATGGTGAGAGAAGATGTTTTGTAATATTTCAATATTTTGGATTCTGCTAAGGCTTGCTTTGTCACCTAATATGTGGTCTCTTCTAGAGAATGTTCCACGTGCACTAGAAAAGAAAGTATACTTGGCTGCTGTTGAATGGAGTGTTCTGTATATGTCTATGAGGTGAAGTTGGTTGATTGTGGCATTTATATCTTCTGTGTCTTTATTGAGCTTCTTTCTGGATGTCCTGTCCACCAACAGTTGTGTTGACCTCTCCTACTATAATTGTGGAACTCTCTATTTCACTTTTCAATGCTGTTAGAGTTTGTTTTATGTATCTTGCAGCCCTATCATTGGGTGCATAAATATTTAATATGGTTATATCCTCCTGTTATATTGTCCCTTTAATCATTATATAGTGTCCTTCCTTATCCTGTGTGGTAGATTTAACTTTTAAACCTATTTTGCCAGAAAATAATATTGCCACCTCTGCTCTTTTTTGATTGTTATTTGCTTGATATATTTTTTCCATTCTTTGAGTTTTAGTTTGTTTTTGTCTCTAAGCCTAAGGTGAGTCTCTTGTTGGCAGCATATAGATGGATCATGTTTTTTATTCCATTCTGCCACTCTGTGTCTCTCTATTGGTGCATTTAGTCCATTTACATTCAGTGTAATAATGGAGAGGTATTTTTATGAATTCAGTGCTATCATTTTGACGTCTTTTTTTGTGTGTTATTGACAGTTTCTTTTTCCCAGTTAATTTTTTTATTTTGCTGAGTAGTTTATATTTATATATTGTCTTTTCCTCATATTTGTTGTTGATTTTGTTTCTGCTAAGTCTATTTTTTTCCTGTATTTTATTTTGATGTTTAGGATAGTTATTCTCCTTCGTGGTTACCTTAATTCCCCCCCCCCCATTTCTAAATTTCAACGTTACTTTTATTTCTTTGTATCACCTTGTCTTCCTCTCCATATGAAAGATCTATGACTACGTTTCTTAGTCCCTCTTTATTGTTTTAATGTTGTCTTCTTTTACATAAGAACATCACTGTTTCCCTGTTTTGAGCACTTTTTAAATTTTTATTTATTTTGTGATTTCCCTGCCTGGGTTGAGGTCTTATTGCTCTGTTCAGTGTTCTGTCGTTGTTTGATAACTGATATTACTGATTTTCTAACCAAAGGACTCCGTTTAATATTCCTTGTAGTTTTGTTTTGGTTTTTACAAATTCCCTAAACTCGTGTTTATCTGGAAATGTCCTAATTTCACCTTCATATTTAAGAGACAGTTTTGCCAGATATATGATTCTTGGCTGGCAATTTTCTTCCTCTGATACATTATTTAAGGCATCGCATTGCTTTCTTGCCTGCATGGTTTCTGCCAAGTAGTCCGAGCTTATTCTTATTGACTCTCCTTTGTAGGTGACTTTTCATTTATCCCTAGCTGCTCTTAAATTTCTCTCTTTATCTTTGGTTTTCCCAAGTTTGATTATAATATGTCTTGGTGACTTTCTTTTAACATCTACTTTGTATGGTGTTCAGTGAGAATCTTGGATAGATATCTTCTCATCTTTTGTGATATCAAGGAAGTTTTCTGCCAACAAATCTTCAACAATTCTCTCTGTATTTTCTGTTATCCCTCCCTGTTCTGGTACTCCAATCACTCATAGTTTCTCTTGATAGAGTCCCACATGATTCTTAAGGTTTCTTAATTTTTTTTAATTCTTTTATCTGATTTTCTTCAAGTGTATTGGTGCCAAGTGCTTTATCTTCAAGTTCACCAATTCTGCCTTCCACTTGCTCAGTTCTGCTCTGACTTTCTATTGAGTTGTCTACTTCTGTAATTTTATTGTTAATCTTCTAAGCTTCTGATTGCTATCTTTCTATGGATTCTTGCAGCTTATTAAACTTTGCATTACGTTCTTGAATAACCTTTTTAATATCTTCAACTACTTTATCTCTGTGGTCCTTGGCTTATTCTGCATATTGCCTAATCTCCTTCTTAATTTCATTCCTGATGTCTTGAAGAGTTCTGTATATTAATCTTTTGAATTCTGTATCCGGTAATTCCAGGAAGGCACCTTCATCCAAAAGATCTGTTGATTCTTTGTTTTGAGAGCTTGTTGAGGTTATCATGGTCTGTTTCATTATATGACTTCATATTGACTGTTGTCTCTGAGCCATCTGTAAGTTATTGTATTAATTTATTTTATGTTTGCTTATTGTTTTTTACTGTATCCTAGCTTCTTGCTTTGTTTTGATATGCCCAAATGGGTTGCTTGAGTGAGCCAACTTTATTATTTTTGCCTTTGGCTCTCTGACGTCCTGTCACCAGATGGCTAGAGCTGTTATCAGGCATATCAGTCTATGAATTCATTCACTTTTCCTTTCTGAATTCAGCTGAGATGTCCAGGTAGCTGATCATCAAGTGTGTGGTACAGGTTCTGTCCTATAGTCTTAGAGGGGGAGGGGTGATTGATGTAGGTATTAGTATCTGGTTGCAGCAGGGGGTCAAACTCTAAACAAGATAAGGGGCTGAGAATCGCCCCCAAGTATCTCTCAGAAAAGTGCATCCCTGTTCACAAAAGCGTACCGGTGGGTGTGTTCTGCAGATGGACCATGGACAGCCAGTGTTTTTGGTTTTAAGGACTGAGAGGTACCAGTTATCGTCGGACCCCTGTTGTGGGTGGTTGGGTGACCTGAGTGGAACCACCAGTCCTTAGGCTGTTGATGTGGGTAGGTGAAATTGAGGACCCTGTTTAATAGGCAAAGCAGTGTCAAACATCAAACACCCACCTCTCCACTGCACAGCTGTAACAGTTGTAGTCTGCGAACAAGAGCCTATTCTCCTGAAATAGGCCCACAAAGGTCCATGCAGGGGGGAAAGTTATTCGAAGTCCACAGACCATTTATGCCTGGACAGGATCCACTTCTCTCCTGAGCTCTCCAGGTTAGTGGTTCTGGCAAATTATCTTTCCCTCCAATTGCAAATTTATTTCTTCTGCAAGGCCAGGAGGATGGGTCCAGGTGCTCAACAGGGCCTATCTCAGGCCCAGGGAATTCAACAGCCACTGAAGCTGGCTTGGGGCAGGGGGTGCAGTAAAATATATGCAAGTCCTTAGCTTTTGCCAAGAGCACTGTTCATTTCTGTTTCTGGAGATGTGAGTAGGCTGTGCAGCTGACTGTTTCTGCCTGAGGAAACTGTGGCTGAAAACTACTACCAGCCCACTGCAGCCACTCTTGGAATGGTGCCTGAGGGCTCCCAGTGATTCAGGTCTGGTAACTACTGTCACTCAGTCTGTTTTCTAAGTTTGCCTTTGATGTTCAGGGCTTCTAGCTTGTCATAAATATAATCATTTCACTTTTTGTGGGGGGTCTTTGTTGTAAGAGGGTTCACAGGAATAGTCTGGCTATTCTGCCATCTTGACCCTTCCTCCTCTCCATTCTTTATATCTTTTTTCCTCTCTTCTACCTTTCCGAAGTGGGAAGGTGAAATGGCTTAACTGAACATCTTTTTTCTCCAAGCTAAGAATAAAAATTAAGCAGCATCAGGCAGAGAAACCCAAAGGATGCATTTTTCATTGGAGTATATATATGTATATAAAATATGTATATATCTGTATCTATATGTACATATATAATGTGTATATCTACATATAATATGTATATCTATATCTATACTATATACAATATGTATATATATATCTATATTATATATAAAAAAAAAACCCAGTGCCAATATGTATATCTATATATCTATACATATAGAAACTAAATGCATTGCCATTGAGTCGATTCCTACAAAATAGCACCAGGGAAATCATTACCTCTCTAATTAGCCCCCAGAGAATATCTAAGAGGTAGCCAACTAATCCCCATGGTGTATTAGAAAAGGCCTTCTTTTTGACCAATTTATTTCCATAGTGTATTACTATGGTTCTACTTGCTGATTTTGGAAACAGTGGACACAGTTGGGTGCAATGTGGTAACTGGCTCCCTATGGAGGTGAGTATCTCAATTATCAACCAAGGCATTGAGGCCACAGCAAATGTCAAAAGGAAAGACCATTGTTGATGCTCTTTGAGGCAACTGCTAAACTGTCCGTTGAAAAAATGCACAGGTGATAGTGTTCTGTGGAGTAATGTGGAGAATTTTCTTACACTGGTCCAGGGAGTTCCTGGAAAACAGAAGATGATTCCTGGAAGATCATGGCAAGGGAGATAATTTTGGCAGATCTCACTTGGACACCTTCACAGAAGTGTTTGAGAGTCAGGATACCTGCATACCACTGGGCACCAGAACCCTGATCTGAAGAAATGGAAAAATTCCATTATTACCTGAGGACTTTGATTTGCTAATTGAGGAAAGTTATGCTAGTCCAGTATTTTATTTGTATGTTATATTTAAAAAAATTTTGGTTTTCCCATGATTTAGTGATGGAAAGATAATACAAAATAAGTATTTAGTGAAAACTAGGAAATATAATAAAAAAACTGAAAGGACAGCTAAATGGATGAAAATATAAGGGACAAATAGAAGGGAGGGCCACAGGGTAAGTTTTGATTTTTCACAGGGAGGATATTGTATTAATTTTAGAGGCGAGAAAAACAAAACTGTATAGAATACATAAAATGTATGGAAACACAGAAAATGTTTTGACTTAGGAGACACATGGTGGTGAACAGTAGAACCAGGCTTCTATAGAATGAACTAATTGGAATCATTATTAATTAATGAACTATTTCATTTATTTATTCTTTAAGCACTTGTATCTCATTTATTTAAGTATTGGGTTATGTTCTGAAGGTAAAAGTGGAATAAGGTATAGTCTTCAACCTTGAGGTTCACAAATCTATTTGGAGGACAGGAAAAATAATTTGGTTATAACATGTAGAGCATTTTCATTAAAGCACGTGAAATTTAGAAACACTAAGAACTCTCTCTAGGCAGATTAGAGAATGTTCAACAATTTGTGACTTTAAAAAATGTGAACGAGTTGGCCACAGAATGTAAAAGGATATTGGAGTCTAAGATTGCTCTCAATTTCTCTTTCCCTTTTATTTTGAAACCCAAAGGCATGTATAGAGAACTGTATTTCTGTACGATGATGTCTTGATGGTAAGAGAGTTGGAGGGTGAGGTTGTGGATGCAGGTGGAGACAATGCATCAGGTGCCTTATTTTCTATCTTAAGAATTGATTTTACCCTACAGGTGCTAAAGAGTCATAGAGAAGCATAAAGAATAATTAATTCACCCATGCTACTTGTTAGACAGAAAATTAAATTACCTCTTCTGTTTTCTTTTTCTTCTTTCTGATTTTCCCAATCTTTTCTGTAAATCTGCAATACCCTCACATCTAAGCTCTTAACTTTCTTATTTCCAAATATTTTATGCAGCATCTTAGACTGGGTTGAGTGGAGCTGAAGTTTTCGATGGGTAATTTTATTTTCAAGTTTTAGTTCCCACAAGGTTTCCAAGGATGACTTTGAAAAGGCAAGTGACTAATGAGGGCCATGAAGTAGCCATTGAGTAACATGGCCTCTCTTTCCTTTCAGGAACTCCAACATTTTTTGGATACTAAGCTGCCTTTTCACACTGGGGAGGATCCTGTATGGGAGAAGATATCAAAGACAGGAGACCAGGAAATGGAAAGGTAAAGATATGGTGTCTCAGGTATTGTGCTAGTGGGGATTTTGTTCTAGTCAAACAGCATGCTGTGCATTCCTTATTTATAAGGTTTATAACTAAAACAATTTAAAAATATTTTGAAATTAGAACTAAATCTCTTGATTCTAGTATCATTTAGAAATTTTGTAAAAACTTTGTCTAGGCTAGTATCTACTTAGGAATATAGAGACAGATCTTAGAAACAAAAGTTTGTTCAGTATCCAAGTCAGGTATATCATGGATAGGACATATGTTCAAATGGGCAACCAATGAATGCCGGAACAAAACTAAAGTATTCCAGCCATATGTTTTCTTTAAGGAGAAACAAGGTCTAATATCTTACAAGAGTTTGTATAAGGGTCATAAGGCTAATACTAAGGAAGTAGCTGTAGTTCTCAATCAAATAAATGTTAGGAATGACTGTATGGAAATGGGTTCTGTTCTTACTCATGAAAGGAAACACTATTGTTTATGGGCAAGTGAACCAAAGACAGAGACACTGATGTTGATCCAGATACAGGATGTATTAGAAGATGGGAGTGAGTCTTCAGGCGTCGGTATTATTCCTCATAGAGTATGATCTTTTATCAGTAATTTGGATAAAAGAATAACCACTTAAAATCATAATTCAGATAAAAGCTTTTTTAGTAATTACACAACTAAAAATATTGAGCAGAGACTACATAAATCTTCAAGAAGGGGACGTGAAACATGGGATTTATGTGAGCTAATGTCTGTATGCTTCATGTGAACACTCGTAGCCTTATTCATTGCTAAAATCATTTGTAGAAAAATAGCATATCAATTTAGAACAATTTCTTGTTCATTCACAATATTTTTTTTTTTTCTCTCTCCCATTGTTATTGTTTCTAATTCAAACTAGACTGGCACTCCCTACTTTAAGAGCGGTAATTATTCCTGGTTCTTCAGGTCCAAAGGTCTTTGAACCTGATCATACTGACTTTACTCCATGGGATCAGTCCTCCATGGCCAATTCCTCCTTTGTCACCGAGTTCCTATTGATGGGTTTCTCCAGCCTTGGGGAATTGCAGCTTGTCCTCTTTGTGGTTTTTCTCTCCCTCTATATGATCATTCTGAGTGGAAACATCACCATTATCTCAGTTATCTGCCTAGATCACAGCCTGCACACTCCTATGTACTTCTTTCTGTGTGTCCTTTCTGTCTCTGAGACCTTATACACAATTGTAATCCTGCCCAAGATGCTCATCAACTTGCTCTCTGTACTCAGGACACTCTCCTTTATGAGTTGTGCCACCCAGATGTACTTCTTCCTTGGTTTTGCTGTCACCAATTGCCTTCTTCTGGGAGTGATGGGTTATGATCGCTATGCTGCCATCTGCCAGCCATTGCGCTACCCCATTCTCATGAGCCGGAGGGTATGTGGACAATTGGCAGTAATTACTATTATTTGTGGCTTCCTGACATCTCTGGTAGGAACAACTGTGGTGTTTAGCCTCCCTTTCTGTGGCCCCAACAAAGTTGACCACTACTTTTGTGATATTTCCCCTGTCATTCGCCTTGCCTGTGCCAATGCTCACGTTAATGAACTGGTCATCTTTATTGGTGGGGCCCTTGTGCTTCTTGTGCCCTTGCTCTTCATCTGCATCTCCTATGGCTTCATTGTCCGCACCATCCTGAAGATCCCATCCGCTGAAGGCAAGCGAAAAGCCTTCTCCACCTGTGCCTCCCATCTCACTGTGGTTATTGTCCACTATGGCTGTGCTTCCTCTGTCTACCTGAGGCCCTCAGCCAAACATACATCAGGCAAGGATAGGCTGGTGACAGTGACCTATACCATTATCACCCCGCTGTTGAACCCCATGGTATACAGCCTCAGGAACAAAGATGTCCAGATGGCTATTAGGAAAATGATTGGGAAGGCTGTTTTTTTTTTTCCTAAGAGTTTATAATGAGAATATTTTAAAAGTGTACATACACGTCTGTGACAATCAAAAATGGAACACTTCTTTTTTTTTTAAGCCCTAAGACTGTCTGTTCTACTTAACTGTATAACTGTGTGGTTTTGGATGTCTGACATTGTGAGGCCTTAATGTTTTTGTATGTGAAGTAGGGATAATAATATTTTCTTCTCTGGGTGGTTGTAAAGAATCAGAGTAACTGGTAATGAATCATCACTCTCCACACCCTCCTCCTATTTCTCTAGATGTATAGTTCTCAAGAGGGTTTTAAAAACCATCATCTTTTGTCCTTTGGCTTGTTTACCATCAATCTCCATTGATCATGGTCTTTGCTTAGGATTATGCCCAGCCTAAAATGAGGTTCCCTAACCTGAAGGTGGCTTACATCTAACAGTGTGACCTGTTGGAGGAAAAAAGGTCACTATATTTGTAACTAGAAGATTTCAGATTAGACTCTGGCTAGGACATGATGTTGAGACTGCTACATTCTTTGTACAGAAACAAGGATTTGATTATACAGAAGAGTGACATAATTTTTCTTTCCTATTTCATAGGGTTTTAATTTGAACCAAATGGATAAAATAAAAGAAAACATGGGTAAAATGTGAAGCCACACAAAGTGCAAGACGATTGTTGTACAACCCGATCTAAATTTTAGACACCTCACATTCTTGGGAGCAGTTTTCTAGATATGCTGCAGCTTATCAATGTTATTTTAAAATAATAATGCATAAAACTGAAGCTCATATTTAATATGTGACCTCCTTTTTCATGGTAAAATGTAATTGTACTCTTTCTTATTAATTTTATTTTTGAATTGAAATGTATACAATTATAAATAATGTTCTATTTTTAAAGTACTACCACCTTTGTTGCTATATTTGTCTGCTATTTTTTGATCTTACAGTGATTTGTTTTTGAAGTTTTTATTCTTACTAGTCAAATAGTGAAGGCATTTAAGACACTGCAAGTCTGTATAAGTACAGTTTTGAGAACATCCATTACATTATTCTGCTCTCATTTTTTCCTAATAGGCAAGCAATAGTCATTTATTGAGCTTTTTTTTTTTTTTTAAGGAATAAGGTAATTATTATACACATTTCCTTGCTGATACTTAAAAAAAAAAAAACAAAAAAAACTTCTATTATGCATTTCTAGCTTTGTTTTGTGTTAGTTTGAGAATGTGATTCATGTAAGTTCTATTATTTTTTTTTTAAGGTATTGAATTTTTTTGTGGTTTCTTCTGCATTATGTCTGGTCACTTAATATGGTGAGGCACTTTCATTTAGATTAAAATTTTAATATATTATAGATATTATCTTAATTGTATTATGAAAACTATTTTAGTATACAATATTGTCTTAGTCATCTAGTGCTGCTATAACAGAAATTCCACAAGTGGATGGCTTTAACACAGAGAAATTTATTTCCTCACAGTAAAGCAGGCTAAAAGACCGAATTCAAGGTGTCAGCTCCAGGGGAAGATTTTTTTCTGTCTGTTGGCTCTGGAGGAAGGTCCTTGTCCTCAATCTTCCTGTGGTTGAGGATCTTCCCAGGCACAGGGGCCCCAGGTCCAAAGGATGCGCTCTACTCCCAGTGCTGCATTCTTGGTGGTATGAGGTCCCCAACTCTCTGCTTGTTTCCCTTTCCTTTTACCTTGAGAGAGAAAAGGTGGTGCAGGCCATGCCCTATGGAAACGCCCTTTACCTTGGATCACCCTAATACTCTCAACATACAATTAGAATCACACAAGGGAGGACAACCACACAATACTGAGAATCATGGCCTAACTAAGTTGATACACACATTTTTTGGGGACATAATTCAATCCATGGCATTCCACACTTTGGCCTCCAAAAAAATCACATCCCTACAACATGCAAAACATATTCACCCCATTATATCATAGCAAAAGTCTTAACTCCAAGTCCAAAATCTAAAAATTCCTCTTCATCTGTGAAATCTAGAATACAAGTTATTTGCTTCCAAAGGTACAATGGCAGAACAGGCACAAGCTAGATATTTCCATTACAAATGGGAGAAACTGGAGGAAAAGAAGGCAAACAGGCAACAAGCAAGTTAGCCCTCAAAGCTTTTAAAATAATTCCCTGTTCTCTGAGACAACTTACACAATCACTCTGCCCTCCAGACTCTAGGTATTGGCCATAGTCTCCAGATCCTGAGTGGAGGCCCCTTGGCCTTGGGCTTCAGCTCTGCCTTCCAGGCCCACTGGGACAGCAACTCTGCTCCCTCAGCTTTAGGTGCACCATTCTCCTCTTCCATCTGAGTGGCAACTCCACCCTTAGAAACACCAGAGGCCATAGCTCCACCGTTTGAAACCCCTGAGGTCATGGCCATACCTTTTGAGACTGAGGCAAGCTCAGCTTTTTGTGTTCTTTGTCTCTTCAGTTTCTGTTTCCTGGCTTCCTGGCCTCTCAGCTCCTTGGGCCTCACGCCCACATCTGCCCTGCTGGGGCAAGTGTTTCAAAGCTCAGTGGCTCCACTGGTAAGTGCCTGGAGGTACCCCGCTCCACCGGGAAGCCTCCTGCACACAGGCACTCAGCTCTCTAACTCCGTGGGTCAGCTATAGTGCCGTCTACCACTGGTCTACAGGTTCTGCTGCTGCTAGTTCTCTGTTGCTGCTGCTTCTCTGCCACTGCAGGTTCTCTGCAGTGCTGGTCCTCTGCTGCTGTCATAACTCTATCCATTCACAGTTGGGAATCATGGCCTAACCAAGTTGATACATGCATTTTTGGGGGGACATAATTCAATCCATGACATATATCATCATTTGTTTTATGTGTATGTGACCTGTCATAGATCCATCATGTTTCATTAAAATGATTCCCTGCATTTGTGCTTATTTCCTTTTCATTACATTCTAAAAGCATCAGTAAATTAATTTTGTTTGGAACTAATTTTTAAAAAATATATTAAATATATTTTTTGGGGGGGTTTAATGTATGTTGTAACTATAAACTCACTAAAATGATAGCGGGGAATAAAAAACATAAACACACTCTTAAAAAAAGGCAAATGAGAGAGAAGAGCAGATGGAAAATATCAAACCAATTACAGAAGCATGAAAATGGATTACTGAAGTCGTTCTAAGCCAAAGAGAGAAAGCTGAAAAAATACACCTTTATAGGGGCCGGGTAAGCCAATGAAAGGAAACCAACTCACAGCAAAGAACTCCAGATCTGGACATTTCTTTATGTTAGGCCATCCCAAATGCACTGATGGGTAGGGATGATTTAACATCTTCTAAAGAACACATAGCCTCTTAATGCTTTGCAAAGCATCTGCAGTGAAGGACCAGGTTTAATTTTCCATTTCATCACAGGCCAATACTTCAGTAAAATGTAGTAGAAATTAATCATTAAAAAAAATGGAGGAGGCGGGGCCAAGATGGCTGACTAGGTAGAAGCTACCTTGGATCCATCTTGCAACAAAGACTTGGAAAAACAAGCGAATCAATCACATACATGACAATCTACAAACCCTGACCATTAAACACAGATCTAAAGAGTTGACCTGAGTGACAGAGACTGAGAACAAACAACCACGGGGAAGCAGCAACTGTTTTCAGAGCCTGGAGCCAGCGTCCCATTCAGGAAACCTTGGCGCCAGGCTTTGGACTGGGCACAGGGGAGCTGAGCATGGCATCCTGAGATGGCACAAACACCGGACGCAGCCCTAGCCCCCAGAAGTGCCCTCGGGGGAAGCCCAGCCAGTGCACGCAGGCAGCGCAGCAATGCGGCTGACAGGAGGAGAAGTCACCAGGAGGCAGCGACTGGTTCTGGAGCCTGGAGTGCGGCATCACAGCTGGGGAACCTTGGCGCTGAGCTTTGGACTGGGAGCGGAGGAACTGACCACGGCTTCTGAGACAGCACAAGCACAGGACACGGGCCTGACCCTTGGAGGCAATCTCTACCCAGCCAGCACACACAGTCAATATGCCCCTCGGGAATCTCAGATAAAACAGTCATCCCAAGAAAGATAAGTAACTTTGTCTATATTCTGGGGTACTACTCTCTCCTATTTATCTAAAACCTCCCCACCCCTTCCCAGGCGGCTTCATTAACATTGGAATTTCCTGAGCCAGAGAGTGAAGTACACTGTGGTTTTTTTTTTTTTTTTTTTGAACTTTTCCTAACCCATTCTCCTGGCCTGAGAGAAGCAGCTACAAAAAACCCAGGGACCAAAAATCCTTCCCTAACTGGACTAAAAACACAGAACCAGCACCAGCCAAACATATGTGATCCACAGTCTTGGGCTTTCATCTCTACAGGGAACAAGGTGGCTATTATAATGCAAAGGCATTTCTGATAGGGATCTGACTGTAGTTGTTTTAGCGGATTACTGGAAAGAGAAGTTTCCCAGGTCTGATATTTCTGTGTATTCAACAGAGCCCTCACTGACCCACAACAGGGAACTGAGGGCTGAAGCTCCCCCCAGACCACCTAGCCTCCTGCCTTAGGGGTCTAAGGAGGGTGATACCTACCAATCTGTAGAGGTACTTGCACTGGGGGCCTAAGGCACAGCTGCAGAGCCCACCCACCAAAGTGCTTTAGGAATAGAGACACACCTACCTCACTGGCACTTGGGGGAAGCCTGTCAGCATCCTACACCCCCTACACCCCCGGAATGTGAAACCCTGCTGCTACTAGAATCTGGTGCACACAACTAGCACCACTACTTTTCTAGGTGGATAGGTGACAGTCTACACCACACACTTGATGACCCAAAATCAGTTTCTATTCAAGAATAGTGAACGGACTCTTAGGCTTATATATCTGGTAATAGCCCAAACCAGCTGGTAATAGGATATAAGTGATTCAAGGGCTAAAACAATCAAGACAGTGCAATCTAGTAGCCCATCTATGTATATTGAAAGAAAACAAAACAAGACTCAGTGAGCAAATATAAAATAAATCACTACAATATCTTAGAGATGGCTTGGAGACAGCAGTCGATATCAAACCACATAAAGAAGCAGACCATGATTGCTTCTACAACTCCCCAAACTAAAGAATCAAAATCTTTCCCAAATGAAGATATGATCCTGGAATTGCCAGATGCAGAATATAAAACACTAATTTACAGAATGCTTCAAGACATCAGGAATGACCTCAGAAATGACATAAGGCAATCTATAGAAAAAGCCAAGGAACACACTGATAAAGCAGTTGAAGAACTCAAAAAGATTATTCAAGAACATAGTGGAAAAATTAATAAGCTGCAAGAGTCCATAGAGAGACAGCATTCAGAAATCCAAAAGATTAACAGTAAAATTACAGAATTAAACAACTGAGTAGAAAGTCAGAGGAGCAGAATTGAGCAATTGGAATGCAGGGTGGGGGATCTGGAGGACAAGAGAATTGACACCAATATAGCTGAAAAAAAATCAGATATAAGAATTAAAAAAATGAAGAAACCCTAAGAATCATGTGGGATTCTGTCAAGAAGAATAACTTGCGTGAGATTGGACTCCCAGAACAGGGAGGGATAACAGAAAATACAGAGAGAATAGTTGAAGATCTGTTGGCAGAAAACTTCCCTGACATCATGAAAGATGAAAGGATATCTATCCAAGATGCTCATCGAACCCCATTTAAGATTGATCCAAAAAGAAAATCAACAAGACATAGTCTCATCAAACTTGCCAAAACCAAAGATAAAGAGAAAATTTTAAAAGCAGCCAGGGATAAAAGAAAGGTCACCTACAAAGGAGAATCAATAAGAATAAGTTCAGACTACTCAGCAGAAACCATGCAGACAAGAAGGCAATGGGATGACATATATAGAGCACTGAAGGAGAAAAACTGCCAGCCAAGGATCATATATCCAGCAAAACTCTCTCTCAAATATGAAGGCGAAATTAAAACATTTACAGATAAACACAAGCTTAGAGAATTTGCAAACACCAAACCAAAGCTACAAGAAATACTAAACGATATTGTTTGGTCAGAAAACCAATAATATCAGATACCAGCACAACACAGGGTCACAGAACAGAACATCCTGATATCAACTCAAATAGGGAAATCATAAAAACAAATTATGATTAATTTTAAAAAGAAAAAAACGCTCAAAACAGGGAATCATTGAAGTCAATATGTAAAAGATCATAATAATCAAAAAGAGGGACTAAATACAAGTGGCAAAGAACTGCCATATGGAGAGGGAAACAAGGCGATATAGGACAATACAAGTCATGCTTTTACATAGAAAATAGGGGTACATATTAAGGTAACCACAAAGAGGTATAACAACTCCATAACTCAAAATAAAAACCAAGAAAAACATAATGACTCAGCAAACATAAAGTCAACTGCTATGAAAATGAGTAAGACACAATTTACGAAGAAAAACATCTCAGCACAAAAAAGTAAGTGGAAAAATGAAATTGTCAACAACACACACAAAAAGGCATCAAAACGACGGCACTGAACACATTCTTATCTATAATTACACTGAATGTAAATGGACTAAATGCACCGATAAAGAGACAGAGAGTCTCAGACTGGATAAAGAAACACGATCCGCCTATATGCTGCCTATAAGAGACACACCTTAGACTTAGAGACACAAACAAACTAAAACTCAAAGGATGGAAAAAATATATCAAGCAAACAACAAGCAAAAAAGAGCAGGAGTAGCAATATTAATTTCTGACAAAATAGACTTCAAAGTTAAATCCACCACAAAAGTTAAAGAAGGACACTACATAATGATCAAAGGGACAATTGACCAGGAAGATATAACCATATTAAATATTTATGCACCCAATGACAGGGCTGCAAGATACATAAAACAAACTTTAAGAGAACCGAAAAGTGAGATAGACGCCTCCACAGTTATAGTAGGAGACTTCAACACACCACTTTCGGAGAAGGATGGGACTTCCATTAAGAAGCTCAATAGAGACATGGAAGACCTAATTGCTACAATCAACCAATTTGACCTCATAGACTTATGCAGAACACTCCACCCAACTGCTGCAAAGCATACTTTTTTTTTCTAGCACACATGGAACATTCTCCAGAATAGGCCACACCTTAGGTCATAAAACAAACCTTTGCAGACTCCAAAACATCGAAATATTACAAAGCATCTTCTCAGACCACAAGGCCATAAAAGTGGAAATCAATAACAGAAAAATTAGGGAAAAGAAATCAAATATTTGGAAACTGAACAATAGCCTGCTGAAAAAAGACTGGGTTATAGAAGACATTACGAGGCTAATAAAAAAAACTCATAGAACGCAACGAGAATGAAAACACTTCCTATCAAAACCTCTGGGACACAGCAAAAGCAGTGCTCAAAGGTCAATTTATATCGATAAATGCACACGTACAAAAAGAAGAAAGAGCCAAAATCAGAGAACTGTCCCTACAACTTGAACAAAAAGAAAGTGAGCAACAAAAGAATCCATCAGGCACCAGAAGAAAACAAATAATAAAAATTAGAGCTGAACTAAAAGAATTAGAGAACAGAAAAACAATTGAAAGAATTAACAAAGCCAAAAGCTGATTCTTTGAAAAAATTAACAAAATTGATAAACCTTTGGCCAGACTGACTAAAGAAATACAGGAAAGGAAACAAATAACCTGAATAAGAAACGAGATGGGCCACATTACAACAGACCCGACTGAAATTACAAGAATCATACCAGATTATTATGAAAAATTGTACTCTAACAAATTTGCAAATCTAGAAGAAATGGATGAATTCCTAGGAAAACACTACCTACCTAAACTAACACAATCAGAAGTAGAACAACTAAATAGACCCATAACAAAAAAAGAGATTGAAACAGTAATCAAAAAACTCCCAACAAAAAAAGCCCTGGCCCGGACGGCTTTACTGCAGAGTTCTACCAAACCTTCAGAGGAGAGTTAACGCCACTACTACCAAAGGTATTTCAAAGCATAGAAAATAATGGAATACTACCTAACTCATTCTATGAAGCCACCATATCCCTGATACCAAAACCAGGTAAAGACATCACAAAAAAAGAAAATTACAGACCTATATCCCTCATGAACATAGGTGCAAAAATTCTCAACAAAATTCTAGCCAATAGAATTCAACAATATATCAAAAAAATAATCCACCACAACCAAGTGGAATTTATACCAGGTATGCAAGGCTGGTTTAATATTAGAAAAACCATTACTGTAATCCACCATATAAATAAAACAAAAGACAAAAACCACATGATCTTATCGATTGATGCAGAAAAGGCACTTGACAAAGTCCAACACCCATTTATAATAAAAACTCACAGCAAAATAGGAATTGAAGGAAAATTCCTCAGCATGATAAAGGGCATCAATACAAAGCCAATAGCTAATATCACTCTAAATAGAGAGAGCCTGAAAGCGTTTCCCTTGAGAATGGGAACCAGACAAGGATGCCCTTTATCACTGCTCTTATTCAACATTGTGGTAGAGGTCCTAGCCAGAGCAATTAGGCTAGACAAAGAAATAAAGGGCATCTGGCTTGGCCAGGAGGCAGTAAAATTACCTCTATTTGCAGATACATGATCTTATACACAGAAAACCCTAAGGAATCCTGCGGAAAACTACTGAAACTAATAGAAGAGTTTGGCAGACTCTCAGGTTATAAGATAAACATACAAAAATCACTTGGATTCCTCTACATCAACAAAAAGAACATCAAAGAGGAAATCATCAAATCAATACCATTTGCAGTAGCCCTCAAGAAGACAAAATACTTAGGAATAAATCTTACCAAAGGTATAGAAGACCTATACAAAGAAAACTACAAAGTACTAGTGCAAGAAACTAAAAGGGACCTACATAAGTGGAAAAATATACCTTGCTCATGGATAGGAAGACTTAACATAGTAAAAATGTCTATTCTACCAAAAGCCATCTATACATACAATGCACTTCCAATCCAAATTCCAATGACATTTTTTAATGTGGTGGAGAAACAAATCACCAACTTCATATGGAAGGGAAAGAAGCCCTGGATAAGTAAAGCATTACTGAAAAAGAAGAGGAGAGTGGGAGGCCTCACTCTACCTGATTTTAGAACATATTATACAGCCACAGTAGTCAAAACAGCCTGGTACTGGTACAACAACAGGCACATAGACCAATGGAACAGAATTGAGAACCTAGATATAAATCCATCCACACATGAGCAGCTGATATTTGACAAAGGCCCAGTGTCAGTTAATTGGGGAAAAGAAAGTCTTTTTAACAAATGGTGCTGGCATAACTGGATATCCATTTGCAAAAAAATGAAACAGGACCCATACCTCACACCATGCACAAAACCTAACTCCAAGTGGATCAAAGACCTAAACCATAAAGACTAAAATGATAAAGATCATTGAAGAAAAAATAGGGACAACGTTAGGAGCCCTAATACAAGGCATAAGCAGAATACAAAACATTACCAAAAATGACGAAGAGAAACCAGATACCTGGGAGCTCCTAAAAGTCAAACACCTTTGCTCATCTAAAGACTTCACCAAAAGAGTTAAAAGACCACCTACAGATTGGGAAAAAATTTTCAGCTATAACATCTCCGACCAGTTCCTGATCTCTAAAATCTATATGATTCTGTCAAAACTCAACCACAAAAAGACAGACAACCCAATAAAAAAAGTGGGCAAAAGGTATGAACACACACTTCACTAAAGAAGATACTCAGGCAGCTAACAGATACATGAGAAAATGCTCTTGATCATTAGCCATTAGAGAAATGCAAATTAAAATTACGATGAGATTCCATCTCACTCCAACAAGGCTGGCATTAATCCAAAAAACACAAAATAATAAATGTTGGAGAGGCTGCAGAGAGATTAGAACTCTTATACACTGCTGGTGGGAATGTAAAATGGTACAACCACTTTGGAAATCTATCTGGCATTTTCTTAAAAAGTTAGAAATAGAACTACCATAAAAAATATATATATACAACCCAGAAATCCCACTCCTCGGAATATACCCTAGAGAAATAAGAGCCTTTACACGAAGAGATATATGCACACCCATGTTTATTGCAGCACTGTTTACAATAGCAAAAAGCTGGAAGCAACCAAGGTGTCCATCAACAGATGAATGGGTAAATAAATTGTGGTATATTCACACAATGGAATACTACGCATCGATAAAGAACAGTGACGAATCTGTGAAACATTTCATAACATGGAGGAACCTGGAAGGCATTATGCTGAGTGAGATTAGTCAGATGCAAAAGGACAAATATTGTATAAGACCACTATTATAAGATCTTGAAAAGCAGTATAAACTGAGAAGAACACATACTTTTGTGGTTACGAGGCGGGGAGGGAGGGAGGGTGGGAGAGGGTTATTTACTGATTAGTTAGTAGATAAGAACTACTTTAGGTGAAGGGAAGGACAATACTCAATACACGGAAGGTCAGCTCATCTGGACTGGACCAAAAGCAAAGAAGTTTCCGGGATAAACTGAATGCTTCAAAGGTCAGTGGAGCAAGGGCGGGGGTTTGGGGACTATGGCTTAAGGGGAGTTCTAAGTCAATTGGCAAAATAATTCTATTATGAAAACATTCTGCATCCCACTTTGAAATGTGGCGTTTGGGGTCTTAAATGCTAACAAGTGGCCATCTAAGATACATCAATTGGTCTCAACCCATCTGGATAAAAGGAGAATGAAGAACACCAAGGTCACACGATAACTACGAGCCCAAGAGACAGAAAGGGCCACATGAACCAGAGACTTACATCATCCTGAGACCAGAAGAACTAGATGGTTCCCGGCCAGAAGTGATGACTGTCCTGACAGGGAGCACAACAGAGAACCCCTGAAGGAGCGGAGATCAGTGGGATGCAGACCCTAAATTCTCATAAAAAGACCAGACTTAATGGTCTGACTGAGACTAGAGGAATCCTGGCAGTCATGGTCCCCAAACCTTCTGTTGGCCCAGGACAGGAACCATTCCCGAAGACAACTCATCAGACATGGAAGGGACTGGACAATGGGTTGGAGAGAGATGCTGACGAACAGTGAGCTACTTGTATCAGGTGGACACTTGAGACTGTGTTGGCATCTCCTGTCTGGAAGGGAGACAGGAGGGTAGAGAGGGTTAGAAACTGGCAAAATTGTCATGAAAGGAGAGACTGGAAGGAGGGAGCAGGCTGCCCCATTAGGGGGAGAGTAAGTGGGAGTATGGAATGAGGTGTATATAAGCTTATATGTGACAGACTGACTTGATTTGTAAACTTTCACTTAAAGCACAATAAAAATTATTAAAAAAAAATGGAAAACGTGAACTGGTCTTTGAAAACCACTGACCTACACCAAACAAGCCAGCATTTTTCAAAGTTCTTCATAAAATCCTCAGAGTTATGGGAGATTTTCCCAAGAGTAGCATCCAAGACCAAAATCATTTGATAGACGTTTATTATGGCCATGGTTCTCAAAGTGTAAAACTCAAACCAACATTATCAGTGTGTCCTAGGAATTTGTTAGAAACGCAAATTTTCGAGTCCCACTGCAGAGTCAGAATCCCTAGCGGTGGGGCTTAGTAACTTGTGTCCGATAAGCCCTCCAAGTGATGAGGATGTATCCTCAAGTTTGAGAATCAGTGGATCATGATGTACCATGCTAATGTCTGCTAAGAAGAGAGTACCACTTTTCCTGGTGATGTCTGCACAACGTTGTGAATGTAACTAATGCCACTGAATTGTACACTTAAAATGGTTAAAATGGCAAATTTATATTATACACATTTTGCTACAATTAAAAAAAAAAAAAAACCCCAAAAACTACCTCACATCCTCCCAGTCTGACCAAATTGCCTGTCTCCTTCCTTTTGGGTGGTTGCTTTTTATTTTATAATGTCTCAGAAGTGGAGAAGGACATCATGCTTGGTAAAGTAGAAGGTCAGCGAAAAAGAGAAAGACCCTCAACAGGATGGCTGGAACAATGGGCTCAAACATAGCAATAATTGTGAAGACGGTGCAGGATCAGGCAGTGTTTCGTTCTGTTGGGTTCCTGTGAATTGAAAACGACTTGACAACTGCAGAAGCTGGCAATTAAGTGAAAAGCATACAACTTTCCAGGACAGCCCACTCCAGGCAAAAAGAGTAATGTGAGGTAGGAGCTTTTTTTTTTTTTTTTCCCCTTGCTATATTACTGTCTAAGTGATTATGAGGATGGTTCAGGATGGGGTAATATTTTGTTCTGTTATATATAGGGGTAGCATGAGTCAAAGTCAACTTGACAGCAACTAATAACAACCACATAGTATCCTCAGATTTAATTCTTGACTTACAAAATTCCAAATATTTACACTGACATTTTACAGAAAAAGTTTCCAAGACCATCTAAGAGGCAACATGGAGTTTTGTCTTTGCCTATGACCTGTTAACATCTAGGTAAGAAACAACTGGGTGAGTGTGATTATGTGAGTGTTCTTTAGTAAGGAAATTTTGTTTCTAGAGACAACTAGATCAAATCTTCCACAATTTTTAGACTTAGGACTATGTGGCCAACCCATGCTAGAGCAAACAAATATGTTGTTTCAGAATTATGACTATTAATGGGTAGACCATCACAGCCCATGAAAACTGGGGCTATGGTTAATAAGTGTACATCTTAAGAGTGAAAGTTTGGAGACAGGGAAGTGCAGCCACCCTCTCTATGGCTCTGTAACCACTTTAGCTGCAGAAGCTGTGTCTTCAACAAGGACATACTGGTAACAATGATGTACACCATTATCACTCTATTACCAAAACCCCTGGTACATAGCCTCAGACAAAAGGATGCCTAGTTTGCTATCAGAAAAGTGTTGTGAAAGAAATGGTCTCTAAAACTGCATCATCAAAATATCATGTTTTAGATGTCATAGGTAGTTCCCTTCTTTATCACATGTGTGTTACAGCTATAACTAATTCTTGAAAGAATGGGACTGTACAAGATACAATTTATTTTGTCCTTATTCCCCCTTTAAATCCAATCTGCAAGCTAATGTTCTCCAGCTTCTCAGATGGAATCTCAGGGAGATTCCTAAACTTAATTACCCAGTGCACTGTAATAATTAAAAGTCTAAATTTCATTAAAAGTTAAAATTTCTGTTTTCCCCTGTTGGTCTTTAAGTCAGGAAGCTTACACTGGAGCCAAGGGCATCTTCTATATTAATTCTGTAAGCAAACACTTCTCTTTCTATTAGCTTCTGTGACTGACCCAACAAGGATTACAATTGGGGAGGGAGAGGTAGGTACATTAAAGTTCTTATTTGACTGCCACTGTCATGCTCTGGCAATGGCGTTGTCAGGTCTCAGCAGATGTTGCATGCTTAATCTTTCTCATGTGAGGCGATTTCATGGCTTTCTGGAAGATTACTGTAGTGGTAACTTCATGACATTTCTTGTGACATGGGTGAAGCCACTTCTAGCTGACAGCTTGTGAATTTGTCTCCTAATTTGAAAGTTCACTGCTTTTCTGAATCACTACCCCCCTGGAGGACTTCTTGGGAAAAGTCCCTTTTTAAATGATTCCAGAATGGCTTTTTCTCTCAACTGACTCATATATCTGGTCCAAAAGAAAAATTTGTGCATCCTTGCTCCTATAACCAAATTGCAATATAGATATCATTTGCTCTGTTCTGGTATTTCAAACCTGCTGCGGTTGAGTCGATTCTGACTCATAGCAACCCTATATGTCTAGGAGTAGAATTTCTGTATTATAGGGTAGATGTAAGGAGGCCTGGTGGTGCAGTGGTTAAGTGTTTGGCTGCTAACTGAGAGATCGGTGGTTTGAATCGGCCAGTTCCTGCAGGGGAGAAAGATGTGGCAGTCTGCTTGCATAAAGATTTTACAGCCTCGGAAACCCCATGGGGGCAGTTCTACTCTGTTCTAGAGGGTTGCTATGAGTCGGAAACAACTTGTTGACAATTGGATTTGGTTTGGTTTGTTTTCGGGGTAGGTTTCTATTTAACTGTATAAGATGCTGCCAAAATTGCTTCCAAAGTGGGTACCACATAATACCACCACCAGTTGCTTCATGTCCTGTCCAACTTTTTGTATTGCCAGTTTTTTTTTTTTTTAAATAATAATAATTATAGTAGGGGGAGTAGTAATATCTCATTTAGTTTTATTTTGCATATCCTGATAACTAGTTATGCTGAGTAATTTTTTCATGTACATGTTGACTATTCATATATCTTTTTGGTAAACTGTCTTAGTATTCTGCCCAACTTAATAAGATTTTCTTTTAATTATTTAATTCTAGTAGTTATTTATATATACTAGGTCAAAGTTGTTTGTAAGAGATATGTAATGTGAATATTCTCCCCAAGTTAAAATACAAGTCTATGACTTGTATTTATATTTTCTCAATAGCATATTTCTTGTGTCTTCTATAAGAAACATTTGCCTAAACCAAGGTTGAAGAAATATTCCTTTGTATTTGCTTATAAAAACTTTATAGCATTAACTTATATCGTGTGAGGCTCACTGCTTCATTTGTTTATGCTTTATCTTGTGTAAGGGAATTAAAGAAAAATTTGAGGTACCTGTTATGATCCGAAATGGCCAAGTTGAGGATTGGGTCCAATTCCCTGTTTTCGGATCCATTTTCACCCTAGAGGCAGCCATCTTTCCTATTGTTCTAAGAGCAGAATGTCCGGTAATGATGACGTAACTACACTGCGACACCTCCCTGTCACATATCTGTGTAACTGCTGCACTGTAACCAGTCTAAGAGACTATACCCTTTTAAGCCAATTGCCTTAAAGAACTGGGCACAGGAAGCCTTGCCTTAAAATGATTGACTATCAATCGAGCAATGCCTTTTGATGACCTAAGCCTGTGATTACCAATCGAATAATGTTTTTTCAATGATCTAAGTTTGAAAATACCAATCAAATAATGTGTTTCATAGCCAGTTTTCTCCTATAAAACATCACTGCTGAGTTGCCATTTTGAATTCCTGGATTCCACCGCATGGAGTTCAGTTTACTCCCAACTGCTACTGTCTCTTTTCTTTCAGTACATCTCTCAGTTTTGCACTAATTGAAGTAGAGAAAATACATTTTCTGTAGTGTTTTAGTATTAAAATAAGAGAGAATATATTTTCTAGTTTAGCTGTATAAGCTGTGATTAAAATCTTTAGTCTTTGAAAACATCGATTATTTGCTCTGGAATCTGTCTCACAATTGTTCCATTGTAGAAAAACAAATTCCATTGTAGAAAAACAAGGTAATCAGGATTTTTATGGCTGATTAAACCATGTTTCTCTCCGAGGTGACAAAAACAATGAGCGATACCATCAGGACCGGAGATAATTGAGCAAAACACGGACCCACCTTGTGACCGAAACCAGGATGGCGTAAAGAGGCCTGCAAAACGTCTACAAGAAGTCACTTCGTCATTATGTCCCCCTCAAACAAGAATCAACATTCCTGGAAATTTCTAAACCCTGACCCTCTCTATAAAACCCTCTTGTAGCCCGATTGGGGCAGACAGAATCTAGGGGAAACTTTGCCCCCTCTGTCTCTTGAACATGGTGTTCAATAAAGCCCTCTTGCTGTTTACCTCCTCCTGTCTCAGTATTGGCTTGCAGCAGACTGCTGGAATCTGCAATTTGTGTTAACATAATGAGAGTACAGATGTTTACTTTATGACAATCTTTTAATCAAATTTATTGAGGTATAACATATGTGTTAAAAGCACCAATTTTAAGTGTGTGGTTTGATGTGTTTTGCCAAATGTGTACACCCAACTAACCACCATTGTGATCAATATATACACCATTTTCAGCATCAAAAAAATTATCTCATGCCCTTTCCCAATCAGTTCCCTCATTTCACCGTCAACGGTCTGCTTTCTGGCATTAAACACTATATTTGACTATGCTTGAATTCATATGAATACAATCACATAGTACGTACTTTTTACTTCCTAGCTTCTTTCACTCAGCACGCTTTTGAGATTTATCCACGTTGTGTGTGAGATAGAAGTGCATTCTTTTTATTCCATTATATAAATATACAACAATTTGTTTATCCAGTCACCTGCTGATGAACACTTAGGTTTTTCCCAGTTTTTAGCTCTTAGGAATAGAGTGGGTGAACATTTTTGTACACGTTTGTACAGAGATATTTTTCATTTCTCTTGGACAAATATTTATTGGACAGATATTAAGTAGTGCATAATGGCGTCCAACTGTGATTAAAATTTGAATTTCACTGATGACTAAATCATGCTGAACATCTTTTTGTGTGTATATTGATGATCTTTACATCCTTTTTAGTTGAGTGCCTTTTGAAATCTTTTGCTTATTCTGTTTGGGGTGTATCTCTGTCTTTCCAGTTTTTGAATTGGACTATTTATCTTCTTATTAACTTGAAAGAGTTCTTTATATTTCCTAGGTATTAGTATTTTTTTAATCACATTATGTATTATGCAAATATTTTCACTAAGTTGTGACCTGTTTTTAATTTTATACCAGTGCCTTTTGAAAAAAAAAGTTTTGTTTAATTATGGTAATGTCCAGTTTATTGATTTTGACTTATAGTTCATGAGTTTTGTATAGTATTTAAGAAATTTTTGCAAAACCCTAGGTCACGAGCATTTTATTCAATGTTTTCTTCTAGAAGTTTTATAGTATATTAGCTCATGCAACTAGTATATGACACGTTTTGAGTTTAGCACACAGTGTGAGAGTCATCATTTTTTTCCATCTATCCAAATCTACCACTGTTGAAAAGATTATACTTTCTCCATTGAATCGTCTTGTCAGCCTTATAGAAAATCATCTATCCATACACATGCGGATCTCTTTCTAGACACTTTATTTTGCTTCATTGACCTATTTGTCTATTTTTACACTGTCCTGTTTATTGTGTCTTATAAATGAGTCTTGAAATCAGTATAAATCTCTCTAGATACTGCCCTCTTGGTTCCTGGGGGAAGCCATCTATGAAATCTGCTATGCTTTAGAACTTGTTGAGAAGGCGCCCACTGGGGTACTGGGCAAAACCATCCAGGAGAAGGTGCTGAACCATGGAATTTTCTGGGAAAATTCTGTTGGGATGGTACTGTTGAAACTGCCTGGGCTGGAGGGCTACTTGATGTCCCATGTACTGTAGCCTCCACACACTGCAGCTTCAAGCAAAGAAAAGCCTCTTTTATTTCTGGTGTCCCTTCAGCACCCTCTACTGTCAAAGTTTAACATTGTGCCAGGTGGTAAGAAAGAAAAGTTCTAGTATTACCATCAGGGCAATGAAGGATAGATTTGAAGCTCAAAAGCAATTATATCCTTAATTTTCAAAGACTACTTAGAGTTAACATTGTATGACTGAAGTAGAGAAAATACATTTTCTGTAGTGTTTTAGTATTAAAATAAGACAGAATATGTTTTCTAGTTTAGCTGTATATAAAAAAAAAAGCTGTATAAGCTGTGATTAAAATCTTTAGTCTTTGAAAACGTCGATTATTTGCTCTGGGATCTGTCTCATGATTGTTCCATTGTAGAAAAACAAGGTAATCAAGATTTTCATTGTTGAATAACCATGTTTCTCTCCGAGGTGACAAAAACAATGAGTGATACCATCAGGACCCGCGATAATTGAGCAAAACCCAATACATCTTGTGACCGCATCCAGGATGGCATAACGAGGCCTGCAAGACATCAACAATAAGTCACTTTGTCATTATGTCCCCCTCAAAGAAGAATCAACGTTCCTGGAAATTTCTAAACCCTGACCCTCTCCCTATAAAACCCTCTTGTAGCCCTCTTGGGGCAGACAGAATCTGGGGGAAACTTTGCCCCCTCTGTCTCTTGAACATGGTGTTTAATAAAGCCCGCTGGCTGCTTACCTCCTCCTGTCTCACTACTGGCTTGAGGCAGGTGGCTCGAATCCGGAATTTGCGGTAACGTGACTTTATTTAAAAAGTAGAAAGCTTGCAACTGTATAAGTTCATTTACCCCCACCTTGTCTTTTATGCTGAAGTATATTACATCTGTAGACATTAAAAGCCCCTATGGGAAAATTAGTACACTTTTGCTTTATTTATATATATTCTAAAGACATTAAGAAGAAAAAATAAGTCTTTTATATTTAATCAAGTATTTATCATTTCAGTGCTCATGATTCCTTCTTGATGATAAAGCTTTAATATCTATACTTATTTATATTATCCTGCAGATAAACATGAGGTTTGTGGAGCAAGGATAAATTATTATTACTTAATAACTACATTGACTCCCTTTGAAACAATTCACCTGGGGCTATGTGATGAGAACCAGATGCTATACTGCATGTACTGTAGTATTCCTTTTGAGAAATCCTGAAATTAGAAACCATTGCTTATATAGGATTGTCACCATTCCCTCCTCTAAGTGGGAGAGAAACATTTGCTTCCTAGTCATTTATAAACCTTTAGAATGTGAATGACTGGTTCCTTGGCTCTAGGTTTCTTCTTCTCTCACTATTTAGTCATCTTTTAAGTTCCAAGTGTGTTCTGAGGTATCAGGTTTCTTTACTCAGAAAGTCCTAAAAAACTCAGAAAGCCCTAGACATGAAAAAACAATAAAATATTCCCTCCCTGCCGGCTGGAGTGTTTAAGTTTCTACCTGCATAATTTGCATATACCTTGAAAAACTACCTTTAGTATTTCATGCAGTGCAAGTCTGTTGGTGACCAATTTTATGGTTTTCTATTATATGAAAATGTCTTTATTTTGCCTTCAGTCTTGAAGAATATTTTCACTGGAGATATAATTCTGAATTAAAAAAATTTTTTTTTCAGAAATTTTAGGGTGATGTTTTCCTCTTTTCTGGTCTCCATACTTTCTGATGAGAGGTTAGCAGTAAGTGCAGTCCTTGTATGATGTATGATTATTATTATTATTACTATCAGCGTGCTCTAAATAAAACACATACACTGAACTTCTGGTAATATCAGGAACTTATGATTCACAACTTGCTCTTCATTTGATGTTCCAATGTGTGTTCTGATATAACCGTATTTCCTCCTGAACTTGCTCCAGGTTGGATTTTTCCTTTTATTGCAGTACAATAAGATCTAATTGATCCAGGAACAATTTCAAGTATTTCAGTCAAGGGAAAAACCCTCCCTCACCCACCATCTTGCTGTAAAAAAACCCATTGCCCGTTACAATTCCAACTCATAGCAACTCTGTAGGATAGAGTAGAACTGACCATAGGGTTTCCAAGGAGCAGCTGGTGTATTTCAACTGGCGACTTTTGTTTAGCAGCCAAGCTCTTAACCACTGTGCAACCAGGGCTCCACCCCTTGCTATTAAAAAAAAAAAAAATCATTGTCATTAAGTTGATTCCAACTCGTAGCAACCCTATAGGACAGAGTAGAACTGCTTCATACAGTTTCCAAGGAGTACCTGGTGGAACTGAACTGCCAACCTTTAGGTTAGCAGCTGCAACTCTTAACTACTAGCACCTGCTGGAATTGGACTGTCGGCTTTTGGATTAGCAGCTGCAACTTAACTACTACACTACCAGGGTTCCCTTGCTAGAAACCAAACCAAACCTCTTGCCTTAGAGGCAGTTCTGACTCATAGCGACCCTATAGGACAGAGTAGAACTGCCCCGTAGAGTTTCCAAGGAGCACCTGGTAGATTTGAACTGAGGACCTTTTGGTTAGCAGCTGTAGCTCTTAACAACTATACCACCAGGACTTCCTTCCTTGCTATCCTAATCAACCAGCCCACAGCCCTCAAGTCAATTCTGACTCATAGCGACCCAACAGGATAGCGTAGAACTGCCCCATAGAGTTTCCAAGGAGCGCCTGGTAGATTCGAACTGCTGCCCCCTTGGTTAGCAGCCATAGCACTTAACCACTAAAAATGCCACCTAAAACGCCTGTGCACTCAATCTTACATGGCTCCATCTTCTAGTCTACCCAGTCAGAATCTTCATGAAGTTTTATGTATATGTGTGTAAGACAGAGAATCTTTCAACCTTTTTGAATTGTACTACTAAGAATGGAGGTTTGAGGCATTCATTTTTACTTGTTTCCTGTTTTTTTGGATAAAACTTGCTTAAGGAAAAAGCTAGCACAATGAGTGAAGCTGATTCAAATGAAAGAGAAAAAATATTTATTCATTCATTCAACAAATACTTATTGAGTGTAAGGCAACTCTGGGTCAGGCAATATACTAGGAGATGTGGATAAAATACTTAAAAAACCCCACTGCCGTCGAGTCAGTACCAGAAAAAAAAAAAAAAATCACCCGTGGAGATAGAAAATAAATAAGATATCTACAAGCAAAAATATAATCACTTACGCACATTTACTATGACGCTTTAAGGAGGAAAAGTAAACTATAAAATGAGGCTATATAGTGTTGGAAAATTGATTTTTTTTGAGTTTCACCTTAGCTATGAACTGGATTCTGTTCCCCCAAAAAGATATATTGAAGCCCTAAACCCCTGTATTTGTGAATGTGATCTTATTGGAAAATAGGGTCTCTGAAGATCTTATCAGTTTACATGAAGCCATATAGAGTATGAATCATGTCCTTACAGAGGAGGAGAAGAGACACAGAGAGATACACAAAGGAAAGATGGTCATGTGAAGATGGAGGTGAATTTGGAGTAATCTACAAGCCATGGAACACAAAGGGTCACTGGCTGTACTTAGAAGCTAGGAAGAGGCATGAAACAAATTCTACCTTAGAGCCCTCAAAAGGAGTCAACACACTGGCACCACGATTTCAGATTCCTAGCCTCCATAACTCTGAGGCAATAAATTTAAGCTCTTATACATCACCTGGAGGTGTGGTTAAGCACTCGGCTGCTAATGGAAAGATCAGTGGTTGGAATCCACCAGCCTCTCTGTGGGAGAAAGATGTGGTAATCTGCTTCTGTAAAGATTAAAAAAAAGAAAAAAACATTGCCATGGAGTCAATTCCAACTCATCTCCACCCTATAGGGCAGAGTAGAACTGCCCCATAGAGTTTCTGAGTAGCACCTGGTGGATTCAAACTGCTGAGCTTTTGGTTAGCAGGTATAGCTCTTAACCACTACACCACCATTCCCTAGAGGTTACAACCGTAGAAACCCTGTGGGGCAGTTCTACCTTGTCCTATAGGGTTGCCATGAGTTGGAATCAACCTGACTGTGATGGGTTTTGGTTTTCTAAGTCACCCAATTTGTGAAACTTTCTTATGGCAGCCCTGGGAAACTCAAACTCTGAGTCAAGACTGAGCATAATGATGTAGTTTAAGTCCCTGAATCAAGCCATATCTGAAAAGAACTATCTTGAAATTCAGTTATTTAAGCAAATGAATTCTTTCCTTGTGCTAGACTATATTGTTTCTTTCACTTGAAAACCAAAGGAGATACTAGTACACTGCATCTTTTTTTATAATATGATTTTAAAGATTTCTTCCTTAATCTTTCTATTTCTATTATTTATACATGGAATATGTGTTGCTAGCTTTTATATTACTTAGTAATATGGAAGCAAAAGTATCCTGGAACAACTGCTTTCATTATGTCAAATTCACACATTTCTTTTCCGGTTCAGGAATGTTTTCGAATACTATGCATCAGAGGTTTTTTTTTTTTTTCTGTTTTACTTTTTCTTCTTTGAGGTTCCCTGTTTTTAAAATATGTTTAACTTCATTTTTCTTATATTCCATCTTTTTCTTCACCAAGTATCTTTTTCATTTTTCTTTAATACTATGTATATATATATATATTTTTTCTCTTCCTCATGCTTTGGGGTTGAGGGAAGTGAATGAAAATGAAGAGTCTTAAGAGCTATCTCACAGAATCCTGAAGAATGTAACTATAAAAATTAGAATTGATTTCCTATTGCTGGAAAGTACAACTGAAACCTTGTTTCACATATTATGCATAGGGCATAATTGGGAATGGTGCCTGATTACCCTTGGAAAACCAAGAAAGCCATATTTAGAGCCGAAGTTTAGGAATGAGTCAATGGAAGTGATACAAGGAATTTAAAGACAAAGTTCCCTGCGGACAGAGTCTCAATTTGATTTTAGCTTGTATACCTTTCTCTGAATATGGAATTAAAGGAAAGCCAGGACCACTTCCTTGCTGGCATATAGGAACCATATGCAAATACCTGGAGTAGAGTATGCTTCACTTTAAGTTCATTGGCAACCTGAACTGTGACTCTACTAAAAAGAAATGACTATGTTTAAGTTCCTTGAAAGTGGCTGTCAAGTACATGCGAATGAAATATGAGGTAGTTCCTAGTTTGAGGTCCTGCCTCAGTCCACACAACTGTGTCAAGAGTTAATTCTAGAAATGTGACTAACTGCTGTATTTTGCAGATTTATTCCTGTCCTGAAGCTTCAGTGGTCTTTGAACAGGTTTTCTTGAAAAAGTTATGTAACACAAAGGCTGGGGAGTTAGCCTGCACCCTGTGGAGAAATAATTTATTTAGCAAGATACATTGAGAAGACCAGATGTCCAAGAAAACTTATGCTCTGGGCTGTTCTTAGGATGTACTGTTGTGAACATTTGAAAATTGCTGGAAGCTACAGCAACTGCTGCCAGGTTTCTGCTGGTAGCCTCTGACAATGGCTGATATAACTTGAAAAAGAAAAAGGCTCTGAGTGAGGAATTACATCTCACTTGGAAGTTTCTACTGCTCTCAGAGCAACTTCTGGGCTCTGCTTACCGTTGGGAGCCACTGGCAGGATCTGCAGCAAGTAGAGTCAGTTGAGGAAGACCCTGCTGCTAGGTGCCTTCAATCTCCTCCGCCATCCTCTAATGAGTCCCTCATGAAATCTTGAGGGAGGATAGAGACAGTGGATTTTCCCATTATTATCTCACCGAGGAGGAAGACCCGGAAACTTGAAGGTCTATACACTGTATTGGTTGAGTCCAGCAATAGAGAACTTAAACTTTAACCTCACTTTAAATTCAGGGTGGGAAACAGTGGCACATAAATATAGAATAGGCACTTAATTCATCTTTCTCCATCCTTACAGCCCCCTCATCTGTCTTGAGTCAGACCATCGGAGAATTGCAGGAAAGAATGAGGATGATTGGGGAACTATACAACTTCTTGTGGATGTTACCCACAGGCTTTAATCCTGTTCCATACCCTGAGGCAGACACTTGATTGGAGATCTTTTATTAGTATTATTATTGCAAAAATATGTATGACACAACATTTGCCAGTTCAACATTTTTCAAGTGTACAATTTTATGATACCAATTACGTTAATCATGTTGTACAACCACCACCCATAATATTGCCAAATTTCCCATCATAATAAACAGAAATTCACTGCTTCCTAAATAATGACTCCCACTCTTCCCCCCCCCACCCTGGTAGCCATTAATAAACTTTGGTCTCTATACATTTGTTTATTCCTATTATTTTATATACGTGAGATCATACAGCATTTATCCTTTTTTGACTGATTTATTTCACTCAGCATATTATATATATTTTTTTATTTTGCTTTAGGTAAAAGTTTACAAAGCAAATTTAGTTTCTCATTAAACAATTACTACACATGCTGTTTTGTGACATTGGTTGCCAACCCCTAGACATGCCAATACTCTCTGCTTTTTGACCTTGGGTTCCCCATTTCCATGCACCCAGCTTTCCTGTCTCTTCCTGCCTTCTTATCCTTGCTTCTGGGCCAGTATGCCCGTTTAATCGCACATATATGGTTGAGGTACGTGTATTATTGGTTGTTGTGTGGCCCTGTTTAATCTTTGGCTGAAGGGTGAACCTCAGGAGTGACTTCAGTTAAAAGGGTGTCCAGGGTCCATACTCTTGGGGTTTCCCCAGTCTCCATCAAAGCGCTAAGTCTAGTCTTTTTTTTTTTTTATGAGTTAGAATTTTGTTCTACATTTTTCTCCAACTCTGCTAGGGACCCTCTATTGTGATCCCTGTCAGAGCAGTCGGTGGTGGTAGCCAGGCACCACCTACTTGTGCTGGACTCAGTCTCCTGGAGACTGCATTACCTCCTATAATATGGGTTTTCCACATTTGCTTCCTCTTCTTTAATTTGCAACAGCCTTCAGCTCCTTAATGAACCATCAAGGAACATGGAAGAGACAGAGACATCTGATTGCCAATGCCAGTTTTTCTCCCCTGTTCCTTTTTTTCCTATGGGACCCATAGTATTTTTTTATTCTTTTCACTAATTGGGGCAAAGATAGAACTGTACCAAAAATATGTTGCAATAATGGCCCCTGGAGTTTTGAAAAGTATAAATATCAACTAGCATGTTGGGGCCACAACTAATGAGACAAAAGAAAATTTCTTTAATGATGCTTTGGTGATACTTCTCAGAATTCTCAGCAGAGGAGGTAGGGATTCACAGTTTGGGGCATTGAGATGCCAGTGGTAGAAAGAATAAAATAGTGCCACTTGTAGCCTCATTTGATTAGAAGATTCTGGATTTCACTGAGTTCTAATAGCTACGTGTTAGGGAATGTAAGGAAATGCCCTTGTTGGTTTATTTTATGTGGGAAATTCGAGTGAAAATAGGATTTGGTGTCTGATAGAAACTGATAGAGAAGTGATACCAGTGATAATTTTAGAAATACTGTAATTATCCCCTGAGCTTTTAGTCTATCTGGTTGCTTAGTGATGGTAAGACGAGCAAGGTAAAAATATGTATGGTAGGTTTAAAAAAATGAAGAATAGTACAGGGCTTGAGGGGTAGGAAAAAAGAACATTACCAACTGAGCTGTGATAGGCACCAGGAGGGGTTCAAAGAAATACCATAAAATATGCTCTCATAAGCCCATGGCATTGACTCCCTCTCCATCAGCCATCTCTGATAGAATGCTTCTTTTAGGAAGTCTTTACTAAAGAATCGAGAAAGAAAGGCATAACTCCCTGTCAAGAATGAGTTTTAAACATCTAGCTCATTCATCATCAATTTTTGAATGCCAATGAAACTATTCTCTGGTGAAAAAAGTTTATTAGAAAAGTATAATAGTGAAGGAGTAAAAACAGTGAGTTTCTAACTGAATTATCTTCCTTTTCAGACCTTCTACTTTCATTGAACCTACTGTCTAAACATCCTGTAGACAACTATTCTACTGCATAAGCCTCAGATATGGGAAGTGAGGAGGTAAATGCATTCCTTCTTCAGGGGATATCCTGGTAGCTTTTACTTTGTTAGCTGCCAATTAATGCATAAAGTATTGTGAAGAGTCAGTGCAATAAAAAGCAAGGGAAGGGGTTTTCTTGAGAACTGGGGTCTGGTCCACGTTCTATAGTTTCTTGGTTGTGCGAACAGATTGGCATGTGGGTAAAGTGATTATAACAATGCAGTATGCTCTATTGGGCTTTGGGCTGGACCTCTGTTCCTAGATATCTCCTCTCAAGGCTTGAATTTCCACCATCCTTTCTGTGAGCTTAAATAATGTCTTTTTCATGTGTGCTTTTTAAAAATCAAATATTTAATGATCAATTCATTAAGCAAATACTTTTTAAGTAGCAATTTGTTGTTAGATGTTATGAGGCATACAAAATTACCCTCAAGTCATTTACATCCTAGTATATGAGAAGCAGAGGAGGCTATCCTCCATAACACATTCCCGTATACAACAAAAAGTTACCAAACAATTTAAGAGAAGGGGATGTTTATATCACTCCTGTCTTGGGAGATCAGAGTAGCCAGAAGTTGCAGTTTCTTTTTGGGTTATCAAGTGTGGATGAAAAGCGCATAAAGTTTTTCTAGGTGAAAGAAGAATGTGAACAAAAGCACACAGAGAGGATGCTCTAAAATGAGAAAACAGTATCATTGTAGAGAAACTACCTTATTATTGATGTATTTGGGGAGAGAAGAGAAGAATTTGTGAAGAAGGCAATGTGTTTTAGCATCATTCCTGCTAAGAATGGCACTTAGCTTAAAAAAAAAAAAAAGCTTATACAGCCTAAGAAAATTGTGCAAGGTAGACAATTAACATGCATTTAATGTATTTTTTAAATGTATTTAGTAATTTAATATATTAATAAATTAACACATTAATGAATGAATAAATGAATAGAAGTGATAACTTGCCTACTCGAGTAACTTATAAACATTAACCTACTGGTTATACTATGATATACTTGGATAGAAAAACTAGACGGATATTTCTGCTCCAATCTCCCCTTTGAAAGTGGGGATACCCAATGGAAAACACTCAGAAATGGTAGTGGATGAAAGAATTACACCTCAAATGTGTAGGATCAGCAATCAGTGGGTCTCTTGAATTGAGTTACATTAGCTAAAGAATTTTCATTTCATAATCAATTTCTATATTTTTATATTCTTTAATTATTTGGCTGTTTCTGATGGATTTTCATTGCTTTATGGAATTCACCCTTGATTTAAGTTGAACTAAGGGGAAAGGGATCTGTCCGCTATTTGGCCAGCAGAAGTTGGAGAAGCTGTAATGCCTAGAGGTCAGACATGGTCAATAATGGGCTCTGCTTGAAATCCAAGGAAAATGTGATGAATAGATGTAATAGCTCATTTTGAGGAGAAGGCTGGTGGCTTGGATTTCCTCCTTTGTGAAGGTTAGCACCACAATTATAGGGGAAGTCTAAATCAGGTCCATCTTCTTGGCAGAATAATAAGAAGTTTGTAGAATCAATGACTGATCTGACTGTGATAGCTTTGTTTTTCTAGAGCTACTTAAGTGTACCAACTGCCTATACATGCACTAAGGTCTCTTCCAACTCCTCTCTATCAAGTGAGTCAATGGTAGGTTTTGTGATTCAGTGAAAGGATGAAATGAAGGCAATATAATATTATTGTCACTAAAAACGTGCAGTAATAGGAGTTGAGGTCCAATGTTTGTCCAGTAGTTCATGGGAAAATAAATAATAGGGTTTAAAAGTAAAAAAAAACAACAACAACAACAAAATAAAACCTTAAAAGGAGATAAGCTTAAAGGAAACCTAAGAAGAAAAATTAGCAGCCACTTCTTGAAAATGAAATAACATGATATGTAGCAGAAGCTGACATTTACTGAAAGCTTACAAGGTGCATGTGGTCGGCTAAGTTCTTTAATTTTAATAAAAATTTAGGGTAGGGGTCCTATTAGTATCTCTGTTCTACCAGTAAAGAAACTGGGACAGAGGATTATGGAGCTGGGAATGAGGGTTGTTAAAAAAGAAGTTTTAATTTTCATTCCCTAATTACTATTTGAAGTAGGCAGCATGAACAGATCACCTAGACTTCAAAATTTAAGAGACGTAGAAATACCACAGGAAATAGTTGTCATCTCTCCGAGTGTTTTGAAATAATTCCATGAAGTCACATAATCAATAAGATGCTTTTTATGAGTGACTGTCTTTCTCCATTCTCCTATTTATTGCTCCTCAAATCATAGTGGACCACCTATTTGCATCTTTCAGGGTTAACATAATCTGTTGCTTCATTCTTCTCCTTAGGTCAATTCCCGGAATCAGGTCAACCAAGCTAATGTCTCCTCTGTCACAGAGTTCCTCTTGCTGGGATTCTCCAGCCTTGGAGAAAACCAACTCATTCTCTTTGCTGTTTTTCTCTGCCTATACCTGATTATCCTCAGTGGGAACATCACCATTGTCACTGTCATCCACCTGGATTGCAACCTCCGTATTCCTATGTACTTCTTCCTAGGGATCCTCTCCATCTCTGAGACATGCTATACGTTTGTTGTTTTGCCCAAGATGCTCATAAACCTGTTGTCTGTACTCAGAAAAATCTCATTTATTAGCTGTGCCACTCAGATGTTCTTCTTCCTTGGTTTTGCTGTCACTAATTGCATGCTACTGGGAGTGATGGGTTACGACCACTATGCTGCCATCTGCCATCCACTTCGCTACCCCATTCTTATGAGCTGGCAGATATGTGGACAACTGGCAGCCTCTTGCGCTGGGATTGGCTTTCTGTTCTCATTGGTAGGAACCCTTTTAGTCTTTAGACTCCCTTTCTGTGGCCCCAACAAGGTCAACCACTACTTCTGTGACATCTCACCAGTCATCCGACTTGCCTGTACTGATAGCAACATCAACGAACTGATCATCTTCATTGGTGGAGTTCTAGCACTCATGGTTCCCATGACTTTCATTTGCATCTCTTATGGCTTCATTGTCTGCACTATCCTGAAAATCCCATCAGCTGAAGGCAAGCTAAAAGCCTTCTCTACTTGTGCCTCCCATCTCACTGTGGTTATTATCCACTATGGCTGTGCTTCCTTTGTCTACCTTAGACCATCCTCCAAGTTCTCATCCAGCAAAGATAGGCTGGTAACAGTGACCTATACAGTATTTACTCCATTATTAAACCCCATGGTGTATAGCCTCAGGAACAAGGATGTCCAGATGGCCATTCAGAAAGTAATTGGCCGAGGAAAATGTAATCCTAAAGTCCTATAATAAGAATATTTCACATCAATGAAAACACCCTTTCAGAGAATATAGCAAAAGTTATAATATTAATAACATTGCTGTCTTTCCTTTGGATAATTCTTTACTGGCTTCGTGTCACAAGCTTTTCCATGGTATTATTTTGATGGGCTTTGTGAGGTATAGCTTTAAAAGTGGGTTGGTTCTTAAATAGGCCCGAGCCTCAAACAATTTCAAACTTGCACAAACAACTCAGGATACTGAGTTAAAGAATTATTTTAGTATCTTCAATGAACGATAAGTAACATGACGTGAATGGTAATTTAGTATAGAAGTTTCAACACACAACTTCTCCAGGGTTAGGAAAATCATGGTAAAACCCTTCACAAAAAGATCATGAAGAAAATGTAATCAGTTCGTATAATTTTTCATTCTGTATATAATCAGGAGCTACCCATGTTGGATAGAACCCAAAGCTATCACTTCCAATTGCTCGTCATTGCACACGTTTAACTTGAAGCATTCTGGCTTCTGATTAACTGCTAAATAGGAAGTATTACCACTGTTAAGTATCTCTGATCATTAAAAAGTTCCAGCTTTGTATATTTTCCTTCTCTTGGTTGTAGTTATTATCTCTGGAGATGCATACCTTGTAATCTTATACCTACAGAGTAGCCTTTCAAATATTTGAAGACAGATAATGTATGTTTCTGTCACAACACTTTTAACCTAGCTGATGACTCCTTTGATCTTCATGATATATCACAGTTCCCACACATCTCAAAATCCTAGTCAGCTTTCTCTGGATTGTTCTCTAGACATTTTCTATTTTGTTAATAACCTGCTGCTGTCGAGTCGATTCTGACTCATAGCAACCCTATAAGACAGAGTAAAACTGCCCCATAGTGCTTCCAAGGAGCCCCTGGTGGATTCAAACTGCTGACCTTTATGATTGGTAGCTATAGCTCTTAGCCACTAGACCACCGGGGTTCCCGACTTGTGTTCTTAAAATAAACCACCAGGACACGGTTACTATACTCTAGAGGAGGCTGGAATGATCTCTTTCCTTGTTCTGGAAGTCAATTTTATGTTAATGCAGCCTAAGTTTTCATTACTTCCCTATCAGTGTGCTCTTCTCTGAAACCTAGGTCTTTTAGTCTAAAAAAATTTATATTATTTATGTTCAACCATATACTTATGAATGGAGTCCTTGGGTGACAAAAATGGTTAAGTGCTTGTCTACTAACTGAAAGGTTGGCCATTTGAACCTACCCAGAGGAGCTTCAAAACGAAGGTCTGTCAATCTGCTTCTGAAAGGTCACAGACTTGAAAACCCTATAGACTGCAATTCAACTTTACACACAAGGTATCACTATGAGTTGGAACCAACTCAACAGCAATTTTATTTTTCATACTTATGAAGCCTATCTTGCTTAGTTTAGCTTTATTCTTCTTTAAAACAATCTAGAATTTGCATGTATTCCCTGAAGTCCCTTCCTTTGATCTTAGGCCTATAGTGCCAGAATATTGAGGTTATTTTATACCCCATTTATAATGATTATTTCTTTGAGTACTCCATTCTATCTCTTTTCCTAGGCCTGAATGGTAAATAGTATTTATGTTGTGTGAAAACACAGTTATTAATGACTGCATGGATCTGAATACTTACTTATGCCTGATGTCTGACTAGGGCTGGATGTGATAGTGATGGTCATATGGTCAGGTGTTTTCTATCATTGTCTTAGATACTTGGTAAAATAAAACCACTTATCAGCTCAACTCCTGAAGCTCCATTTTGAAAGCCTATACACTTGACTTCTATTCCATTACATCACGGGAATCAAACACAGCTCTTCTGCAATATCTGTGAGTTCTAAAAAGTTGGATGACCCCTTTCACAAAGTACATTCTTGGAAAGAATATGAGCTTGGTGTGTAAAGTAGAAGAGGTTAATTCATGATGGCTTAGGAATTCCTGTACTGCAACAGGGCCTAAGTAGCTTTATAGTAAGCAGGGTGGCAGAAGTAGGGCCCTGAGGGAGATGGGACATGATCTTACCAACCAGAGTTAGTTGAGGTGCTTGAAGAGTCCCTTCTCTTGTCACAGAGGTAGACACTATGGCTTGGTTTCCCATCAACAGTGTCTTATTTACCCTACCATATACCACTTTAAAGCCACTTTTGTGGCTAATGCTTTCTCATAACATTTATGCTGTTTGCCCCTATTTTTAATGCTTAACCTTCTACGTTCTATCGGTAAACACTTTCTTTATTCTTCATTTTAACAAAATTCCACTAAAATGAAAACTAAGTGTATAGAAAAGGCACAGATGGTAATAATTCCCAGATCCAGAAAGCCTCCTAAAGATAGTTCCTTCCCACTTCTGCTCATCCTGTCCCCCTCAAACTATTTTTCCTGGTTCTACAGTCAGAACCTCAAGCCTTCCAACCTGATTACTATCTTGAGAGTTTTACTATAGACAATTGTTCTCTTCAAATCAAAATTTATGATGGTACAACCGCTATGGAAACCAGCATGGTGCATTCCCAAAAAACTAGAAATAGAACTACCTTATTATCCAGCTCTCCCACACGTGGATATACACCACGGAGGTCTAATAAAAGTGACAGGAGTGGATATATGCACACCTGTGTTTCTTGCAGCATTCGAAAAATGAAAACAGTCCAAGTGCCCTTCACAGATGAATGGATAAGCAAAATGTGGTACATACATAGGATGGAATACTATGCAACCATAGAGAACAATGATGAGTTCGTGAAACACATTATAACATGAATGGATCTGGAGGACATAATTTTGAGTGAAATATGAGTTACATAATGACAAATATTGTGTGATTGCACTTTTATAAGGAGAAAAGAAAAAATATGGAGAGAGAAATGATCATTTATGTCACAAAAGAGAGATAGATGTTGTTTGGCAAAAGCCCAACTTTTAGAAACTCAGAAAATTACTGTATCTATCTTTTCCCTTTAGCAGATAAATGTTGCTTAAAAAATCATACAATAAAGCAGATTATCACAATAAATTAATAATCATCAATCTCAAATAGACAATCAAAAGCTTTAATTTTCTGAAGAAAATCATTTTATATTCTGCAAAACTATTGCACATATGTTTACTTCTAATTAAAATGACGATTAACTACTTTCACCTTCTGTAGCCCTCTCACTAATCTCACACACGATGCCAGCTGATGACACTGCATAATACTTAAGAGAAAAATAAAAGGTATTAGACCTAAACTTCCTCATTTTCCCGTTATTGCATTTACAAGTACACTTGTACCACAATTATTCTATTATTTTTCTTTACTCCTCTAACAAAAACAGTATACCTTTCAGAGTTCTCAACTACCATTTCTGTTTCATGTTCTCTCATTTTTATTTATTGGTGCTCATTGAGTCCCTCCTCATGTAATCATTTTTTTTTTCCATTCTGATCAACAGATTTCCAGAAATTCCTAGGCACTTCCATTCTGTTTATACCAAACTGCACATATCCTTCAGTACATAAATTGAAAGGAAAGTTGGAGTAGCTTAAAAGAAGACAGAGAATGGACCCTAGAGAAAGACATTCCTACTTGCCCTTGATTTGTGAAGTTTCTTAAGCAGGAAAAAGAAGTCTTAGTATAGGTATTGGGAAACGGAGGGGAGAGGAGAGGAATTAACTGACTGATATCAGTATAATAAGTGAATAAAACTGGCTTAAGAGTCTATCAATTCTTTATTCATTCATCAACTATTTTACTGAGCACCTGCTGAGATACAAAGGTAAAAGAGGCCTATTTCTTGCTATCTAATATTGCATGTACTACTCACTTCTCCAAATGCCTCCCAAGGGTAACAGCAGTGGTTTTCTTTTATTAAAAGAAAGCTGCTGATAGTTGTATTTATACACATTGTAAATAATGCTCCCTTTCTCTTTGTCTATGGTTGCCTTTCCCATGTATTTTTTTAAAAATAATTTTTATTGTGCTTTAAGTGAAAGTTTACAAATCAAGTCAGTCTGTCACATATAAGCTTATATACACCTTACTCCTTACTCCCACTTACTCTCCCCCTAATGAGTCAGCCCACTCCCTCCTTCCAGTCTCTCCTTTCATGACCGTTTTGCCAGTTTCTAACCCTCTCTACCCTCCTATCTCCCCTCCAAACAGGAGATGCCAACACAGTCTCAAGTGTCCACCTGATACAAGTAGCTCACTCTTCATCAGCATCTCTCTCCAACCCATTGTCCAGTCCCTTCCATGTCTGATGAGTTGTCTTCGGGAATGGTTCCTGCCCTGGGCCAACGGAAGGTTTGGGGACCATGACTGCCGGGATTCCTCTAGTCTCAGTCAGACCATTAAGTCTGGTCTTTTTATGAGAATTTGGGGTCTGCATCCCACTGTTCTCCTGATCCCTCACGGGTTCTCTGTTGTGTTCCCTGTCAGGGCAGTCATTGGTTGTGGCCAGGCACCATCTAGTTCTTCTGGTCTCAAGATGATGTAAGTCTCTGGTTCATGTGGCCCCTTCTGTCTCTTGGGCTCGTAGTTATCGTGTGACCTTGGTGTTCTTCATTCTCCTTTGATCCAGATGGGTTGAGACCAATTGATGCATCTTAGATGGCCGCTTGTTAGCATTTAAGACCCCAGACGCCACCTTTCAAAGTGGGATGCAGAATGTTTTCATAATAGAGTTTATTATGCCAATTGACTTAGGAGTCCCCTTAAGCCATAGTCCCCAAACCCCCGCCCTTGCTCTGCTGACCTTCAAAGCATTCGGTTTATCCCGGAAACTTCTTTGCTTTTGGTTCAGTCCAGTTGAGCTGACCTTCCCTGTATTGAGTATTGTCCTTCCCTGTATTGAGTATTGTCCTTCCCTTCACCTAGAGTAGTTCTTATCTACTAATTAATCAGTAAATAACCCTCTCCCACCCTCCCTCCCTCCCCTCCCCGTAACCACAAAAGAATGTGTTCTTCTCAGTTTATACTATTTCTCAAGAACTCATAATAGTGGTCTCATACAATATTTGTCCTTTTGCCTCTGACTAATTTCACTCAGCATAATGCCTTCCAGGTTCCTCCATGTTATGAAATGTTTCACAGATTCACCACTGTTCTTTATCGATGCGTAGTATTCCATTGTGTGAATGTACCATAATCTATTTAACCATTCATCCATTGATGGACACCTTGGTTGCTTCCAGCTTTTTGCTATTGTAAACAGAGCTGCAATAAACATGGGTGTGCATATATCTGTTTGAGTAAAGGCTCTTATTTCTCTAGGGTATATTCCGAGGAGTGGGATTTCTGGATTATATGGTAGTTCTATTTCTAACTTTTTAAGAAAACGCCAGATAGATTTCCAAAGTGAATGTAACATTTTACATTCCCACCAGCAGTGTATAAGAGTTCCAATCTCTCTGCAGCCTCTCCAACATTTATTAGTTTGTGTTTTTTGGATTAATGCCAGCCTTGTTGGAGTGAGATGGAACCTCATCGTAGTTTTAATTTGCATTTCTCTAATGGCTAATGATCAGGAGCATTTTCTCATGTATCTGTTACCTGCCTGAATGTCTTCTTTAGTGAAGTGTGTGTTCATATCCTTTTCCCACTTCTTGATTGGGTTCTTTGTCTTTTTGTGGTTGAGTTTTAACAGAATCATATAGATTTTAGAGATCAGGCGCTGGTTGGAGATGTCATAGCTGCAAATTCTTTCCCAGTCTGTAGGTGGTCTTTTTACTCTTTTGGTGAAGTCTTTAGATGAGCATAAATGTTTGATTTTTAGGAGCTCCCGGTTATCTGGTTTCTCTTCATCATTTTTGGTAATGTTTTGTATTCTGTTTTTGCTTTGTATTAGGGCTCCTAACGTTGTTCCTATTTTTTCTTCCATGATCTTTATCGTTTTAGTCTTTGTGTTTAGGTCTTTGATCCATTTGGAGTTAGTTTTTGTGCATGGTGTGAGGTATGGGTCCTGTTTCATTTGTTTGCAAATGGATATCCAGTTATGCCAGCACCATTTCTTAAAAAGACTATCTTTTCCCCAATTAACTGACTCTGAGCCTTTGTCAAATATCAGCTGCTCATATGTGGATGGATTTATATCTGGGTTCTCAATTCTGTTCCATTGGTCTATGTGGCTGTTGTTGTACCAGTACCAGGCTGTTTTGACTACTGTGGCTGTATAATAGGTTCTGAAATCAGGTAGAGTGAGGCTTCCCACTTTCTTCTTCTTTTTCACTAACGCTTTACTTATCTGGGGCTTCTTTCCCTTCCATATGAAGTTGGTGATTTGTTTCTCCATCACATTAAAAAATGTCATTGGAATTTGGATCGGAAGTGCATTGTATGTATAGATGGCTTTTGGTAGAATAGACATTTTTACTATGTTAAGTCTTCCTATCCAGGAGCAAGGTATGTTTTTCCACTTATGTAGGTCCCTTTTAGTTTCTTGCACTAGTACTTTGTAGTTTTCTTTGTATAGGTCTTTTACATCTTTGGTAAGATTTATTCCTAAGTATTTTATCTTCTTGGGGGCTACTGTGAATGGTATTGATTTGGTGATTTCCTCTTCGATGTTCTTTTTGTTGATGTAGAGGAATCCAGGTGATTTTTGTATGTTTATCTTATAACCTGAGACTCTGCCAAACTCTATTAGTTTCAGTAGTTTTCTGGAGGATTCCTTAGGGTTTTCTGTGTATAAGATCATGTATCTGCAAATAGAGATAATTTTACTTCCTCCTTGCCAATCCGGATGCCCTTTATTTCTTTGTCTAGCCTAATTGCTCTGGCTAGGACCCCTAGCACAATGTTGAATAAGAGCAGTGGTAATGGGCATCCTTGTCCGGTTTCCATTCTCAAGGGAAATGCTTTCAGGCTCTCTCCATTTAGAATGATGTTGGCAAACAGTATTTTTTGTTGATCTTAATGCCTAGAAATATGCAATAAATGCTTATTTAATGAATGCTTTGCAGTATACCAAGTTCACTAATGCTGTCAGTCACAACGATATGCCAGACATGTGACCATCTGATTTGAGTCCTGGTTTTACCACTTAAAAGCTGACTTATTTATTATTAATAATTACTATCTGGGGGTTATTCTCAAGTATTAAGTGAATATGTTAACAAATCTTACTTTATAAAATAGTTGGTAAAATTATATGTAAGAGTCCTGATGGTGCAGTGGTTAAGTGCTTGTCTGCTAAACAAAAGGTTGGTGGTTCAAACCCATCAGCAGCACCACAGGAGAAAGATGTTGTATTTGCTTCTGTAAAGATTACAGTCTTAGAAACCCTAAGGGGCATTTCTACTTTGTCTTGTATGGTTACTATGAGTGGATTTGACTTGATGGCAATGTATTTGGTTTGTTTTATGTATATATATATATATATACATATATACACAAATATATAAGTTATTGTGAAACGTGTGTGGAAACTCTTTCGAACACCTCTGGTTTCCTTGATGAGGGATTTTTTCCTAGATGCTTCTGGCTTCTTAGCTTATCTGGAGAAAAGAGTATATACACATCCCCCTCATTCTCCTTTTCTCCATTTTGGGAGCCAACAAGAGTCAAAACACTAGTGGAAATACTAAAAAAATATCAGGCTATGTTAGTTGATTGAGTGAAGAAGTCTATCTAATTTCAAGGTTCAGTAATAGGAAGCCCGTTGTTGCCAAACTGCTAAGACACTTCTGGTGACCTAGTCTTAAGCAGCAATAAAAATGGTATTTTGACCTCCACTTGCTAGCTCATTTTTCTTATTTCTCATCTTGTGCAAGAACTTGATCAGAGAAAAGAGTTGTGATACTTATTCAGCTCCATAAAACCACCAACACAGAAGCACTTACAATCAGTGTCACAATATGTTTTCGGTGGTGCGTGCTGTGAAGTCGATTCTAACTCAGCTACTCCATGTGACAGAATAGAACTGTCCCATAGGATTTTATTGGCTGTAAGCAGATTGCCAGGTGTCTCTCCCATGAAGCCACTGCATGGGTTCGAATCACCAAACTTTTCAGAAGCAGCAGAGCTGTTAACCTTTTGTGCCACCAGGGCTCCTTGATTACAATACACTGAACCTTTATCCATGTTATTGTTGTTGTTAGGTGCTGTTGAGTCTGTTCCGACTCATAGCGACCCTATGCACAACAGAACAAAACACTGCCCGGTCCTGCGCCATCCTCTAAATCGTTGTTATGCTTGAGCTCATTGTTGCAGCCACTGTGTCAGCCCACCTCGTTGAGGGTCTTCCTCTTTTCCACTGACCCTGTACTCTGCCAAGCATGATGTCCTCCTCCAGGGACTGATCCCTCCTGACAACATGTCCAAAGTATGTAAGATGCAGTCTCGCCACTTTTGCCTCTATGGAGCATTCTGGCTGCACTTCTTCCGAGACAGATTTGTTCATTCTTTTGGCAGTCCATGGTATATTCAATATTCTTTGCCAACACCACAATTCAAAGGCGTCAACTCTTCTTCGGTCTTCCTTATTCATCATGCAGCTTTCACATGCATATGATGTGATTGAAAATACCATGGTTTGGATCAGGCGCACCTTAGTCTTCAGGGTGACATCTTTGCTCTTGAACAATTTGAAGAGGCCCTTTGCAGCAGATTTGCCCAGTGCAATGCGTCTTTTGATTTCTTGCCTGCTGCTTCCATGGCTGTTGCTTGTGGATCCAAGGGAAATGAAATCCTTGACAACTTCAATCTTTTCTCCGTTTATCATGATGTTGCTCATTGGTCCGGTTGTGAGGATTTTTGTTTTCTTTATGTTGAGGTGTAATCCATACTGAAGGCTGTGGTCTTTGATATTCATTAGTAAGTGCTTCAAGTCCTCTTCCCTTTCAGCAAGCAAGGTTGTGTCATCTGCATAACACAGGTTGTTAATGAGTCTTCCTCCAATCCTGATACCCTGTTCTTCTTCATATAGTCCAGCTTCTCGGATTATTTGTTCAGCATACAGATTAAATAGGTTTGATGAAAGAATACAACCCTGCCCCGCACCTTCCCTGACTTTAAGCCAATCAGTATCCCTTTTTTCTGTCCTAACAACTGTCTCTTGATCTATGTAAAGGTTCCTCATGAGCACAATTAAGTGTTCTGGAATTCCCATTCTTCGCAGTGTTATCCGTAGTTTGTTAGGATCCACACAGTCAAATGCCTTTGCATAACCAATAAAACACAGGTAAACATCCTTCTGGTATTCTCTGCTTTTAGCCAGGATCCATCTGACATCAGCAGTGATATTCCTGGTTCCACATCCTCTTCTGAAACCAGCCTGAATTTCTGGCAGCTCCCTGTCGATAAACTGCTGTGGCCATTTTTGAATGATCTTCAGCAGAATTTTGCTTGCATGTGATATTAATGATATTGTTCTATAATTTCCACAATCGGTTGGATCACCTTTCTTGGGAATAGGCATAAATATGGATCTCTTCCAGTCAGTTGGTGAGGAAGCTGTCTTCCATATTTCTTGGCATAGACGATGAACACCTCCAGTGATGCATCTGTTTGTTGAAACAGCTCATTGATATTCCATCAATTCCTGGAGCCTTGTTTTTCTCCAGTGCCATCAGAGCAGCTTGGACTTCTTCCTTCAGTACCATCGGTTCCTGATCATATGCCACCTCTTAAAATGGTTAACTATCGACTAATTCTTTTTGGTATAATGACTCTGTGTATTCCTTCCATCTTCTTTTGATGGTTCCTGCGTTGTTTAATATTTTCCTCGTGGAATCCTTCACTATTGCAACTCGAGGTTGAATTTTTTCTTCAGTTCTTTCAGCTTGAGAAATGCTGAGTGTGTTCTCCCTTTTGGTTTTCCTTCTGCAGCTCTTTGCACATATCATTATAATACTTTATTTTGTCTTCTCAAGAGGTCCTTTGAAATCTTCTGTTCAGTTCTTTTACTTCACGAATTCTTCCTTTTGCTTTAGCTGCTCGACGCTCAAGAGCAAGTTTCAGAGTCTCCTCTGACATCCACCTTGGTCTTTTCTGTCTTTCTTGTTTTTTCAGTGACCTCTTGCTTTCTTCATGGATGATGTCCTTGATGTCATTCCACACACAACTTATCTGGTCTTCGGTCACTAGTGTTCAATGCGTCAAATCTATTCTTGAGATGGTGGGATATATTCAAGGTCATATTTTGGCTCTCATGGACTCGCTCTGATTTTTTTGAGTTTCAGCTTGAACTTGCATATGAGCAATTGATGGTCTGTTCCACGATCAGCCCCTGGCCTTGTTCTGACTGATGGTATTGAGCTTTTCCATTGTCTCTTTCCACAGATGTAGTCAATTTGATTTGTGTATCTTTCACCTGGTGAGGTCCATGTGTATAGTCGCCTTTTATGTTGGTAAAAGAAGGTATCTGCAATGAAGAAGTTGTTGGTCTTAAAAAATTCTATCATTCGATCTCCGGCATTGTTTCTATTACCACGGCCATATTTTCCAACTACTGATCCTTCTTCTTTGTTTCCAACTTTTGCATTCCAATCGCCAGTATTTATCGATGCATCTTGATTGCATGTTCGATCGATTTCAGACTGCAGCAGCTGATAAAAATCTTCTATTTCTTCGTCTTTGGCCATGGTGGTTGGTGCATAAATTTGAATAATAGTAGTATTAACTGGTCTTCCTTGTAGGCGTATGGATATTACCTTATCACTGACAGCGTTGTACTTCAGAATAGGTCTTGAAACATTCTTTTTGATGATGAATGCACCACCATTCCTCTTCGAGTTGTCATTCCCGGCATAGTAGACTATATGATTGTCTGATTCAAAACGGCCAATACCAGTCCATTTCAGCTCACCAATGCCTAAGATATCGAAGTTTATGCATTCTATTTCATTTTTGTTGTTTTCCAGTTTTCCTAGATGCATACTTCGTACATTCCAGGTTCAAATTATTCATGGATGTTTGCAGCTGTTTCTTCTCATTTGGAGTCATGCCATATCAGCAAATGAAGGTCCCGAAAGCTTTATTCCATTCACGTCATTAAGGTCAACTCTACTTTGAGGAGGCAGGTCTTCTTCAGTCATATTTTGAATGCCTTCCAACCTGGGGGGCTCATCTTCCAGCACTATATCAGACAATGTTCCACTGTTATTCATAAGGTTTTCACTGGCTAATGCTTTTCAGAAGTGGACTGCCGGGTCCTTCTTTCTAGCCTGTCTTAGTCCGGAAGCTCAGCTGAAACCTGTTCTCCATGGGTGACCCTGCTGGTATCTGAATACCGGTGGCATAGCTTCCAGCATCACAGCAACACACAAGCCCCCACAGTACAACAAACTGACAGACACATGGGGGTCTTTATCATTAATATTTTTTAAATAATGAGTGTATTGGAGGAAAACAGCAAGGCTAGGGAATGTTTTCTTCTCCTGGGTAATATTTTATGTAGGGCAGCAGTTATAAAAGCAGCCCTGATGATTCAGTGGATAAGGGCTCAGCTGCTAAGCAAATAGTCGAAACGTCGCTGTTCTAATCCAGCAGCCACTCCCTCAGAAAAAAGAGCTGGAGATCTGCTCCTGTAAAGACTACAGCCTAGGAAACCCTATGGGGCATTTCTATACTGTTCTATAGGGTCCCAATGAGTCAGAATCAACCCAAAGGCAACAGGTTGCAATTAAAAAGTTTATAGATTTTCATTATAGAATGTTTAGAAAATACAGAAAATTAGTAATCCATAACCTTAGAGAAAATGGTTTTAAAGAGTCATTTAAAACCTTTAAGGCTTTTTTCATGCGCACACATATCTATGACCTATTGGTAACTATTTTTTTAAATCTGTATGCAAATCTTTCTTTTCAAAATTGAGATTATGTCATATAATTTTGTGTTTTACTTTTTTTCTTTATGGTTCTAAGTTTGCACATCATTAGTTTTTCTTTGAAAACTACTTTTTTAAAAAATGATATTTTATTTCATAGTTGAACCCATTTTACTTTAACATTCCTCAGTTTAGGATATTTGCATTGCTTTTAATATTTTATTTAAAATGCTGAATTGAATATTTACATGCATGCATCTTCATGAATTAGCACCCTAATACAAATTCCTAGGTTTGAAAGTAAAGAGCCAAAGGGACTGAATATTTTAAAATTTGTTTCCAAAATGTTTGGAATAAGCTAAATAAGCACAAGCAGTATAATAAGTGTTTTCATGCCTTTATACTCTTACCCACAACAGATAATCTCTTTCATACAAATAACCAATTCAAAAAATTTGGGTATCTCAATGCTGTTTGAATTTTAACTTTATAATATTAAATTTAAATATTACTGAAGTTTATTGGCTATGCATAATTTTTTATTACCTTTATAGTCTTGGAGCCCTGGTAGTACAGTGTTTAAGAGCTTGGCTGCTAACCAAAAGTTGGCAGTTCAAGTCCACCAGGTGTTCCTTGTAAACCCTATGGGGCAGTTCTACTCTGTCCTATAGGGTCACTGTGAGTTGGAATCAACTTGACAGCAATGGGTTCGGGCATTTTTTTTTTATATATATATTCTTAACCCATTTTTACATTTAGAGTTAGTTTTTTAAAAGTTTATTTCAAAGGCTTTTTTTTTTATAATATAGGGATAAAAATATTTTATTATAAAGGTGATAAATATTTTCTTAGTTTTTATATTCTAGGAAAGACAAATTCTTAAGAAGTACTTCCATAACCTGTGAGAAGAGAGATTGTTTTATTTTTTATATTAACCTATTTTTTCCTGTCTGAAATTTATTTTGGTAAGTTGTACGAAGAAAGTACGCATCTTTCTTTTTTCTTCCTTGTTTCCTTTATTATTAATTTGAAATATTTTTGTGAAATGTTTAAAACTTGTCTTCTGACCCAGTTGAGGGTAATTCTTGGGAATATAATTTTCTAAACTTGTGCATGCACATGCACACTCACAAACACACACACACACACACACACACACACAGAGGACAGCAGTGTTAAAGTATTGGAGGTTGATGGATAACCAAAGGTGGGACTGTAGGAGGAAGTCTGTAGTAATCACCTCCCAAGTCAAGCCTGAAAGGAGACTGTAAGTTTGTTAACTACTCAAAGCCTTATCTTCCTTGGGCCCACTTCCTTTGTGCAGTATGGTCTTCTTGAGAGCTGCCTTTACATCACGGTTTCTTAGACAATAAATGATGGGGTTGAGGAGGGGGACAATGACAGTGTAGAGCACAGATACTACTTTGTTGGAATTGTAGGCATACATGAGCTTGGGGCGGGTGTAGGTGAAAAGGGTAGTGGAATAGAAGAGTGTTACAACTGTCAGGTGAGTGGCACAGGTGGAGAATGCCTTTTGGCGGCCCTGAGCAGAAGGAATTCTGAGGATGGTGGTGAGGATGGTGGCATAAGATGACACCACGACACAAAGGGGAGCAGCAATGACCATGAGAGCCAAGAAGAAGTCCACCAACTCAGCCTGTGAAGTGTCCTCACAGGAAACATTGAGGAGTGGAGAGATATCACAAAAGTAGTGATTGATGTGAGGTGTGCCACAGTAGTGCAGTCGGGTTATGAAAACCATCTTAATCATGGCAGTCATGAGTCCACAGAACCAACATCCCCCAGCCAGTGTACCACAAAGCTCATTTGTCATGATGACTCGGTAGCGTAGTGGGTTACAAATGGCCACATAGCGGTCAAAGGCCATGACAGCAAGGAGGATGTACTCAGTACAGACAAAGGTCACAAAGAAGTAAAGCTGAGTCATGCAGCCATTGAAAGAAATGCTCTTGTCATAGCTGAGGAAATCTACCAGCATCTTGGGGATGATGACTGTGACGTACCACATCTCCAGGAAAGAAAGGTGGCTCAGAAAGAAGTACATGGGCTTGTGCAGCTGTCCATCACTGTGGATGACTAGTATGATAAGAAAGTTCTCGAGCACTGTCAGCAGGTATGTTGCCAAGAAAACAGAAAAGAGGAGCAGCTGGAAGGAAATGCCAGAAGAATGAAATGTGTTGTAGCTGTATGATTATCTGCCTCCAGAATCTTGGTGATCATGACTGGCTGTGGGCACAAACAAAATTAGTTCCTTCCAGGTCCCAAGGACTGCCTTATAATTACTGACAATGACAGAACCCACCACCAGCAAACTCATCATAATAGGGGCTGTCCTTCCTTTATATCTTTATTTCCTTTTGAATTATGATCAGAAGCAGAACGCTTTGGAGAAAAATGGACCTTAGGGAGCTTATAGTTTATTTTTTGCAAATTAGGCCAAGAGGGATAACTTGTCCAAGGTCATATAGAAGTAAAATTGGAATCTCCTGACTCCAAGTTGTGTGCTTTTCCCAGTGTATCACTGTTGGACATAGAAAGATGGCCTCAGTACTACAGTTTTTCTATAACCAGAACATTGCCATCTGCCGAATACGGAAAGGAGATAGGAGACTTAACTGCTTATTCCCCAGCTATAATTTGTATGGCTCTAAAGAAGTTACATGACCCCACTTATTTGTAAAATGGAAAGAATCCTCCTTCCTTTTACCTATTAAACAATGTTGAAAAGCTTGAGTAAAGTAATAGCTGAGCAAACACACAAGATTAACAGCAAAAAAATAAGTAAATAAAAAAGGATCAATATGAATATTCACCGCCAGCTTCTCAGAGAATAAAATTGAATAAATAATTTTAAAGGAAATGTTTCCTTTGATCCAGTCCATTGTATACAGTGTTTGATTAGGAGTTTGAAAAAAGTGGACTCAAATCCCAGCTTTGTCCCTTTTTCTAGCTAAGTGATTATATAACAGAAACTTTCAGAATCTTAGTTACTTTATTTCTAACGTAGATAATATAGTTATGTCACATTGTATGTCTGTCTTTAGAATTTCAATCAAGTTCCTTTGAATATTTACTGTTATCCTTCCACTGTACCTTACCTGAATTCCTTTATTACCAACTTCCCCCCTTAAAAAAAAAAAAAAAAAAAACCTAAATGATGCAAATAATAGACTTTGTTAATGAGAAAGTAGGAGAAGACTATAGGACCTACCCAAGAGTATTAGGCTGAAGAGCCCAAAATCTGTTAGAAAATAATGGAAAGAAAAACAGAACCAAGGTACCCTCTGCCATTAGTGACCTTCTGCATTCCTGTCCAGTAATTCAGCAAAATGGCCATTTTCTAGGTTATGCAGAGAATCATTCCAAAGCCTCTGGATACTAAACATTCTACCATTTCAAGCCTTTCTCTGTGTCCTACTGTTTGATTTCTCTTTTCTGCTGTTCTCTGAAGCCAAAGTCACTCTTGCTCTCTATTTCTCAGCAGTCTTGCTTTGTGGCATAAACATGTGAGACAGTTCGGGGAGGGCCGCATCTTTCTAATGAAATGGTCAAAGGATGAAACAGCTGGAAAATTACTGGCCACCACATCTACATCTCATTTCCTACTTAGATCTCAGTTTTAGGATCCTAAAGAAAGGCAGAACAGCCAACTCTCAATTATCTACTGTTAGAGAGGAAAACAGAGACACAGATAATCCAAAAAGGCAAATAATTTATAATAGTCTAAAAACCCAATTGTCTATATACAGCAAATAATTCTGGTTTATACTGAAATACAGGCCTTCAAACACACACATATACACACACACTATACACACCCCCCACAGAGCTCAGCCATGCTTCCTGAAACCTAGGCTTCTCTAGGCAGTGGGACGATGGAGCTTATAAACAAATCTAAAATGGCAGATCCAGAGGAGATAAGGTTATGAATCCATCTGATCTTTTCTGTCACCTTGCTTTCTTTTAATCTCTTAGTCTAGGAGTCTAAACCAACTTGGAATCTACTTGGGAACAATTGAGGCCTTCTCTCCATTTTGGTTTCCTCTCATCCCCATCTACATACTTTCAAATGGATTGGAAATTAACATGTTTGTAGCTACTGAGGGATAGTATTACTTCCTTGGTCCGTAGATATAGGGACTGGTCTCATGAGAAGTGTTGTTGGGTTCAGACCCTGGGTGCCTTTCTATATTCTGTAAAAATACAGACATGGCATTATACCCTAATGTCTTCCAATCTTAAAGCCCTTGTCAGTGCTCCATAGAAGAATCAGTGCCTAACTGCAAGGTTCTAAGATTGACTCTCAGAAATAGTGTAACTTATTTTCGGTAACTTGGAAATAGATATTAGTATTCTTGGGGTAGGTATCTCAGATTTGAAGGTAAAAACAAAAAGACCTCACTTAATTTTAAGACTAAGACTTAGTAAATGAAGTGGAGGGGTATTTTCACAGGAGCTATACATTCACTCATTTTTCGTCTACTTCTAATAGACATATACAAGTTCAGATGCAGAACCACTAGACAAATTAGCACAAAAGAAAGGTATAAAGAAATAAAGAGACAAGGAGTATACAATTTATATCAAGGACATCTGCCTGATCAGTGTGATCAATTGAGTATAAAACTTAGCTTTGAGCTTTCTAGTAGTCCAGTAAAAAAGGAAAACAATTGGAAGTACCTTATGACCACAGTTGATACTCAAAACTCTCCTATGAAATGTAAGTAAAATATGATTGTTTAATTTTGATAAAAGGGAAAATTGATGTGCAAGGAGGTAAAATGCTTTGCCAGAAGTCACATACAATGTAGACATAGTAAGGGGTCTAATTTCCAATCTCTTGGGCTACGTTGTCTGAGTCACATCTCCTAGTAGCTCCCAAGACTGTTTAGATAGCCCACCTGGCAGACTGTGTATGAGGAAGAGAGAGACTCAGATAGCTAACAGCCTTCCCTCCAATGGGAGCTCTGCAGCAAGTGGCTCCCTGAGGAGGCTGTACTGAATGTTTTACAACATCTTCGTAGACAAAGATGATACTTCATGTTTGCATATCCCTTTATAATGTCTAAAAGCACACGTGCATATTATTTCCGTTAGTTCTCACAGTCAAAGAGTTCACTAGGACAAATATCATGGTGCTAACTTGATCTAAAAAAAAAAAAAATTCTTTTTTTTTAACTTGATCTAGATATATTAAATATGTAGCTCAAGGTCACACAGCTATATTAATACAGAATTATTACCCACATTTCTTTTTTATTCCTCACTGCTTTTTCTACGTAAATAGGAAGAGGATAATCTATGAGTTGGGTAAGTCTTTTGAATAAGTTTTTTTTTTTTTTGAGCGTTAAATCATACCATTGAAAACTGTTTTTGAAGAACCCTCTCTTGAGAATAAAACTTCAGGGGGTGAAGAATCAAAGATCCAGAATGAAAGCCAAGAGCACGTTTCAGATTCCAGTATCCTGAATCTCAAATATATTATCTAGCAGTGTCAGAGTAGCAATTTATAAATGAAAATCTTTTAGTCCCTGGCAAGCTTTAATCCTTGATTATTTTATACACACCACTCAGTTTAATTTCTTCTGCTGCCCACTTAATGAAAGCTCAAAAAGGACAAATCATAAATACTAGTTTGATTTGGACAGGTTCACAAAGGTTGGGGTATATCTTACATTGTGATTTTTTTTGAAAAAGACATTTTTATAATTGATAATAATCCGTTGTATTAATTACACACACACACACACACACTTTGACAAAGAAGTAAAAGGGGGAAAATTGAGCTCTAGAAATATAAGATCTTACAGCTGGAAGAAACCTGATACGTCATACGGTTCAACTTCCTACCAAATTTGTGATTCTCCAATGCATGGATCCAAGTATTCACCTAACCTTTACTTGATCCTCTCCAGAAACAGAGAAGTCAGTATCTACAAAGTCAGCCCATAGTTTTTTGAATCCTCTGATTGGGAGCTGCAGGATTTTTTTTTTTTTTTTTTTTTGTGGAACCTAACTCTACCACATTCATAAGTCCTGGTCCTGTTTTCCGGAGCTACACAGAATACGTCTCATCACTTTCTCAAAAGATAGCCTTTCACTGTTTGAAAATAGCTGTCAGATCCACTCAATATCTACTATATCTCCCCACTCTACTCCCCACCTGTTTCACCTCTTTCTTCTTTAGGCTCAATCATCCAATTTCATTTATCTGTTCCCTACCTAATCAGGCTGAGAGTCCCCTGAAATTTGTGGTCATTCTACTTGGATGATTCCAGTTTAACTGTGAGTGTTAGTGGGAAGCAATATCCAAAGGCTGTGAAAACATTATTAAATATGCTCATGGTATGTAAGGCTTAATTTCATTCTGAAAACAGTGAATAGGAATACCTTCATCCTCTTGAGCTTTTCACTACAGAGGAGCAGGAGGCTGTGGTTCCGATTTCCTGGAGAGGGCAGGGATGGCCTTCCCCATAGGTAATGAGCAATGAGCCCAGTGATCATGATGGGGTGGAAAAGGGATCTGTTCTGTTGTTGTGGACAAAAAGGGCCAAGGGAGAAAACTGGTGTGCTTGAAAACTGCCTTGGGAAAAGAGGCATTCTAAACATGAATATGCCAGCTCTGTGGAGACTGGTTTAGCCAAACTGAGGGTCCCAGAAGTTCCCAAGTTAGGACACAGGTAGTGAGAGATGTGACAGAACAATCATATGTGTGTAACTTAGTTTCTCTACCAAATCCTACAAGAAGATGAAAGTCATAGGTATACCAAAAACCCAAACCCACTGCCGTCGAGTTGATTCCAACTCATAGCGACCCTATAGCACAGAGGAGAGCTGCCCCGTAGAGTTTCCAAGGAGCGCCTGGCAGATTCAAACTGCCGACCTCTTGGTTAAGAGTAATTATAAGCACTTAATCACTACGCCACCAGGGTTTCCATTTATAGGTACTTGTTTTGTCCCCACAGTAAGGGACTTTCTAAAAGGGAGAAACATGTTTACTCCTTAGAGTCAGTTTTAAAGGGGTATAATTCTGGCTAGTCAATTTCCTTTTTTTCCAGGACCTCTTAAGAACAACTATGCAGCAGGGCTTTATGCATAGCTGTTAGGAAGTTTGTAACAGACAGAATAACTAGGTGTTGTGTAGTGAACCCCTCCACAGCTTCTACTCAGCTTCTACTGTGAGTTGGCTTTGAAGACCTCAAGGAAGAAAAATCTATATTTATGTCCTCTCATACATTATTCCCTCATTCTCTTTGCCACTATCTCTGTTTCTATCTCTTGAATCAGAGTAGACCTGGATTCTGCACTTTGCAAGGCAGAAGGTTGGGCTGACACATCCAACTGATGAATCTTGAGGAAAACAGAGCACTGAGCTATTTTCAGAGGCATTCTAAAATTGCATCTAGAGTGGGTGCTTACAGTAAATCCTCAAGGTGTGATGAGAATTCATATTATATAACACCTCTAAATCTGCAACATTTTTCACATGGCTGTATACACATGGTGTTAAAGAAATCTTTGTTGAGTTGAAATAAGTCTACATACGTACACGTCCACTCTCCATCTACACCCTGTTGCTCCCTTACTCATCACAGGTTCAAGGATGACAAACTATTTTTAAAAATCAATAAAACTATAACTCTGCAATCTAAATAAAAATGATTTTGAATTAGTCCCTTTTTTCCATTTAAATAATGTATAATTAGAAGCTATTTTGGAAATATCTTTTTTCAACTCACCATTTTCTCACAGATGTAACTGACGACTCTTGTCCCACCCTTGTCAGGTAATGCTAGCTTGCAATGAGGAAAGAGAAGAAATCATTTAAGACTGGGAGGAGGAGGACGATGCCATTAAATCCAGAGAGTTTCTGGAAAAGTTTGATTTGCTTCTCTGCTGAGCTGGAAAAAGCCACGGAACTGAGCTATTTGTGCTTCTGCCTGCCTCCAAGTACTGGAGGGGCAGCAACCAACTCCCTCTGACTCACAGGGAACCTCCCAAGAGATAGTCATCAGAAAAGCATTTGGCCTTTCCAGGGCTCAAGGGAATCCTGAGGGGATACTAAGGGAAAGAACTGGCAAGGGAAGCGAAGTCTGCAGGCACAAGAGAGACCTTAGACTTGAAGCACACTGTCCCTGCTCCCCCATAAGACTCTGGGGAAGGAAACAGTGAGTGAAAACTGTGTATGTCACCTCTTCTCATTCTGTGAGACTGTATCACAAATTATAAGGTCCTCTGGTGAGAGACAGTGCTATAATTCATGTCATTCAGAAAATAAGGCTAGTGTTTATTCACCCATATTTGGAGATCCAAGTATGTGAGCAATGCAAACACACACATACACACACAAATTCCAAGCACATTCAGATATTGTGCACAAGAGTATACACAAATGTTACTACTTATACACCTGTAATTCAGTAAACATTAAAAATTATATACTGTGCTTAGATGAATGGAGCCCTGGTAGTATAGTGTTTAAAACGTTCAACTGCTAACAAAATGTTGCTGGTTTGAAATCACCAGCAGCTCAGTGCACAGGAGAAAGATGTGGTAGTCTCCTTCCATAAAGATTTACAGCTTTGAGAACCCTGTGTGGTTGCTATGATCATGTTGGAATCTACTGGATGGTAGTGGGTTTGGCTTTTGGGTTGCACTTAGATGGCACTATATTTTCAAGAGAGTAAGCACCTGTTAATTTAGTAATATTATCTATAAGTAGAACACATTTAGAAGCATACAAAGATATACAGAGAAGGCGGAAGGTAGTAAAATTTACGGAAAACATACTGATGTGGAAATTAGATAATTATCTGTTTTGGTATACTGCCTCATGGGCTGGAATACCCACACACCGAGGGATGGTTAGCCTCAGAACCAAAGACCCAGGACTAGGGCAGAGGGGTGGGCAGGACCTATTAGCAATTGATATAACATGTGTTATGGATTGAAAGGTGTCTCCTCAAAATGTGTCAACTTGCGTAGGCCATGATACCCAGTATTGTGTGGCTGTCCACCATTTTGTAATCTGATGTGATCTTCCTATGTGTTGTAAATCCTACCTCTGTAATGTTAATGAGGCAGGATTAAAGGCAGTCATGGTAATGAGGCAGGACTCAATCTACAGGACTAGGTTGTATGTTGAGTCAACTGCTTTTGAGATATAAAAGAAAGAATCCAGCAGAGAGGAAAGGGACCTTATGCCAACAGGAAAGAAGCCCAGGAGTGGAGCATGTCCTTTGGATCTGGGGTCCCTGTGCTGAGAACCCCCTAGACCAGGGGACGAACGATGACAAGGATCTTTCTCCAGAGCGGACAGAGAGAGAAAGTCTTCCCCTGAAGCTAATGCCCTGAATTTGGACTTCTAGCCAACTAGACTGTGAGAGAATAAATTTTTCTTTGTTAAAGCCGTCAACTTGGGGTATGTCTATTACGGAAGCACTAGATAACTAAGACACCATGCTGTGAAGGATGTTGACTGGTATAGGAATCTGCACTTTTCAGGAATTGGGAAAGGTGAAGGATAACCTCCCCAAATAAATTATAAAATATTATATTATAATATTTAATATATTATATATATTATAAAATAATATAATTTTCTTAGGGAAGAGTAGGAAAATAATCAAATTACAAGGGACCTGGGTTATATTTTTTGGAGTAACCACTCTTTAGTCCTCATTATTTTCCAATTCAATAAAAATTTCAAAAGGAAAGTTGGAAAATACTCCATTAATTTCCAAGTAGTTCCTCAGGGTTGGTGCTATTTTATGTCACCAATCCTAGGATCTTGACTATTAATTTATTCAGCAAATATTTATTGAGTGCCTTTTAAGTACTAGGGATTATTCTGGTCAATAGTTTTATTGTAATAGTTTTACTTAGCCCTTAGATGTTTGCTGGTACACTTCTAGAACCAGAATCTCTTCTGTCATCAAAACTCTAGTCATTAGGAAACAAAGATTTAATACCACTCAAGTATTAAATTAGTATTATTCTCCTGATGTAGAAAAGAAAGACATGATGCAGAAAATGAGAAAGTGCTGTGAAATACAACTGAAAGAGGTCATGGCTTCCGTAGAAGAAAAACATGGGTTTTCATTGCTCCTTATGAGCTCTGTGATATAAACAAATAATCAAACTTCTCCAAGTATAACATTTTTCCTCTTTTTTATTTTTTTTTTTTAAAAAAGGTTGCTCTAGACTTGACTTGGATGCATGGCAACCCAAGGTGTGTCAGGGTAGAACTCTGCACCATAGAGTTTTCAGTGGCTGCTTTTTCAGAAGTAGATTGATAGTCCTTTTTCTGAGGTGCCTATGGGTGGACTCGAATCTCTCACCTTTTGGTTAGTATATGTACAGTGCCTCGGACTGTGTTTTCCACATAATAAGCACTATATGAGTGTGTACTATTATTTATAAGTATTTGTATCATGCCTTGCAATTAAAAGGTACGCAAAAAAATTTAATTACTAATGTTTGTATTTGAACATAATGTTTGTATTTGAACATAAAAATTTTTGACAGTTTGAACATTTCCCAAATATTTGATGAAATAATGAAACTGTTTCTGATTATGAGTTAACTGGCCTCTCTATCAAGGGATTACCTCACCTTTCCAGTCTTCATTTTAAACTAGAAGTGGATTGAGGTGGAGAATCCACTATATCCTACTTCTTTTAAAAAAAAATATTACTTTGTAAAATGTGGTTGAAGATCTTTCAAAAAGATCACTGAAAAAGTCACTGGACTAAGAGTTCTCAAAGGAAGGGACTCTTTCTAACTCATTATTTTCTAGTGCAGTGTTTGGCACATATAAGACACTTAGAAATATCTGTTGGATGTGGGGATGAAAGAATTAAGCTAAATCTCATTTTATTTCTATGGCATAGTAAGTGCATAACTTCAATATATAGAAGAAGACAGGGAATAAGGCAAACACCTGATTGGTTACATAACATTCTGGGGAGATTATATGGACACAACTAAGATTTATATATGTGAAAATTTTTTTTGTTATTATCTTTTTAGCTACTATTGTGAACCTAGAACTGAAAAAAACAAAACAGTCTTTTCTTTGTAGAGCTGTTTATAATCGTTCCTTGGTACAAAGTAATGTAGTCAAAGCTGTGAGTGCTTAAAGTGAAAAAGGAATTCCACGTTTGCTTTTTACTGCTTTCTGTCACAGAAGAAAAAAAAAGGGATAGACTACATCTGTGAGTTGAGTAAGAAAAAGTATAGTGGTTATATACTGTAAATGTCTGTCTCTGGAGAAATATTCAGAATAAACATTTACTTAGCCTTGGTAAGGAGAAATAGAATATTTTTTAAATGAATAAGCGAACATTTACTGGAGAAACTCATATGTTTTACTTGGTGTTAGATTTTATAATTATTTCTGTAAAACGTATGCTTTGTATTTATTGTTACAAAAATTGTGAAGTGAATACTCATATCTTGTATCTTCTATGCAGTGTCTTGTGAATAAAAATCACATAATTTTCAACTTCTTTTTTAATACAAGAGCTTTCTTAGTCAATTGTGATGAACAGTGGCACTTTTTTTTTTTTTAGGAGATTAATTTCATTTAAAGAATGTTAATTAAGTTGACTGCATGCAACTTGCTTGCTCCCTCTCTGTTATCGCCATCTGGTAAAAAGCTAGTTGCATGGGGTATGCATTCATAACCTAAAATAAATAAATTAATAAACAAAAAAATAAAGTAAAAACAAAACTGAGTTGGTAGTAGCTACTAGAATTGCAGACATTGTGTCTGGGAAGAACTATCCAGCATTTATCTGGCTACAGACAGTGAATATCATGCCTGATAGAATGATAAAGCATGAGATTTGGGGGGATTATGATTTTTCTCTGGGTGGTGCAGCACTCGGCTGCTAACAGAAAGTTTGGAGGTTCATATCCAGCCAGAGGCACCTCAGAAGAAAGGCCTGGCAATCTACTTCCAAAAAATCAGCCATTGAAAACCCTATGGAGCAAAGTTCTACTCTGATACACATGGGGTTGCCATGAGTCAAAATCAACTTGACAGCAACTGGGCTTTGGACTTTGTAAACTAAGAAAAGTATGTTTCATTTGAAAAATTAAAAATCATTTGAAAAATTCTAAAGAATTAAATTAAATTAGACCAATATAATTGCATCAGGTATATTAGGCTATGAATAATAGAAAATTAACAGTGCCTTCAACAAATGGAAGTTCATTTTTATCAGAATGAAAAACATGGATGTAGGTAGTTTCTGGTGTTGATTCAATTTCTCAACCATACTATCAAAGACTCAGGATTCTCATATCTTTCTGCATCTCTAGTCTCAGTAGGTTGACTTTCTCAGAGGTGGCTGCTGGAGCTTCAGGCTTCGTATCCAAATTCAAGAACCAGAAAGGGCAATGCCAGCACCAGTCACATCATTCTCTTAAAAAGAAAGTCTCCTGAGCAGAATTTCACTTATGTTTTATTGTATAAAAAATGAGATGTGTCCATCTCTAGCTACAAGAGAAGCTGAAAAACTAAATATCTGGCAAAGATCTGCAAATTTATTGCCTAGGTTGGATATGTTTTTAGCAAAAAAAAAAAAAAGATATTGTAGCAAAGGAAAATGAGGTCACTACTACCCAGAAAACTAAAAAATGCCTGTCTGGCCAACATTTTTTTGGTTGCGCAGTGGTTAATTGCTTGGCTGATAACCAAAAGGCTGGTGGTTTGAACCCACCAGCCTCTCTGTGGAAGAAAGACATGGCAGTCCGTTTCTGTAAAGATTTACAGTCTTGAAAACCCTGTAGGGTGGATCTATTCTGTCCTATAGGATTGCTATGAGTCCGAATCAACTTGGTGGCCCTGGATTTTTTTTTTTTTTTAATCAGAACTATTTGCAAAGTACATTTGATTTTTAAAAAGCTGTGCTGGAGGAGAAAAATAGGATATATAGAAAAAAATAGCAAAAAACAAAAAACAAAAACCTGATATCTACATCAATTAATCCATTGTGGGAATCCCTCATGCTAGCGAAAGAACAAATCGAAAAGGGTATCATCCATCCTTGGTAAAGAATATGACATGACAAAAGCCAAACTAACAGCATTTGTTCCAGTTGGCATTCTCTAACTCTTCCTCTTTTTAATATGTAGGCAATTATCTAGAAGAGAAGTGTCAGGCAGGAACACTCAGGCCAAAATGGCTAAGAGGAGAGCAATATTCTATGTTTGATCTTCTAACAAACAGTCATGGTATGTTCTGATCATTTAAAATAGGATTAGTGTAAACCTTACTGATTTAATGACACCTTGGTATAATTTTAAATTAGATAATTGGAAATGCTAAAATTTAGTCAATTTATTACCTTCTTCTCATAGTTAAAAGGATGCTTGAAGTTTTGCTTTCCACGTATGTCTTAGAGTACCCTCTCGTGCCCCCCTATTGGCCAATCCTCCAATCTCAGTTTTAGTAAGAGTGAGTTTGAAATAGTCTAATAGAACTGACACTTTAGTTAGGAAGCGTATAATCAGAACAATAATATTAAAAGGGTAATAATGTTCAGTCAAGTATTTACTGTAAACTAATATGCCAAAGGTCTTCTTAGGGTCCACCAATCAAACTCATGGACTACCATAAACCAAACTTGGCATTGAATTTTACTTAGAAAAATAAAGGATAGAAAATACAACATGCCAGCAGGGATGCATCTGAGATTTCTCTTGTGTGGAAGGAGTCCTGAAAGCAATAGAGGGACTAGTCTTTGGCATTCAAAGTCACAGCTTGGGCATGAGGACTTGAGATTCACACAAAGGAGTACAGAGTCCACCTTGACACAGAATCTCCACCCTCATAAAAGCCAATATCTCTTGTAACAATTTCATGGGTCTCCAAAATTTCCAGAGTATCCTGCAAAAGACATGCCTAAGTACAAAAGTAGCCTCAAAGCTATGACTTCCCACTAGATATTTTTAGTATAATCATTATCTTCCCAGTCCAGAGGACTTTTACTCATCAGGGGTCATTTGTACCATAGCAATGTTATGGAGTAACATTGATCAGATTTCCAGGGGACGGGACTAGAAAATTAACCCAAGGACAAATTTATCCACAGAGAAAGAGACAAGATTTTAGGAGAGAGAAACTAAGAACAGAGAAGTTTCTTGCCTGTGATCACACAACTTGTTAGTGGCAAAACTAGGATCCAACTGAAGTCTCTTGGTTTGAAGTTAAACATAAACTCTATGTCTTTCATAACACTGTGAAAGGAGAATATAATGATCACAGATTAAAAATTTCATGAAAATAAAGCAATTTGTGCTTTCTTAAGGGTCAGAGTTTCTGTTTGGTTTGGTTTTGGTTTTGGTTTTGGTTTAGATACTGGAAGACCTAATATGATTATTGATCATGTAGTTTTCCTGGATTAATGGACAGCCATCTTTGCTTTTCCAAAACCTGGCTTGGAATAGGCAAACATGTATTGACTGACAACCTATGTTTATTGAAATTTGTTTAATTGCATATTTAAAATTTCTTTTTCATGTATCCCCCCCACACACACACAAAAAAATAAATAAATAAAAGAATTTGGTTCTAATGTACAAAATGTACAGGTTTTGGATAAATGAGTCTGAAGTCAGGCTGTAGAAATCTCTCTAAGCAATCAACCAAGTTTCCAAAATTGAAGAGAACTTGGGAGGATGTCTATAGTTTAGGCTTTGAACCTGAGGCACTCTATCTGTGATTCCTACATCTTTCCTCTTATTAAGGTATTTTTCTATTATTAAGGTAATTTCCCTAGGTGGAAGTTTTTAAATATTCAGCAACAGGTATGGCCCATGCATAAACCATTTGGAACTGAAGGTGAGCATAGTACTGGAAAAGGTTCTAAGGGCAACTTGTATAAAAGTTTTCTAACACATTTTACCTATTACTAAATCGATACCTATTTGATCAGTCAGCTCCATATCCCTCTGAGTGAAACAAGGGAGATGAAGCATGGGTGTTTAGTCATATTCACTGGTGTACATATGGCTGAATAGCAGCACTGAGCTCCCTGCTTTGAACTGCAGTGACTGTGAAGCTTGGGAAACTAAAAGGTGTTGATTAGGGCACAAATTTTCATTCTTGGGGGCAAAATCTGTACTCTCACAACTTCTCATGGAATTGGCATTTGAAAATCTGGATCTTTGAAATTGCTCTGCTAAATACTATATCATTTAGTCTTGACATATTAATCATTAAGACCCTTTTGTCGTATTAACTAGAAGAAAATTAGATTTTCTTATTTATAAAATAATGGGCTGGTCTAGAGTAGAAAATATCAAGTGGTTGCACAACAGGAGCACCTGGGAAGCTTTGAAAATTATGCATGAATATCCAAGTTTTTTTACTCTGGGAATCTGAATTTTAACAACCCTCTCTATCCTTCAGGTGATTCTTAAGTAGTTAGCCAAAACACAGTTTGGGAACCCCTTTACAAGACCAATGATTCATAAACTTTCATTTGTGTTAGGAGGTCCCCAGATAATATTTAGAGAAACTCTGGACTGATTGATATTTATGTTCCTTTAAAGCCTATTCTATGATTCCTTGAGGTGGCTTTATTAAGACCCCATTCTTCTCTCTCTGCCAGGTTCTGTAGTACATCAGTCTGGGGCATCTCTAGGATAATGGTATCTGCCCAGCACTGTCTTCTTGCAGGCATCCTTTACCTCCTTGTTCCTCAGGCAGTAGATGGCTGGGTTTAGGAAGGGTACGATGATAGTATAGAGCACAGAGATGATCTTGTTGTGGTTGAAGGTGTACATGGCCTGGGGCCGTGCATAGGTGAAAAGAGTGGAAGAGTAGTAGATGACAACCACTGTCAGATGAGAGACACAGGTAGAGAAAGCTTTCTTGCGCCCCTGGGTGGTAGGAATCCTCAAGATGGCTGCAATGATGGTAGCGTATGATGAAACCACAGCCAATAGAGGGAGTAGAATCATCACTAGGGCCAGGAGGAAGTCTACTATCTCTGCTTGCTCCTTGTCAGAGCAGGTGAGGTTGAGGAGTGGGGAAATATCACAGAAAAAGTGATTGATGATGTTGGGTCCACAGTAGGAGAGTCGGGAAATGAAAAGAAGCTTCATCACGGAGCTGAAGAAACCACTACCCCAAGAAGCAGCAGCAAGGCCAGTGGCCAGGCTTGGAGGCATGAGACTGGGGTAACGGAGGGGTTCACAGATGGCCAGGTAGCGGTCATAGGCCATGACTGCCAACAAGACACATTCAGTGCAGGCCAAGGCAATAAAGAAGTAGAGTTGGGTCATGCAGCCTACATAAGAGACTCTATGGTCCTGGGTAAGAAAAGCTCCCAGGAGTCGGGGAACAGTGACATTGATGTACCATAACTCCAGGAATGAGAGATGGCCAAGAAAAAAGTACATGGGGCGGTGAAGGCTGGGAGTGAGCCAGATTGTGGTGATGATGAGTGCATTCTCAAACAACGTCAAGAGATAAATTGCAAAAAACAGGCTAAAGAGGAACAACTGGAAGGGCAGGGAGGTAGGGAAGCCCACCAGGACAAATTCCTCTATCTGGCCTCCACTCAAATTTCTCATGATCTCTGTCCACTTGACTGCCTGAAAAAAAGGAAGAATAAGAGGTTAAAAGATAGGTGGACTAAACACCTACCATCTCTCACTAATTCACAGCCTTCTGAAGATTCTCAATGGTTTAGTATCAGTTATTTATTATTAATTTGTTCCGTCACTTTGCTGACTCATCTCCTATTTTATGGGAAAAGTGCTCAGACTTGAATTTTTACTCAATACTTAGAAAACTTCAACCACAATGGGTATTTGATAAATGCTTGTTGAGTGATTTTAGAACCAGCCTCAGTATTTGATTCTTGATTTTTTATTCATGACATGCTCTTCGCTTTCCCCTTGAGAACATCTCCAAACTCATAAACCCCATAGCAGCTTTGTTCGATATTTGTTAAATAAATGAATACAATAATGAGTGACAACAAATTGAAGCCTGAGGGCATATCTCTCAAGGGAAATTAGACTAAAAGGGAACACTTGCTCAAACGGGCTGCTTGAGATATGGTACAGGTGACAAGGCAGGAAGGAGGTTGGTTTGGGAAGTGTCCAATCAAAAGTTGAGAAACAATTCAGTATGCAGGAGATAAAGAAGGTCTTCTATCCCAGAGTGGAACCATTCTTTCATTCATTTACAACATTTTTGAGTACATTCTTTGTGCCAGATTTAGCCTGACTCATTCCCCAGGCTGGTGTGGTAAGGTGAAAAGTGGTCTCCCAAAAGATATCCATGTCCTGATACCTGTAAGTATGGAACATGGTACCTGTAAATTTTATTATATACCATAAAGGCTTTGCAGATATGATTTAGTTAAGTATCTGGAGATGGGGAGATTATCCTCAGTTATCCAACCGGGCCCTAACTGCAATCACAGGTATCCTTAGAAGAGGGAAACAGTAGGAGTTTAGACAAAGACACACAGAGGAGAAGTAGCTGTGAAGATGGAGTCGAGAATGATTTGAAGATGCTACACTACTGGCCTTTAAGATTGGAGTGGGAAGGCCACAAGCCAAGGAATTTGGGAAAGGCAAGGAACAGATTCTTGCCTAGAGCCTCCAGAGGAAGCGTGGACCTGCTGTCACCTGATTTTAGCCCAGCGATACTGAATTCAGACTTCTGTCCTCAAGAACTACAATAAATTTCTGTTGTTTAAAGCAATCAAATTTGTGGTAATTTGTTACAGCAAAACTAGGAAACTAATACCACTGGTGAGGCAGAGAGGTGGAATAGGTAATCACCTGCTTCCCAACCATCCTCCTGTGCCTTTTCATACCATCAGTTGCCTGATGTGTCCAGAGGGTGTCTGATAAAATGAAAAATCTGACTTGAGATTAGGTCCTACATTAGATCTCATTAAGCATTTGCATCTTCCGTGTGACTTAAAGCACTTGTACTCATACTTTTTTCCTTCAAAAAACTTAAGAAAGAATATTTTTAAGTTCACATCTATTTTTATTAGACATTAAATAGTTGCAGAAAATCTAATTTCCACTGCATTGTGAATATTGACACTTTAAGTGAATCTATTACATCACTCCTTTATATATCCACTGAAATCTAAATATCAGAGCCATGATACCCATTAGTATTCACCTTAACAATTACAAGAGTGCAGGTATCTTTAAAAGATGGAAATTTTACATCGTTTTTCTCACTAGACATTATTTCATGGTATTATAATACATTTTATAACTGTAAGCCTCTCAGCTTTCAGTACTTGTTTCCTGTACTGGGGGCTATCATGCTTTAAAACAATTTTCTTCTAGATATCACTGTATGATTATTATTTGTATACACTTAACCAAAGCAATGTAAATACATGATGAATTTTTTAAAAATTACCGGGAGGTGGGGCCAAGATGGCGGACTAGGCAGACGCTACCTTGGATCCCTCTTGCAACAAAGACACAGAAAAACAAGCGAATCGATCACATACATAACAATCTACGAACCCTGAACAACAAACACAGATTTAGAGACGGAGAACGAACGAATATGGGGAAGCAGCGATTGTTTTCAGAGCCTGGAGCCAGTGTACCAGTCAGGTACGGCACAAGCACACAGAGCTGCGCCACCCCCCTGAACTAACACCGGGAGGGGGCCCAGCCGGTTCACGCGGGCGGCGTGGTGACACAGCCGGTGGGAGAAGTCCCCAGGAGGCAGTGACTGGTCTTGGAGTAGGGAGAGCAGAGTCCCAGCCAGGGAAATGTCCCACCGGGATTTGGAGTGGACGCAGTGGATTTTCTGGAAAAACTAGTTTCCCAGTGATGGCTCGGAGACAGCAATCCATAGCAAACCACTTAAAGAAGCAGACCATGACAGCTTCTCCAACCCCCCAAACAAAAGAATCAAAATCTTTCCGAAATGAAGATACAATCCTGGAATTATCAGATAAAAACTAAAAAAAAAAAAAGATACAGAATATAAAAAACTAATTTACATAAACCTGAGAAGAACACATACTTTTGTGGTTACGAGGGGGGGAGGGAGGGAGGGTGGGAGAGGGTTTTCATTGATTAATCAGTAGATAAGAACTGCTTTAGGTGAAGGGAAAGACAACACTCAATACGTGGAAGGTCAGCTCAATTGGACTGGACCAAAAGCAAAGAAGTTTCCGGGATAAAATGAATGCTGCAAAGGTCAGCGGAGCAAGCGCAGGGGTCTGGGGAACATGGTTTGCGGGGACTTCTAAGTCAATTGGCAAAATAATTCTATTATGAAATCATTCTGCATCCCACTTTGAAATGTGGCGTCTGGGGTCTTAAATGCTAACAAGGGGCCATCTAAGATGCATCAATTGGTCTCAACCCACCTGGAGCAAAGGAAAATGAAGAACACCAAGCCCACACGACAACTAAGAGCCCAAGAGACAGAAAGGGCCACATGAACCAGAGACCTACATCATCCTGAGACCAGAAGAACTAGTTGGTGCCCGGCCACAATCGATGACTGCCCTGACAGGGAGCACAGCAGAGGACCACTGAGGGAGCAGGAGATCAGTGGGATACAGATCCCAAATTCTCATAAAAAGACCAAACTTAATGGTCTGACTGAGACTAGAGGAATCCCGGCGGCCATGCTCCCCAGACCTTCTGTTGGCACAGGACGGGAACCATCCCCGAAGACAACTCATCAGACATGAAAGGGACTGGTCAGCGGGTGTGAGAGAGACGCTGATGAAGAGTGAGCTAATTATATCAGGTGGACACTTGAGATTGTGTTGGCAACTCTTGTCTGGAGGGGGGATGGGAGGATAGAGAGAGAGGGAAGCCGGGAAAATTGTCAAGAAAGGAGAGACTGAAAGGGCTGACTCAAGAGGGGGAGAGCAAGTGGGAATAGGGAGTGAGATGTATGTAAACTTATATGAGACAGACTGATTGGATTTGTAAACGTTCACTTGAAGCTTAATAAAAGTTATAAAAAAAAAAAAACTAATTTACAGAATGCTTCAAGACATCACAAATGAAATAAGGCAAACTGCAGAAAAAGCCAAGGAACACACTGATAAAACTGTTGAAGAACTCAAAAAGATTATTCAAGAACATAGTGGAAAAATTAATAAGTTGCAAGAATCCATAGAGAGACAGCATGTAGAAATCCAAAAGATTAACAATAAAATTACAGAATTAGATAATGCAACAGGAAGTCAGAGGAGCAGACTCGAGCAATTAGAATGCAGACTGGGACTTCTGGAGGACCAGGGAATCAACACCAACATAGATGAAAAAAAATCAGATAAAAGAATTAAAAAAAATGAAGAAACCCTAAGAATTATGTGGGACTCTATCAAGAAGGATAACCTGCGGGTGATTGGAGTCCCAGAACAGGGAGGGGGGACAGAAAACACAGAGAAAAGAGTTGAAGAACTCCTGACAGAAAACTTCCCTGACATCGTGAAAGACGAAAGGATATCTATCCAAGATGCTCATCGAACCCCATTTAAGATTGATCCAAAAAGAAAAACACCAAGACATATTATCATCAAACTCACCAAAACCAAAGATCAACAGAAAATTTTAAAAGCAGCCAGGGAGAAAAGAAAGGTTTCCTTCAAGGGAGAATCAATAAGAATAAGTTCAGACTACTCAGCGGAAACTATGCAGGCAAGAACGGAATGGAACGACATATATAGAGCACTGAAGGAGAAAAACTGCCAGCCAAGGATCATATATCCAGCAAAACTCTCTCTGAAATATGAAGGAGAAATTAAGATATTTACAGACAAACACAAGTTTAGAGAATTTGCAAAAACCAAACCAAAGCTACAAGAAATACTAAAGGATATTGTTTGGTCAGAAAACCAATAATATCAGATATCAGCACAACACAAGGACACAAAGCAGAACGTCCTGATATCAACTCAAATAGGGAAATCACAAAAACAAACAAATTAAGATTGATTAAAAAAAAATACACATAACAGGGAATCATGAAAGTCAATAGGTTAAAGATCACAATAATCAAAAAGAGGGACTAAATACAGGAGGCATTGAACTGCCATATGGAGAGTGATACAAGGCGATATAGAACAATACAAGTTAGGTTTTTACTTAGAAAAATAGGGGTAAATAATAAGGTAACCACAAAAAGGTATAACAACTCTATAACTCAAGATAAAAGCCAAGAAAAACGTAACGACTCAACTAACATAAAGTCAAGCACTATGAAAATGAGGATCTCACAATTTACTAAGAAAAACGTCTCAGCACAAAAAAGTATGTGGAAAAATGAAATTGTCAACAACACACATCAAAAGGCATCAAAATGACAACACTAAACACTTATTTATCTATAATTACGCTGAATGTAAATGGACTAAATGCACCAATAAAGAGACAGAGAGTCACAGGCTGGATAAAGAAACACGATCCATCTATATGCTGCCTACAAGAGACACACCTTAGACTTAGAGACACAAACAAACTAAAACTCAAAGGATGGAAAAAAATATATCAAGCAAACAATAAGCAAAAAAGAAGAGTAGCAATATTAATTTCCGACAAATTAGACTTTAGACTAAAATCCACCACAAAGGATAAAGAAGGACACTATATAATGATAAAAGGGACAATTGATCAGGAAGACAGAACCATATTAAATATTTATGCACCCAATGACAGGGCTGGAAGACACATAAATCAAATTTTAACAGAATTGAAAACTGAGATAGATACCTCCACAATTATAGTAGGAGACTTCAACACACCAGTTTCGGAGAAGGACAGGACATCCAGTAAGAAGCTCAATAGAGACACGGAAGATCTACTTACAACAATCAACCAACTTGACCTCATTGACTTATACAGAACTCTCCACCCAACTGCTGCAAGGTATACTTTTTTTTCTAGCGCACATGGAACATTCTCTAGAATAGATCCCATATTAGGTCATAAAACGAACCTTTGCAGAGTCCAAAACATCGAAATATTACAAAGCATCTTCTCAGACCACAAGGCAATAAAACTAGAAATCAATAACAGAAAAACTAGGGAAAAGAAATCAAATACTTGGAAAATGAACAATACCCTCCTGAAAAAAGACTGGGTTATAGAAGACATCAAGGAGGGAAATAAGGAAATTCATAGAATGCAACGAGAATGAAAATACTTCCTATGAAAACCTCTGGGACACAGCAAAAGCAGTGCTCAGAGGCCAATTTATATCGATAAATGCACACATACAAAAAGAAGAAAGAGCCAAAATCAGAGAACTGTCCCTACAACTTGAACAAATAGAAAGTGAGCAACAAAAGAATCCATCAGGCATCAGAAGAAAACAAATAATAAAAATTAGAGCTGAACTAAATGAATTAGAGAACAGAAAAACAATTGAAAGAATTAACAAAGCCAAAAGCTGGTTCTTTGAAACAATTAACAAAATTGATAAACCATTGGCTAGACTGACTAAAGAAATACAGGAAAGGAAACAAATAACCCGAATAAGAAACGAGAAGGACCACATCACAAAAGAACCAAATGAAATGAAAAGAATCATTTCAGATTATTATGAAAAATTGTACTCTAACAAATTTGAAAACCTAGAAGAAATGGATGAATTCCTGGAAAAACACTACCTACCTAAACTAACACATTCAGAAGTAGAACAACTAAATAGACCCATAACAGAAAAAGCGATTGAAATGGTAATCAAAAAACTCCCAACAAAAAAAGGTCCTGGCCCAGACGGCTTCACTGCAGAGTTCTACCAAACCTTCAGAGAAGACTTAACACCACTACTACTGAAGGTATTTCAAAGCATAGAAAAAGACGGAATACTACCCAACTCATTCTATGAAGCCACCATCTCCCTGATACCAAAACCAGGTAAAGACATTACAAAAAAAGAAAATTATAGACCTATATCCCTCATGCACATAGATGCAAAAATCCTCAACAAAATTCTAGCCAATAGAATCCAACAACACATCAAAAAAATAATTCACCCTGATCAAGTGGGATTTACACCAGGTATGCAAGGTTGGTTTAATATCAGAAAAACCATTAATGTAATCCATCACATAAATAAAACAAAAGACAAAAACCACATGATCTTATCAATTGATGCAGAAAAGGCATTTGACAAAGTCCAACACCCATTTATGATAAAACTCTTACCAAAATAGGAATTGAAGGAAAATTCCTCAACATAATAAAGGGCATCTATGCAAAGCCAACAGCCAATACCACTCTAAATGGAGAGAACCTGAAAGCATTTCCCTTGAGAACGGGAACCAGACAAGGATGCCCTTTATCACTGCTCTTATTCAACATCGTGCTGGAAGTCCTAGCCAGGGCAATTAGGCTAGACAAAGAAATAAAAGGTATCCGGATTGGCAAGGAGGAAGTAAAGTTATCACTATTTGCAGATGACATGATTATATACACAGAAAACCCTAAGGGATCCTCCAGAAAACTACTGAAACTAATAGAAGAGTTTGGCAGAGTCTCAGGTTATAAAATAAACATACAAAAATCACTTGGATTCCTCTACATCAACAAAAAGAACACCGAAGAGGAAATAACCAAATCAATACCATTCACAGTAACCCCAAGAAGATAAGATACTTAGGAATAAATCTTACCAAGGATGTAAAAGACCTATACAAAGAAAACTACAAAGCTCTACTACAAGAAATTCAAAAGGACATACTTAAGTGGAAAAACATAGCTTGCTCATGGATAGGAAGACTTAACATAGCAAAAATGTCTTTTCTACCAAAAGCCATCTATACATACAATGCACTTCCGATCCAAATTCCAATGACATTTTTTAATGTGTTGGAGAAACAAATCACCAACTTCATATGGAAGGGAAAGAAGCCTCGGATAAGCAAAGCATTACTGAAAAAGAAGAAGAAAGTGGGAGGTCTCACTCTACCTGATTTCAGAACCTATTATACAGCTACAGTAGTCAAAACAGCCTGGTACTGGTACAACAACAGGCATATAGACCAATGGAACAGAATTGAGAACCCAGATATAGATCCATCCACGTATGAGCAGCTGATATTTGACAAAGGACCAGAGTCAGTTAATTGGGGAAAAGATAGCCTTTTTAACAAATGGTGCTGGCATAACTGGATATCCATTTGCAAAAAAATGAAACAGGACCCATACCTTACACCATGCACAAAAACTAACTCCAAGTGGATCAAAGACCTAAACATAAAGACTAAAACGATAAAGACCATGGAAGAAAAAATAGGGATAACTCTAGGAGCCCTAATACAAGGCATAAACAGAATACAAAACACTACTAAAAATGATGAAGAAAAACCAGATAACTGGGAGCTCCTAAAAATCAAACACCTATGCTCATCTAAAGACTTCACCAAAAGAGTAAAAAGACCACCTACAGACTGGGAAAGAATTTTCAGCTATGACATCTCCAACCAGCGCCTGATCTCTAAAATCTACATAATTCTGTCAAAACTCATCCACAAAAAGACAAACAACCCAATCAAAAAGTGGGCAAAGGATATGAACACACATTTCACTAAAGAAGATATTCAGGCAGCCAACAGATACATGAGAAAATGCTCTCGATCATTAGCCATTAGAGAAATGCAAATTAAAACTACGATGAGATTCCATCTCACACCAACAAGGCTGGCATTAATCCAAAAAACACAAAATAATAAATGTTGGAGAGGCTGCGGAGAGATTGAAACTCTTATACACTGCTGGTGGGAATGTAAAATGGTACAACCACTTTGGAAATCTATCTGGTGTTATCTTAAACAGTTAGAAATAGAACTACCATACAACCCAGAAATCCCACTCCTCGGAATATACCGTAGAGATACAAGAGCCTTCACACAAACAGATGTATGCACACCCATGTTTATTGCAGCTCTGTTTACAATAGCAAAAAGTTGGAAGCAACCAAGGTGTCCATCAACGGATGAATGGGTAAATAAATTGTGGTATATTCACACAGTGGAATACTACGCATCGATAAAGAACAGTGACGAATCTGTGAAACATTTCATAACATGGAGGAACCTGGAAGGCATTATGCTGAGTGAAATGAGTCAGAGGCAAAAGGACAAATATTGTATAAGACCACTATTATAAGATCTTGAGAAATAGTAAACCTGAGAAGAACACATACTTTTGTGGTTACGAGGGGGGAGGGAGAGAGGGTGGGAGAGGGTTTTTTATTGAATAATCAGTAGATAAGATCTGCTTTAGGTGAAGGGAAAGACAACACTCAATACATGGAAGGTCAGCTCAATTGGACTGGACCAAAAGCAAAGAAGTTTCTGGGATAAAATGAATGCTGCAAAGGTCAGCGGAGCAAGCGCAGGGGTCTGGGGAACATGGTTTGCGGGGACTTCTAAGTCAATTGGCAAAATAATTCTATTATGAAATCATTCTGCATCCCACTTTGAAATGTGGCGTCTGGGGTCTTAAATGCTAACAAGCGGCCATCTAAGATGCAGCAATTGGTCTCAACCCACCTGGAGCAAAGGAAAATGAAGAACACCAAGGTCACACAACACCTAAGTGCCCAAGAGACAGAAAGAGCCACATGAACCAGAGACCTACATCATCCTGAGACCAGAAGAACTAGTTGGTGCCCAGCCACAATCGATGACTGCCCTGACAGGGAGCACAGCAGAGGACCACTGAGGGAGCAGGAGATCAGTGGGATACAGATCCCAAATTCTCATAAAAAGACCAAACTTAATGGTCTGACTGAGACTAGAGGAATCCTGGCGGTCATGGTCCCCAGACCTTCTGTTGGCACAGGACGGGAACCATCCCTGAAGACAACTCATCAGACATGAAAGGGACTGGTCAGTGGGTGGGAGAGAGACGCTGATGAAGAGTGAGCTAATTATATCAGGTGGACACTTGAGATTGTGTTGGCAACTCTTGTCTGGAGGGGGGATGGGAGGATAGAGAGAGAGGGAAGCCGGCCAAATTCTCACGAAAGGAGAGACTGAAAGGGCTGACTCAAGAAGGGGTAGCAAGTGGGAGTAGGGAGTGAGATGTATGTAAACTTATATGTGACAGACTGATTGGATTTGTAAACGTTCACTTGAAGCTTAGTAAAAGTTAATTAAAAAAAAAAAGTTTAAAAGGAAAAAGAATTGTCATAAAAGCTCAAATTGCACTTACTGGTTTTTAAAATAAAATCAAAGCTATAAACGGTAAAAAAAAAAAAAAATTACCCATAAAATTTAAAAGATTTATTGGAATGAGAATGGTTGCACAACTAGAAGAACGTAAGCAATGTCACCGAATTGTACATACAGAAATTTTGAATTGGTGTATGTTTTGCTGTGTGTATTCTCAACAACAAGAACAACTCCCAGTTTCCCTCTGTCCGGTAGAGCATGTCTCACTGAGGCTGCTGCTGGCACATAAACCCTTTATGTCACCAAAAAAGAAAAATTCCAAACCTGTTGCCATCTAGTCGATTCTGACTCATAGTGACCCTACAGGGCAGAGTAGAACTGCCCCATAGAGTTTCTAAGGAGCACTTGGCAGATTTGAATTGCCAACCCTTGGGTTAGCAGCTGTAGCACCTAACCACTATGCCACTAGGGTTTCCTATAGGACAGAGAAACTCCATAGAGTTACCAAGAAACGTCTGGTGGACTTGAACTGCCGACCTTTTGGTTAGCACCCGTAGCACTTAACCATTATGCAACCAGGGGTTCCTGACGCCAAATAGACTCTATAAAATTAAAAAAAGAAATTATTGGAAAAGCATTTTATAAACACCTGCAATGTATGTTTTCTCCGGTTATTGCATGTATCCATGAAGATTACTTATTACCATAATGAGAAAGTCTCCAACAATCTATTATACTTTTCATTTGGAGATATAAGCACAGAAAAAACTAGCACGTATAAATCTCCGGGAAACACAAGGGCAGAGGTGCATGGGAATAGAAGGTGTTTTGTTATAGCTATCACACTAAATTACTTAAACTTTTTATTAGTTATGTGCCAGAAATTGCATAGTGATCTATCATCAAAATATTTTTTTATTGATCTATTGGCTGTCAGCCTGATTAGCTCCTTTTTCAGTTGTGTTGAAAACACTGGATTGGAAACCACTAACTTGCAAAAGGATTTGTGACCCAGTTAGAAGAATCATCCACTTTCTCAGTGTTGACATTGGCACTGGCACTAACTTAGACTCTAGGGAATGTTCACACAGTAAGATTCAGTATGCCTTCCCTTGTAAGGTGGGAGAAAGGATTTTGAAAAGAGAAATGGAAAGGCAAAGAAGTATTTTGTCAAGGAGATAAGTTTTAAGAAAAGCTCAAAAGGAAGTTGAAGATCAGAGAATGATTCCTTTGGAATTATTTGTACCTTTTTTTTTTTTTTGTACCTTGGAAAGGCTTTGACTACCCTTGGGTATCCATAAACTTCATTTTGAAAATCGGTGACTTAATGTGTCTGATACTTGCCTACAGCAGAGTTCAGAAAGGAGGTATGGGTGGTAAATGTGGGGGCAGGGTAGGAAGAAAGCACAACATGTCTCAGGGAAGGGTAATTATAATGGAGGATGGGAAAAATTCAGAGAAGGTGGGTGGAAACTTCCAAGAGCTAAGGTAGTGGAATTCAGATGGTGTAGTACACTGAGCAATGACAGAAATTTCAGAAGTGGACTTGCCTTCACCTCTCTATTATCAGTTCACAGAGCAGTGCCCACAGCATAGTGGACACCCATAAATATTAGTGGACCAAATTTCAGTCCTGGTCTCCATAATCTTGAATTATTTATTCCATTCAAATACATATTTTGTAAGTTTAGATAATTGAACTGAATAAAAACTAAGATTCTTTTCACTTCTAGCAATGCATGAAATTTGCTTGGAACTCCAACTTGGCCCAGGATCAGTCCTGAGGGATGGAGGAGATAAATTGTTAGAAAATGAGTCAAGAGTGGGAAATAGCCTGGGCAACTCATTGCTTGTTTCACTAGTGTGAAATTAGTCTTGGTCTGTAGCTCACTGTGGTTCAAACGTTCTGATGATTCGAATACAAGCCCATAAGTAACATCCCATGCACCCAGAGGTGTTCATAATCCCAATTCCTACTGACTTCTCAAAGTCACTTTGCACCTTCATCATGGTTGCTTTCCAGCTCATTTGGTGCCTACTGTTTTTTTTATTGCCAAGAAGTGTGGCACCCAGGGAAACCCTGTCCTTATTCTCTGCCAGATACTGTCTCTTCCTTTTTTTTAAGACTCTGCTTCTAACCTACCCTCCCTCTTTGAACAGGTAATCCCAGATCAACTACATCTACGTCTCAGTTATCAACTGTTTCATTATCCAACATTTTGCCTTTATGACAATAGTAAAAAATTTACTATCCAACTATTTCATGACCAGTGGGATGTATAGTGCTAACCTAAATTTTCCTCCTTTTGAGTCCAGAGAGACACATGTTTCCCACAATATTTTGTGTTCTGTTGTGGTCATCTCCATTTTCACATAATACCAATTTTTGCATAATGACCTGGTCTTTAGAACCTACCCACATCAATAAATTTCTGGGGTGCAATTTCAACATTCACACAGTGATAAGAACTTTAAATAAACCCTTGTCATTTAGTAGGTTAGCTTCTGGAGAATAATTAATGTGGCAATCTGAAACTTTCTGAGGATTTCTCCCATTGTATTTCCCTCAGAACCAAGGGAAGATCTTTACCCATAGGACTTCTCAAGACTAAATGTTATTGATGTAATTGTTCAATTAAGTCTTCTACTTGCTCTTGAATTCTCCTTTTCATGGTCACCAACTCCTCCACACTCACCACCCATCCTTTTATTTAACCCTCTAGTCACGTTTGGAGTTCTTCAAGACGCCACTCTGTTTTCTACACGTGGGCTTTTGCACATGCGTTGACATCATAAACATCGGTTCCTCTGAGAAGACTTTGTCCATTTCCTGTATTGTGTACTGTAGTTCCCCCTTATCTGCAGTTTTGCTTTCCATGGTTTTACTTAACTGTGGTCAATCGCCGTCCAAAAATATTAAATGGAAAATTCTCGAAATAAACAATTCATAAATTTTAAATTGTGTGCCATTCATTGTAGTGTGATGAAATCTCACGCTGTCCTGCTCCATCCCAGCCAGAATAAGAATCATCCCTTTGTTCAGAGTATTCACATTGTACATACTACCCACCCATTAGTCACTTAGTAGCTGCCTTGGTTATCAGATCAGTTGTTGCAGCATCATGGCATTTGTGTTCAAGTAACCCTTATTTTACTTAATAGTGGCCCCAAAGCACAAGAGTAGTAACTTTGCCAATTCAGGTATGCTAAAGTTATTGTTGTTAATCTCTTAGTGTGCTTAATTTATTAATTAAATTTTATCATAGGTACGTATGTATAGAAAAAACATATATATATGGTTAGGTACTATCTGCAGTTTCAGACATCCACTGGGGGTCTTGGAATGTAACTCTCACAGATAAGGGGGAATGACTACAAATGGATCCCTCACCTTTGCTATTGTGAATATGACTCTGTTATCACATCTGGGGGTGATTGTGCATTTACCTGGATTTCTCTTCCTTTAGGCTAAAATAGCTACCCAATAAATCTATATTGAATGACTTAATAAATAAATATTGTAATAATTTAGGGACCTGGGAAATTATGGCTCCTTCTCTATGTCAGAAGTACAAGGCTGAACCTGTTTCCTTATCTGTCAAAAAGGGCTGCGGCGGCTGTTGTCATTCCTACTTCTTAAGGCTATGTGACAATCAGAGAGATAATTAAGTTGATGATGATTTTCCCACGATGTAAAACATTTGTTATTTTAAAACTCTTTGGTGAATTCACGAGTCTGTGAGACCGAAAACCAAGTAGACATCACTTGGATCACTCTAATTGGATATTTATACAAGACACAGTTGCCCGGATTACCGACTAATATCCATCTCTTGGATATTGCATAAACAAAGTCTGACTAATACATTGCCTGGGCTCCAGTGGACCTCCTTGAGAAGCAACACAAATCTTAGCCCAGAGACACATCAAATGCATGTGCATAGATGTATCCCACATTCAAAGAAAACTTTTTCTTTTGTTTTATTTTATTTTGTTTGGCTTCTTAATTTTATCCTAGGAAACTGAATAATCTCAACTAACTCAGCAAAGAATGTGTTGGATCAACAACTGAGGACCATCTGGTATCATTATAGTTACTTAGTCACAAAGTAGACATAAAATATTGATTACTATATGCAAGTTACTGAGTACTTTTCACATAATAACTTACTTAATCATCATAACAGCTGGTTCAGTGATTATGTGCTCAGCTGCTAACCAAAAGATTGGTGGTTTGAACCCACTAGCAGCTGAGCGGGAGAAAGATGTGGCAGTCTGCTTACTTAAAGATCACAGCCTTGGAAACCCTATGACGCAGTTCTACTTTGCCCTATAGGGTCACTATAGAGTCACTATGTGTCAGAACTGATTCGAAGGCAATGGTTTCCTTTGGTTTATCCCTATTTTATAGATAAAGAAGATAAGACGCTGAGAGTGGTTTTTCTTTTTCTTTCAAGATCACACATCTAATGTGGAGTCTAATGTGGAGATGGCTGCCATAAATCTAGATACTCTGGCCACGGAGGTAACAAACTTAACCACTATCTTATACATCCTTCATGGAAATAAGCAAGTTTCCATGGATGTAGCCAGGTGGATCCATTCATATAAAAACAAAGTTATTTTTTGACTCATCTCTGTAAGGCAGTCACATTCAACCAATAGTTTCTAAAAATATCATTTGACTTTGTGCTGTGTAAATATGGGTTGAATATGATAGGTTGGCTCCTGGGTCTGGCCTTAGAACAAGGAAAGCGCTGCTCTCTAAACATACCAAGATTGCGCCTGTCTCTAGTACTCTGTACTTCCGGGGTTCTCTCTCCCTACACAATTTCCTATCTGAGATGATGCCCTATCTACCTTCTTCACAAATCTCCATATTAGCAATTGAACTCCAACATTTCAACATGTTCGAACTTAAAAATACCCCTTAGACTTGAGAACATTTCAAATGAGTTTCTCAGGCACCATTTCCACAATCGTAAGCATATGGATATAAGGGTAAAATAGAAGAGTGATCAGTCTGAAATGATTGGATGATTAAAGTTTTTCAGATTTTAAGGACATTGAAAATCTAGAGAAATTTAAGTGAAGGCTTTCAGGATTATGAGAGACCAAATTGCTGCAGAGAATGGGTGCAGGATTTGAGGGAAACCATATGGAGCAGTTCTACTCTATCCTTCAGGATCACTATGAGTCAGAATTGACTGGACGACGGCAACGGGTTTTTTTTTTTTTTTTTTTTTTTAACTTTAATGAGAACAAAGTTTCTTCCAGAGGTTCACATAGTTCTTGGCTTGCCTCTCCGTCACATTCACTTACATACTGTCTTTGTTAATTGGCTTTTTACCTGTTGTTTCTGGGCAGGTATGGTCAACGCCAGCCACTCTTCAATAAAGCTGATACTTCTTGCCGGTCCCTGAATCATTTGTGGGATGGCAGGACAGAGGCTTGGCATTTGGGGCCGTGAAGCAAGCAGAGGCAGCAGTAGCTAGTCCTTATCACCTCACCGTCAGGGACATAGTCCCTTAAGATGTATTGCCATGGTGACTTACCTCTCCTCAACAAGATTCTGTCCAAGTCACCTCAGGGACTATTTGTTCTGGAGCATATGCGATACTACGAAAGAGCAAGGCCTGCAGGGAACTTAACCCTGGAGCGAAGTTGAATAAATCCTTGAGTTCATTGTTTGAGTGCCATCCATTTATGTAGAGCTTCTGCAAACCCTGTTTTCAGAGGTGCTGAAAAGGCTATTTGTCTACATAAGTAGATGGATATTGTGATAATTCAAATCTAAAATTTTATTGAGATAATAAAGCAATAAAATAAGAGAGTTATGGGCCAATTGATTCCGATGGAATTTTTAGACTGTTAACTTTTCTGAGAAAATGTTGTATTTGTCAAACTCCATCCCCTTTGCATCCATATTTCTTGTCTGCATATAAATGGGAGGGAGATAAGCTCTGTCTCCCACCCATCAGTCTACAAGTTCCATAAGGGAAGCATTCTTTCTCCACTTACCAATTATTATTATTATTATATCCCTTTGTGAATAGAACTTTTTTAGGAGGGTGCACGGGGAAGACTTCAGGATAACTGGAATTAGAATCGGAAGAGGAGTGATTGGAGATTCCTGTTTCAGGCTCAGTTCTGAACCTGTTTTTCTGAAAATAATGGGGTCTTCTTTCTCTCACAACTCTGCTTCACCTGATTCTCATACCCTCACAGTTTCCTTCTTTGTTTCTTGGCCAAGTGGAGCTGTAAAAAGTAAAGTAGGCTACCTCCTAGGGTATGTGATGAGCTCCCTATGCCTGAAGTGTTCTAGCAGAGGCCAAATGGCCTCCTGTCTAGGGTGCAATATGGGGGAGAGGAACATCTCAGTAGGAGTGATTGCTCACTCCTGTTTGAATAACAAAAGTTTGATGTTACTGCAGAATAATAGTTACAAGCTATATTACTTTGCTAAAGGTTAGATGATGCTACAGGTGTTTGAGAATTACACTTTTTTAAAGAGTTTTCAGCCTGAGGTGGTAAAAAGATGATAACTCTTAGGAAACATAGGAGGGAGACCAGCATCAGAAACCCAATGATGAGTTCCCTGTTGACACAGGGAACTACTTTTATACTTTTTCTTATGTATACAGAAAAACAAAACAAACATACAAAAAAAGCTATTGCTGTTTACAAGCACTTACTACGTACTAGATAATTTGTTAAGAACTTTATAGACATCTCATTTAATTATCTTAGTGGTACATTCTAGGTACTATCTAAACTATCAAGGCCCCAAAATACAGCATCTTAAATCAGATAGAATTTGATTTCTTTATTATGTAACAACTCTGCAATCAACAGTGGTTAAGCACTTGGCTGCTAACTGAGAGGTCACTGGTCTGAAGGTTCGTGGTTCAAACCCACCACCCATTTCTTGGAGAAAGATGTGGCAGTTTGCTTCTGTAAAGATTACAGCCTTGAAAAACCTAATTTTTTTTTTGCAGGAAATCTTCATAAGATTAAGGAATTTACTTTCAACTCCTAATATAAAAGGGATTTTTTTTCTTATGAATGTCTATTAAATTTTATCAAATACTTTTTCTGCATCAATTAAAAAAATCATTATGATTAGTCTCTTTTAACCTGTTAATGAGGTAAATTACATCAAGTGATTTTTAAATGCGCCAGCCTTGCATTTCTGGGCTAAAACCAACTCAAATATGTATATTTGGTTTAATAATAGTTTGTTTAAATTTTTTGCATGTATGTTCTTTAGAGAGTCAGGCCTTGTTTTCTAGATTATATCAGCTGCCCTTGAGTTAATGCTGACCCATGTATGTTAGAGTAGAAATATGAGTTAGGGAATGCCCAATCTTTTCTATTCTATGGAAGATTTTGTGCAAGGTTGGCATAATTTCAATTTTAAAGTTTTCCAGAATCCACGCTGAAGCTAAAAGACCCAGAGTTTTTTTTTAATGAGAAATATAATAATTAAAATTAAATTTCTTTGAAAATTAAATGTTTTTCTCCCTATGTCAATTTTAATATGTATTATAAGAATTTTCCCATTTCATCTGTGTTCTCAAACTTATGTGCATGAAGTTATTCATAATATTGTCTCATCTTTTATTCTTACATGAACTGCAAAATGCCCACATTTTTTTCCTATTGTTTATTTGTGGTTTCTGTCTTTATTTCTGCATCAATATCACCAGGAAATAATCTAATTTATCAATATTTCCATTGTCCCAACAGTGGCTTTCTTGATTCACACTATTGTATGTTATTATTTAATTTCTGCCCTTACTTTTTGTTTACTGCTTTACTGTATTTTTATGTACATTCATTTATTCTTAATTTTTTTCTTTTATTTTATTGTGCTTTAGGTGAAAGTTTACAGTACAAATTAGTTTCTCATTAGAAAACATACACACAAATTGTTTTTTGATATTGGCTGCAATCCTCACAATGCCTCAGCACGCTCCTGCTTTCCTTTTACACCCCGGGCTCCTGTGTTCATTCGTCCAGTTTTCCTGTCCCTTTCTGCCTTCTCATCTTTGCTTTTGGACAGGTATTGCTCATTTGGTCTCAAATACTTGATTGAACTAAGAAGCATGTTCTCATGACATGCATTATTGCTTGTTTTATTGGCCTGTCTAATCTTTGGCTGAAAGGTGGACTTCGGGAGTGACTTCAGTTTTGAGTGACCAGGGTTTCCAGGGGCCCTAGTCTTGGGGGTTTCTCCAGTCTCTGTCAGACCAGTAAGTCTGGTCTTTTTTTTTGTGTGTGTGTGTGTGTGTGAATTTGAATTTTATTAAGCATTTTTCTCCTGCTCTGTCCAGGACCCTCTGTTGTGACCCCTGTCAGAGTGGTAGGTGGCAGTAGCCAGGCACCATCTAGTCCTTCTGGGCTCAGGCTGGTAGAGGTTGTGGCTCGTGTGATATACTAGTCCTTTGGATTAATATTTTCCTTGTGTCCTTCACGTTCTTCAGGCTCCTTTGCTCTGGATGGGATGGAAAGAATAGATGCATCTTAAAAGTCCGCTCACGAGATTTTAAGGCCCCAAGTGCTGTTCACCAAAGTAAGATGTAGAATATTTTCTTTATGGACTATGTCATGCCAATTGACCTAGATGTCCACTGAGACCATGGTCCCCATATCTTAGCCCCTTTTTCATTCAGTGTGATTATCAATCCCAAACAAAAACAATAGGTATGAGTTTATTACTGTCATATTGTGCTTTTTTATGTTTTTTTTTTTTGTGTGTGTGTGATGCTGATGTTGTCTTTGTTCCTCTTACTTTCCTGTGCTGAGTTCCTTTTGTTTGTGGATTTTCTTTTCATTCATTATTATAGATTTTGTGTTTACTGAGACTTTATGTTTTTCTTTTTTTCTGATGAGTAGGTTTGTTAACTTTTTTTGTAGTTACCTTGAAATTTACCCTTATCTTTTTCCTAAGTTTGAACCAGTTTTTATTACTTGATGTTGTCTTGACTCCCTCTCTGTTTGAAAGTTCTATACCTATACCATTTATTCTTCCTTTTATTGTTTTGATGTTGTCATTTACAGATTGGTGTCTCTGTTTCCCTGTTTTAAGTCTATTAGCTTTGTTTTATTACTGAGAGTTCCTACCTAGGTTGATATCTGTCTGATTCCGTCCTATGTCCTAGACCCAGTTGTTGTCTGATATTGTTGGTTCACTAATCAAAGGACTGCCTTTAATATTTTTTGTAAGTTTGGTTTGGTTTTTACAAATTCCATTAATTTCTGTTTATCTGGAAATGTCTTAATTTCACTATCATATTTTTTTTAATAACTTTTATTAAGCTTCAAGTGAACGTTTACAAATCCAATCAGTCTGTCACATATAAGTTTACATACGTCTCACTCCCTACTCCCACTTGCTCTCCCCCTCTTGAGTCAGCCCTTTCAGTCTCTCCTTTCTTGACAATTTTGCCAGCTTCCCTCTCTCTCTATCCTCCCATCCCCCCTCCAGACAAGAGTTGCCAACACAATCTCAAGTGTCCACCTGATATAATTAGCTCACTCTTCATCAGCGTCTCTCTCCCACCCACTGACCAGTCCCTTTCATGTCTGATGAGTTGTCTTCGGGGATGGTTCCTGTCCTGTGTCAACAGAAGGTCTGGGGAGCATGGCCGCCGGGATTCCTCCAGTCTCAGTCAGACCATTAAGTTTGGTCTTTTTATGAGAATTTGGGGTCTGTATCCCACTGATCTCCTGCTCCCTCAGGGGTCCTCTGCTGTGCTCCCTGTCAGGGTAGTCATCGATTGTGGCTGGGCACCAACTAGTTCTTCTGGTCTCAGGATGATGTAGGTCTCTGGTTCATGTGGCCCTTTCTGTCTCTTGGGCTCTTAGTTGTCGTGTGGGCTTGGTGTTCTTCATTTTCCTTTGCTCCAGGTGGGTTGAGACCAATTGCTGCATCTTAGATGGCCGCTTGTTAGCATTTAAGACCCCAGACGCCACATTTCAAAGTGGGATGCAGAATGATTTCATAATAGAATCATTTTACCAATTGACTTAGAAGTCCCCGCAAACCATGTTCCCCAGACCCCCGCGCTTGCTCCACTGACCTTTGAAGCATTCATTTTATCCCGGAACCTTCTTTGCTTTTGGTCCAATCCAGTTGAGCTGACCTTCCATGTATTGAGTGTTGTCTTTCCCTTCACCTAAAGCAGTTCTTATCTACTGATTAATCAATAAAAAACCCTCTCCCACCCTCCCTCTCTCCCTCCCCACTTCGTAACCACAGAAGTATGTGTTCTTCTCAGGTTTACTATTTCTCAAGATCTTATAATAGTGGTCTTATACAATATTTGTCCTTTTGCCTCTGACTAATTTCGCTCAGCATAATGCCTTCCAGGTTCCTCCATGTTATGAAGTGTTTCAGAGATTCGTCACTGTTCTTTATCGATGCGTAGTATTCCATTGTGTGAATATACCACAATTTATTTACCCATTCATCCGTTGATGGACACCTTGGTTGCTTCCAACTTTTTGCTATTGTAAACAGAGCTGCAATAAACATGGGTGTGCATATATCTGTTTGTGTGAAGGCTCTTGTATCTCTAGGGTATATTCCGAGGAGTGGGATTTCTGGGTTGTATGGTAGTTCTATTTCTAACTGTTTAAGATAACACCAGATGGATTTCCAAAGTGGTTGTACCATTTTACATTCCCACCAGCAGTGTATGAGAGTTCCAATCTCTCCGCAGCCTCTCCAACATTTATTATTTTGTGTTTTTTGGATTAATGCCAGCCTTGCTGGTGTGAGATGGAATCTCATCGTAGTTTTAATTTGCATTTCTCTAATGGCTAATGATCGAGAGCATTTTCTCATGTATCTGTTGGCTGCCTGAATATCTTCTTTAGTGAAATATGTGTTCATATCCTTTGCCCACTTTTTGATTGGGTTGTTTGTCTTTTTGTGGTTGAGTTTTGACAGAATCATGTAGATTTTAGAGATCAGGCGCTGGTCGGAGATATCATAGCTGAAAATTCTTTCCCAGTCTGTAGGTGGTCTTTTTACTCTTTTGGAGAAGTCTTTAGATGAGCATAGGTGTTTGATTTTTAGGAGCTCCCAGTTATCGGGTTTCTCTTCATCATTTTTGGTAATGTTTTGTATTCTGTTTATACCTTGTATTAGGGCTCCTAGGGTTGTCCCAATTTTTTCTCCCATGATCTTTATGGTTTTAGTCTTTATGTTTAGGTCTTTGATCCACTTGGAGTTAGTTTTTGTGCATGGTGTGAGGTATGGGTCCTGTTTCATTTGTTTGCAAATGGATATCCAGTTATGCCAGCACCATTTGTTACAAAGGCTATCTTTTCCCCAGTTAATTGACACTGGTCCTTTGTCAAATATCAGCTGCTCATATGTGGATGGATCTATGTCTGGGTTCTCAATTCTGTTCCATTGGTCTATGTGTCTGTTGTTGTACCAATACCAGGCTGTTTTGACTACTGTGGCTGTATAATAGCTTCTGAAATCAGGTAAAGTGAGGCCTCCCACTTTCTTCTTCTTTTTCAGTAGTGCTTTGCTTATCCGGGGCTTCTTTCCCTTCCATATGAAATTGGTGATTTGTTTCTCTATCCCCTTAAAATATGACATTGGAATTTGGATCGGAAGTGCGTTAAATGTATAGATGGCTTTTGGTAGAATAGACATTTTTACTATGTTAAGTCTTCCTATCCATGAGCAGGGTATGTTTTTCCACTTAAGCATGTCCTTTTGAATTTCTTGTAGTAGAGCTTTGTAGTTTTCTTTGTATAGGTCTTTTACATCTTTGGTAAGATTTATTCCTAAGTATCTTATCTTCTTGGGGGCTACTGTGAATGGTATTGATTTGGTTATTTCCTCTTCGGTGTTCTTTTTGTTGATGTAGAGGAATCCAAGTGATTTTTGTATGTTTATTTTATAACCTGAGACTCTGCCAAACTCTTCTATTAGTTTCAGTAGTTTTCTGCAGGATTCCTTAGGGTTTTCTGTGTATATAATCATGTCATCTGCAAATAGTGATAACTTTACTTCTTCCTTGCCAATCCGGATACCTTTTATTTCTTTGTCTAGCCTAATTGCCCTGGCTAAGACTTCCAACACGATGTTGAATAAGAGCGGTGATAAAGGGCATCCTTGTCTGGTTCCCGTTCTCAAGGGAAATGCTTTCAGGTTCTCTCCATTTAGAGTGATATTGGCTTTTGGCTTTGCATAGATGCCCTTTATTATGTTGAGGAATTTTCCTTCAATTCCTATTTTGGTAAGAGTTTTTATCATGAATGGGTGTTGGACTTTGTCAAATGCCTTTTCTGCATCAATTGATAAGATCATGTGGTTTTTGTCTTTTGTTTTATTTATGTGATGGATTACATTAATGGTTTTTCTGATATTAAACCAGCCTTGCATACCTGGTATAAATCCCACTTGATCAGGGTGAATTATTTTTTTGATGTGTTGTTGGATTCTATTGGCTAGAATTTTGTTGAGGATTTTTGCATCAATGTTCATGAGGGATATAGGTCTATAATTTTCTTTTTTTGTGATGTCTTTACCTGGTTTTGGTATCAGGGAGATGGTGGCTTCACAGAATGAGTTGGGTAGTATTCCGTCATTTTCTATGCTTTGGAATACCTTTAGTAGTAGTGGTGTAACTCTTCTCTGAAAGTTTGGTAGAACTCTGCAGTGAAGCTGTCCGGGCCAGGGCTTTTTTTTGTTGAGAGTTTTTTGATTACCGTTTCAATGTCTTTTTTTGTTATGGGTCTATTTAGTTGTTCTACTTCTGAATGTGTTAGTTTAGGTAGGTAGTGTTTTTCCAGGAATTCATCCATTTCTTCTAGGTTTTCAAATTTGTTAGAGTACAATTTTTCATAATAATCTGAAATGATTCTTTTAATTTCATTTGGTTCTGTTGTGATGTGGTCCTTCTCATTTCTTATTCGGGTTATTTCTTTCCTTTCCTGTATTTCTTTAGTCAGTCTAGCCAATGGTTTATCAATTTTGTTAATTGTTTCAAAGAACCAGCTTTTGGCTTTGTTAATTCTTTCAATTGTTTTTCTGTTCTCTAATTCATTTAGTTCAGCTCTAATTTTTATTATTTGTTTTCTTCTGGTGCCTGATGGATTCTTTTGTTGCTCACTTTCTATTTGTTCAAGTTGTAGGGACAGTTCTCTGATTTTGGCTCTTTCTTCTTTTTGTATGTGTGCATTTATTGATATAAATTGGCCTCTGAGCACTGCTTGTGCTGTGTCCCAGAGGTTTTGATAGGAAGTATTTTCATTCTCGTTGCTTTCTATGAATTTCCTTATTCCCTCCTTGATGTCTTCTATAACCCAGTCTTTTTTCAGGAGGGTATTGTTCATTTTCCAAGTATTTGATTTCTTTTCCCTCGTTTTTCTGTTATTGATCTCTAGTTTTATTGCCTTGTGGTCTGAGAAGATGCTTTGTACTATTTCGATGTTTTGGACTCTGCAAAGGTTTGTTTTATGACCTAATATGTGGTCTATTCTAGAGAATGTTCCATGTGCACTAGAAAAAAAAGTATATTTTGCAGCAGTTGGGTGGAGAGTTCTGTATAAGTCAATGAGGTCAAGTTGGTTGATTGTTGTAATTAGATCTTCCGTGTCTCTGTTGAGCTTCTTACTGGATGTCCTGTCCTTCTCCGAAAGTGGTGTGTTGAAGTCTCCTACTATAATTGTGGAGGTATCTATCTCGCTTTTCAATTCTGTTAAAATTTGATTTATGTATCTTGCAGCCCTGTCATTGGGTGCATAAATATTTAATATGGTTATGTCTTCCTGATCAATTGTCCCTTTTATCATTATATAGTGTCCTTCTTTATTCTTTGTGGTGGATTTAAGTCTAAAGTCTATTTTGTCCGAAATTAATATTGCTACTCCTCTTCTTTTTTGCTTATTGTTTGCTTGATATACTTTTTTCCATCCTTTGAGTTTTAGTTTGTTTGTGTCTCTAAGTCTAAGGTGTGTCTCTTGTAGGCAGCATATAGATGCATCGTGTTTCTTTATCCAGTCTGTGACTCTCTGTCTCTTTATTGGTGCATTTAGTCCATTTACATTCAGGGTAATTATAGATAAATAAGTTTTTAGTGCTGTCATTTTGATGCCTTTTTATGTGTGTTGTTGACAATTTCATTTTTCCACATACTTTTTTGTGCTGAGGCGTTTTTCTTAGTAAATTGTGAGATCCTCATTTTCATAGTGCTTGACTTTATGTTAGTTGAGTCGTTACGTTTTTCTTGGTTTTTATCTTGAGTTATAGAGTTGTTATACCTTTTTGTGGTTACCTTATTATTTACCCCTATTTTTCTAAGTAAAAACCTAACTTGTATTGTTCTATATCGCCTTGTATCACTCTCCATATGGCAGTTCAATGCCTCCTGTATTTAGTCCCTCTTTTTGATTATTGTGATCTTTTACCTATTGACTTCCATGATTCCCTGTTATGTGTATTTTTTTTTTTTAATTAATCTTAATTTGTTTGTTTTTGTGATTTCCCTATTTGAGTTGATATCAGGACGTTCTGTTTTGTGACCTTGTGTTGTGCTGATATCTGATATTATTGGTTCTCTGACCAAACAATATCCTTTAGTATTTCTTGTAGCTTTGGTTTGGTTTTTGCAAATTCTCTAAACTTGTGTTTGTCTGTAAATATCTTAATTTCTCCTTCATATTTCAGAGAGAGTTTTGCTGGATATATGATCCTTGGCTGACAGTTTTTCTCCTTCAGTGTTCTGTATATGTCGTCCCATTGCCTTCTTGCCTGCATGGTTTCTGCTGAGTAGTCAGAACATATTCTTATTGATTCTCCCTTGAAGGAAACCTTTCTTTTCTCCCTGGCTGCTTTTAAAATTTTCTGTTTGTCTTTGGTTTTGGCAAGTTTGATGATAATATGTCTTGGTGTTTTTCTTTTTGGATCAATCTTAAATGGGGTTCAATGAGCATCTTGGATAGATATCCTTTTGTCTTTCATGATGTCAGGGAAGTTTTGTGTCAGGAGTTCTTCAACTATTTTCTCTGTGTTTTCTGTCCCCCCTCCCTGTTCTGGGACTCCAATCACCCGCAGGTTATCCTTCTTGATAGAGTCCCACATAATTCTTAGGGTTTCTTCATTTTTTTTAATTCTTTTATCTGATTTTTTTTTTAGCTATGTTGGTGTTGATTCCCTGGTCCTCCAGATGTCCCAGTCTGCATTCTAATTGCTCGAGTCTGCTCCTCTGACTTCCTAGTGTGTTGTCTAATTCTGTTATTTTATTGTTAATCTTTTGGATTTCTACATGTTGTCTCTCTATGGATTCTTGCAACTTATTAATTTTTCCAGTATGTTCTTGAATAATCTTTTTGAGTTCTTCAACAGTTTTATCAGTGTGTTCCTTGGCTTTTTCTGCAGTTATCCTAATTTCATTTGTGATATCATTAAGCATTCTGTAAATTACTTTTTTATATTCTGTATCTGATAATTCCAAGATTGTATCTTCATTTGGGAAAGATTTTGATTCTTTTGTTTGGGGTGTTGGAGAAGCTGTCATGGTCTGCTTCTTTAAGTGGTTTCATATGGATTGTTGTCTCCGAGCCATCACTGGGAAACTAGTTTTTCCAGAAAATCAGCTAAAAAAAAATGCAGTCAGATCCCTATCAGAGTTCTCCCTCTGGCTCAGGCTATTCAGATGTTAATGAAGCCGCCTGGGGAGGGTGGGGGAGGGAACAGAGAGATAGGAGAGTAGCACCTCAGAATATAGCCAGAGTTGCTTGTCTTGCTTGGAATGACTATTATATCTGAGATTCCCGCGGGCGCATCGCCTATGTGTGCTGGCTGTGTGGAGATTGCCCCCGGGGGGTCTGGCCCGCTGGAGTCACGGTCAGATCCTCCGCTTCCAGCCCCACGCCCAGCGTTAAGGCTCCCCTACTGGGACAGTGCACTGTCGACTCCAAAATCAATCGCTGCCTCCCGGAGACTTCTCGTCCCTCCAGCCGAGTGGCCGTTCCACCCCCGAGAACCAGTTGGGCCTCCTCCCGGGGTTAGTTCAGATGGGTGGAGCAGGTCCCCGTGCTTGTGCCGTGACTGAGTGTCCCGGCTGGGATGCTGTTCTCCCCGCTCCAATACCAGTCGCTGCCTCCCAGGGACTTCTCCTACCGGCTGAGTCCCACGCCACCCACGCGACCCGGCTGGTCCCCTTCCCGGGGTTAGTTCAGGGGCGTGGAGCAACTGTCCGTGTTTATGCCGTACCTGCATCCAGTCCAAATCCCTGTGGGACAGTTCCCTGGCTCGGACGCTGCTCTTTCTGCTCCAAGACCAGTCACTGCCTCCCGGGGACTTCTCCTACTGGCTGCGTCCCACGCCGCCTACTGTGACAGTGCACTCTCGACTCCAAAATCAATCGCTGCCTCCCGGAGACTTCTCGTCCCTCCAGCCGAGTGGCCGTTCCATCCCGGAGAACCAGTTGGGCCTCCTCCCGGGGTTAGTTCAGGGGGGTGGAGCAGCTCACTGTGCTTGTGCCTCACCTGACTGGTACGCTGGCTCCAGGCTCTGGAAACAATCGCTGCTTCCCTGTATTAGTTCGTTCTCCGTCTCTAAATCTGTGTTTGTTGTTCAGGGTTCGTAGATTGTTATGTATGTGATCGATTCACTTGTTTTTCCGTGTCTTTGTTTTAAGAGGGATCCGAGGTAGCGTCTGCCTAGTCCGCCATCTTGGCTCCGCCTCACTATCATATTTGAGAGAGAGGTTTTGGGGATATATTATTCTTGGTTGGCAGTTTTTTTTTTTCTTTTAAGGTGTTGTATATGCCATCGCATTCCCTTCTTGCTTGCATAGTTTCTGCCAAGTAATCAGAGTTTAGTATCACTGTTTCCCCTTTGTAAGCGACTTTTTGTTTTTCTCTACCTTCTCAGAATTCTTTCTTTGTCTTTGGTTTTGGCAAATGTGGTTATGATATGTCTTGTTGACTTTCTTTTGGGGTCTACCCTATATGATGTTCACTGAGCTTTTGGGGTGGTCAATTTTTCATCTTTCATATTTGGAAATTTCTCTGCCAGCAAATCTTCAACAACCTTTTCTGTATTTTCCATTTTATCCTTCTGTTCTGGAACTCCAATCACATGAAAATTTTTTGGCTATGGATTGTGTCCTACGTACTTCTTAGGTTTTCTTCATTTTTCTTCATTCTTTTCTCTGATTTTTCCTCAAAGTGGCATCCATGGATTTGTCATCAGTTTCACTGATTCTGTCTTCTATTGTTTCAAAATTGCTCCTAAAACCTTCTACTGAGTTGTCTATCTCTGAAATTTGGTTGTCTATCTTTTGGATTTCTAACTGCTGTTTTTGTATGATTTCTGATTATTTATTTTGAATTTTAGTTCTTGTATTGTTTTCCTAAATTTTCTATTGATTTGTCTGTGTTTTTGTTCATTTTGGCTATGTTTTTGTTGGTTTTGTCTGTTTTCCAGGATTTTGTCTATTTTTTCCTTGTGGTTTTTCTGTGTTTTCCTTGATTACTTTCCTAATCTCTTTGAGAGCCCTAAATGTTAGTATTTTAAATTCCATATCAGGTAGTTCCACTGCCTTTTCTTCTACCAGAAGGTCATCTGATTATTTTGTTCACTTGCTACAGCCATCTTACCTGATTTTTATATGTTTTACTATTGTCCTTGTCTCTGAGGCATTAAGGTATTATTTTCTTTATTTATTGATTGTATGTTCTTTTTTTTGTCCTTCTTCTTTGTTTTGCTTTGATATGTCAGGATGGGCAGGCCAGGTATGCTTTGCTGCTAGCTCATCTGTGGGCAATACAGTTCTCACCACCTTGTCCTGGTGGGCAATACAGCAGCAGGCAGGGTGAGTTCACTTTGCTGTGCAGTGGTTTGGCAACTTGGCTGAAGTCAGGCTGGGCAGGTGCTACCTGCCTTCTGATGCTGGTCCAGCAGCATGGAAGCATTCACAGCCCCTTACCAGAGAGGTGGGGTTGTTGGATAGGAATGGTATGGGCTTGCTTCCCTCTGTTCAGCAGCTGGTTGAGTGGCAGCAGAAGAGGGGCAGTGCAGGCCAAGTGTAGTGGTGGGCTGGAGTAGGGGATGCCCTAGCTTCTGTGGCACAGCAAGGGCAGGTGGGAAGGGGGTATAGGGTATAGGTCTATGTGGGAAAAACACAGAAAAGAAAGGAAATGGAAAAAAAATAAAGAGTGCAGGTGGCAGCTGGGGTAGGGAAGACCTGAGGGCTGGCAGGAAGGAGGGGGAGGTGGCATATAGGACTAGGTGGAAAGGAATGAAAAATAAAATAAAAAATGTCATGGCAGGTCTGGTGGGTGGGAATGGGTAGGAGCAGTTGAGACCTGGGGTGGCAACGGGCTGGTAGCACTCTATCCACAGCAGTGTGGTGAGGCTCAGCAGGAAGGGGTAGAGGTGGAGTACAGAGCTAGGTGGGAGGGAGAAAGAAAAGGTTGAAAGGGGACAAAGAAAGAAAAAAAGGCATGATGAGGCCTGTGGGGTGAAGGTGTGGTATACCCAGGGATGCAGTGGGCTGGTGTCTCTCTTGCCAATGTGACATAGCATGGCCCAGCAGGAGTGGATAGAGGTAGATTATGGTGGCTTGTTGGAATCTGGTGGGTGGCGGCAGGGGGACCTAAACTGGTGGTGGGCCAGTAGCTCTCTATCTGTGGGCCTGGCAGGAAGAGGTAGAGGTAGGGTACTGGACTAGGAGAGAGGCAGAAAGAAAAAAGGAGGAAAAAAAAGAAATGGCATGGCAGGAGCTGGCAGCTGGGGCAGGGTGGACCTGGGGTGGTCCTGGGCTGGTGTCTCTCTAGTCAAGATGGCACATCGTGCCTCAGCAGAAAGAGGTAGAGGTGAGCTATGGGTTATGTAGGAGGGTGAAAGAAAAGGAAGAAAGAGGAAAAGAAAAAAAATAATAAAAAAGAAATGGCATGGCAGGATGTGGCAGGTTGGGGTGGGGCAGACCTGGGCTGGTGGCAGGCCAGTGTCTCTCTAGCCAATGTGGTACAGCATGGCCTGGCAGGAAGGGGTAGAGGTGAAGTACAGGCTAGGTGGGAGAGAGAAAGAAAAGGAAGAGAGGGGGAAAAAAAAGAAAAACTGCCACATCCAGAGCTGGCAGGAAGGGGGAGCATCGACCCAGGCTGGCTGTAGGCCAGCATCTCTCTAGCCAAAGTGGCTTGGTGTGGCCCAGTGGTAAGGGTAGAGCTGAGATACATGGCTAGGTAGGAGGGAGAAAGAAAAGGAAAAAAAGAATTTTTTTTAATTAAAAATGGCGTGGCAGGTAGGGTCAAGGTGGATAAGAGTACCTGTTACATAGTCTTGTTATAAAGTAACATATAGGAGACAGTGCAATGTGTAAAATATGAATCCTGGTGGCGTCACTTGGGCTTTGGCAGGCCAGTGTCTCTCTAGCCTTGTCTAGCCAAGGTGGCACAGCGTGGCCTGGAGGGAAGGGGTAGAGGTGAGATACCGGCTACATGGAAGAGGAAAAGGAAAAAAAATTGGCATGGCAGGAGCCAGCAGGTGGGGGTGAGGCAGATCCGGACTGACAGATGAGCCAGCAGATCTCTAGCCAAGGCAGCTCAGTGAGGCCCATCAGGAGGGGTGGCAGTAGAGTACAGGACAGAAGGGTGACAAGTAGGAAAGTATGTTTTGCCTCCTGTTGAGAGCTCCATGAAATTCCCTTCCCATAATCCCTGTCCGGAAACCCTGGTGGCATAGTGGTTAAGTGCTATGGCTGCTAATCAAAGGGTTGGAAGTTCGAATCCGCCAGGCACTCCTTGGAAACTCAATGGGGCGATTCTACTCTGTCTTATAGGGTCACTGTAAGTCAAAATCAACTCGACGGCACTGGGTTTGTTTTTTGGGTTTGGAATCCCTGTCCAGGGTCTTTGATGGCTGTGAACCAAGATGGCAATGCTGTGCCATGTTAGTAGGCAGGAGACTTTCATTCTCTCCCCTCTTCTGTTTTCCTTCAGTTTGTTCTTCCATTCAGTGTTTGGTCTATGTCTTTATCCCTTTATTTGATGCTTAGGGCTCCAAAACTGACATTTGTATCTGTCTTACTTAGTATTTTGGGTCTTTGTTGTAAAGGGAGGGCCTGATCCCTCTGTATAGGATGCCATGTTGGCACCACCTCTGTGTTCATATTTTTATTATGGCACAGGTCATATTGGCTCCATCCTAATCCAGTATGGTCTTATTTAAATTTAGTTATATCTGCTATGACCTTATTTCCAAATAAGCTTACATTCACAGGTTTTGGGTGACATAAATTTTGAGAAGACCAATTTAACTCATTACCTTATAAATTTGCTCTTCATGAATACACAGAATTAAAGGACTATGGACTTTCTGGCAGTGAGGAAAACAGAAGATTTTAACTCATTCCTTGTTCACTTTAAATGTATTTCTTTTAGCAATAACTCTGCTGCATTTGTTAATCATAGTTTTATTATAAAAATAAAATAGCATAATATGTGTTTACTGTTGTAGCTTTTGTAGTTGAATATAGTTATGGGAGCCTTGGTGGCACAGTGGTTAAGAGCTATTGCTGCTAACTAAAAGGTTGGCAGTTTGAATCCATCAGCTACTCTCTGGAAACCCTATGGGGAAGTTCTACTCTGTCCTATAGGGTTGCTATGAGTCGGAATTGACTGGACAGCAATGGGTTCAGTTTTTTTTTGGTATTGTAGTTATATTTATTGATAACAAAAATACCATTTTCCAGTTACTGAGGATTCATCATATTTTACACACTGTACTGTCTCTTATATATTACTTTATAACAAGACTATGCAATAAGTGCTCTTATCATTACCATTTTATAAGTAAGGGAACTCTGGCTTTTAGGATTTAATTGATTTGTCTAAGGACATATATTCAGTAAGAGGTGGAGCTGGAATCTGAAACCAGGCCTATCCTACTATGAAAGCCTTATGTTTAACTACCATGTTACACTTTGTAATATTGTGGCTATATTCTTGAGGAAACAGCCAGACAGGGAAGACTTTCTTCTCAGCAATGAAACAGCATAGACAACTCCTGAGGGAAAAATGGAACTTTTTGTTAGTGGAATTGAAATAACTTCATCATTTTTAAACAAATTATACAAATAATCTACTATGTGCAGGGGAATGTGGTAATATTGAAACAACATGGATCCAAGGTATGCCCTCTGATATCTGGTGGAAATCACTATTTAAAATGAGGAAGAGGAAAAGAAAAGAAAAGAAAAGAAATCATTCCAGTTTCGTTCCACAGTGAGCAAATAAAACCAGAGTGCAAGGAATAACATTAGCAAATGTCTGGCATATACGATAGGATAAAATAAAATAAAATACTTTTTATTAAAAAAGGAACTGGCTTATGGCGCAGTGGCTAAGAGATTGCTGTTAACCAAAAGTTCAGCAGTTTGAATTCATCAGCAATTCCTTGGAAACCCAATGGGGCAGTTCTACTCTGTCCTATAGGTCGCTACTCACAGGCAGTGGATTGGATTATTCTCTATCTTATGCTTGCTGGAGTTTAGTAATGTAATTTACTTCTGTTAATTAACTTGTTAATCATGAAACAAGGTAAAGAAAAAACTGTGTTTATATTATGAAGATATCATTAAGGTCATGAAAAATTGGAAACAAAATATTGTTTTTCAGTAATTCATTACTATTCACTGCTGTTGGAAATCTAGCGAATCACACTGTTTTGAAATTTAATTCCTGTCTCTTCACCACGTGAACTTTTTAATCAATGTTTTATCATTCCTGGAAATCTGCAAGAAGAAAACAAAAGATTTTCTCTGAAGTGAACAGTGAAAATAAGTGCATACTGGGGATGCTGGGAAGATAACAATGTGAGCAATATAAACACCAAGAAAAGCAACTAGAAGTCTGTAGCCAACCCTGTGAGAACTCTGAAAGTCACAACCAACAACAGCAAGGAGTCAAAAATTGAAACAACGTAGTGGCAAATCTCAAGGAGTGGGATGATCTCTTTTTTCACTGTCTCAATGCAGCAGACAGATGGCTGCAAAGGAGCCATAGGTGCACCACCAAACAATGCATGACTCTCCTGTGCACTGGCAACAGCCCTCATCTCTGGTTCCAAAGTAAATAGGACAGATATTGTTAGGAGACTATTCAAGGTGTATATTCCGACTAGTCTGGAGGCCCCCTAAAAGACTGAAACCTCAGTATGGCCAGAACTGGAGCCCTCACAGAGCAGGAGAGGGAGCAGTGACCAAGAACTGAAAGCTATGTCCAGGATTAATTAGTGTATGTTTTCTAATACATTTCCAAGCCATTCAGTCTGGCTGGAATTAGAACTCTCATAGAGCAGGGGAGAGAGAGGTAATCAAAGAAAGAAGGCTGCCTCCGCCTAAGGCTGGATTTATCAGTGTGTGTTTTCTGATCAGTATGAAAGCAGATAAAGGACTGAGACTTTTGTCGTGAACTAAAGAGTGAGGAGTGTTAAGCAAAATCTGAGGCTAAACCTGCACAAGAGATTCTTGCAGAAATAAGTGTATTCAAAAGTAACATGTATACAAGAGAATTAAGAAGCCTAACACCTTGTAAAATTCTAATGTTCTGGCTTCGAGAGCAACAATAATAAAAAAATCACAAGGCAAAGCAAATACAAATGATGCCCCATTTAAAAGAATAAGACAAAGAGAGAGAAAATGTTTCTGTGGGAGCCCAAATAATGTACGCGTTTGAAGAATATAATACAACAGTATTAAACAAGCTCAAAGAACTAAAGGAAAGCACAAAGAACTAAAGCAAATTAGGAAGATGATACATGAACAAATTAGAATATAAATAAAGGCCAATATACTATATAAAGAAACCAAAAAGAAACACTGGAACTGAAAGATACAGTAAATGAATTTAAAAAAAAATCATTGGAAGAATTTATCAGCAGATTTAAACTGGTAGAAAAAAGATTCCATGAACTAGAGGGCAAAGTCTTTGAAATTTTAGGGGCAACAAAAGGGCAGGATCAAAACTGATGAAAATAGCCTAACGGAAATGAGGGACACCATCAAGTGAACTAACATACATGTATCATGGAAATCGCAGATGGAGATAAGAAAGAAAGGCACAGAAAAAAATATTTGAAGAAGTAATGGCAGAAAACTTCCCAAGTCTGATGAAAGACGTAAACCAACAAATCCAAGTTCAATACACTCCAAGTAGGACAAATCAAAGAGATCCACATTGATACACATTATAATCAATCTCTCAAAACTTAAATATAAGGAGGGAAACCTGCAAACAGCAATAGAAAAGCAAAATATCACATCCAAAAACTAAACTAAAACACATTGCCGTCAAGTCAATTCTGACTCATAGTGACCCTACAGGACAGAGTAGAACTGCCCTATAGAGTTTCCAAGGAAAGCCTGGTGGATTCAAACTGCTGATCTATTGGTCAGCAGCCTTAGCTGTTAACCACTATGCCACCAGAGTTTCCATCTCATACAAAGGATCACCAAAAAGATTAAACGTCAATTTCTCCTCAGAAAACTTGGAGGCCAGAGGCAATGGAATGAAATATTCAAAGAGCTGAAAGAAAAGAACTGTCACCAAGAATATCTGACAAAGCTGTCCTTCAAGTAGAGGGTGTAATTAAAACACTCCCAGATAAACAAAAGGTGAAAGAATTTGTATCACTACACCTGTTCTACAAGAAATAATAAAGGAAGTCTATCAAATGGAAGAGGAAAGAAAAAGAAAGAATGAAAGAAAGAAAAGAGATGTTTGCAAGGGTGAGAAGAAATTGGAACCCTTATCCATTAAAGATCATATTGTAAAATGGTACAGGCAGTGAGGAAAGGAGTTTGGTATTTCTCAAAGTCCTAAAGATAGAATTACCTTCTGGGTTTTTAGGATCACTGTGAGTCAGAATTGCCTCGACAGCAATGGGTTTGGGTTTGGGTTTTATGTTTTTAGTTGCCTGAAGTCAACTCTGACTCATGGCGACCCAATGTGTACAGAGTAGAACTGCTCCAAAGGGCTTTCAAGGCTGTGACCTTTCAGGAGCAGATCGCCAGTCCTGTTTTCTGAGGCTCTTTGGATAGGTTTAAACCACCAATCATTTGGCTAGTAGTCGAGCACTTAACCACTTGCGCCATTCAGGAACCCAACAATTCCAAAAAAGGAATGCAAAACATCCTTGTACACCAATGTTCATTGCAGTATTATTCACAATGCCCAAAGGGGTAACCATCTAGTTGTCCATCAATGGGTGAATGGATAGACAAAATCTGATATATGCATACAATAGAATATTATTCATCCATAAGGAGAATTGCAAGTCAAATACTTTTTTCCTAACTATTCTTAAGGGAATGGCCTATTGTGTTTTGTTTAGCAGCTTCAAACCCCCAGATACCCTGGAAGAAAACTCTGGGTGGGGGTGGGATGGTGGAGGCAGGAGAGTTAGATTCTCTAAGAAATCTCTGGTGGAATATATCTTACAGCATTTGCCAGATGAAGTCAAAAGGGTGTGCTAGCAGAGGTGAGTATGGGGCTAGATGTCAGAGAGCTCAAAGCAGTACCATTGACTGTTGAAGAAATACCTTCCCTCAGTTGTAATTTCAATGGCTCCTATTTTACTTTCTCAGCTGCATTGTGTGAGTGATCTAGTATTTCTGCATTCTTGAGAGGATTAGGTATTGTCACAATTTTTAAAGTTACTCTAATAGATGTGTAGTAATAACTCATTGTGGTTTAAATTTGCATTTCCCTCATGGGATTGATTTCTTGACTGTGTTATGCAGATGACACAACCTTGCTTGCTGAAAGTGAAGAGGACTTGAAGCACTTACTGATGAAGATCAAAGACCACAGCCTTCAGTGTGAATTACACCTCAACATAAAGAAAACAAAAATCCTCACAGCTGGATCAATAAGCAACATCATTATAAATGGAGAAAAGACTGGAGTTGTCAAGGATTTCATTTTACCTTGATCCGTAGCCAACACCCAGGGAAACAGCAATTAAGAAATCAAAAGGCACATTGCATTGGGCAAATCAGCTGCAAAAAAACCCCATTAAAGTGCTAAAAAGCAAAGATGTCACTTTAAGGATTGAGGTGTGCCTGATTGAAGCCATGGTGTTTTCAATCGTCTCATCTATATGGGAAAGCTGGACAATGAATAACGAAGAACAAAGAAGAATGGATGCCTTTGATTATGGTGTTGGCAGAGAATGTTGACTATACCATGGACTGCCAAAAGAATGAACAAATCTGCCTTGGAAGAAGTACAGCCAGAATGCTGTACTTCTCACATACTTTGGACACATTATCAGGAGGGACCAGTCACTGCAGAAGGACAACATGCTTGGTAAAGTAGAGGGTGAGGGAAAAAGAGGAAGACCCTCAACAAGATGGATTGACACAGTGGTTGCAACAATGGGCTCAAGCATAACAATGATTATGAGGATGGTGAAGGACTGGGCAGTGTTTTGTTCTGTTGTACACAGGGTCGCTATGAATCAGAGCTGACTGTACAGCATGTAACAACAACAACAATGGCAAACGATGTTCAACATCTTTTCCTGAGCTTATTTACCATTTGTACATTCTCTAGAGTAAAATGTTTCTGCATATCTTTTCCCCATATTCTAGCTCTAGTTAGGTTTTTTGGTTGTTTTTTTTTTTTTTAACGATTGACTGTAGAGAGTTCTTTACATAGTCTAGAAATGAGCCTTTTATTTAGTACATACTTTGCTTTTATTTTCTCCCAGTCAGTAGCTTCTTTTGTCATCCTCCTAACATCATCTCTTGCCAGGCAAAAGTTTTTAGTTTTGATGAAGCCCAATTTGTCAGCTTTTCCTGTTGTGCATTTTCCTTTTTGTGTCAAATCTAGTAACATTTTTCCTAGCTCTAATTCTTAAACAAATGTTCTTCTATATTTTTTCTAAAACATGTATTACTTTATATTTTTCATTTAAGTCTGTGATCCATTTTGAATCAATTTTTTTGGTATAAGATATGAGGCTTGGGTCAATGTTCAATTATTATTATTATTATTTTAGCTCAGGACGTCTGATTGTTCCAGCATGATTTGTTAAAAAGGCTCTCCCTCCTCCATTTAATTGTTCTTGCACTTTTGTCAAAAATCAGTTGAGCACATTGTATGAGTCTATTTCTGGGCTTTATTCTGTTCCATTGATCTATGCCTATCCCTCTGTATTGTGGACATGCCACAAACACAGGATGGATCCCCACCCAAAATTTGACTTGGATGTTAAACTATGAGGCTACACACACCAAGGTGATATGAACAAGTTTTGAAATCTGGTTCATGTGTGTCCTCCTATTTTGTTCTTTTCCAACATTGTTTTGGCTATTTTTACCCACTATAATTACATATGAATTAGAACATCAGCTTTTCCGTTTCTGCAAAAAGGAGTGTTAGAATGTTGATAGGGTCTATGGGGTCCCATCTGGGAGTATTGACATCTTAAAAATATTAATTCTTCCAATCTATAAACACAGAATGTCTTTCCATATATTTGAGTCTCCTTTAATTTATTTCACCATTATTTTGTAGTTTACATTATACAAGTGTTTCAACTCCTTGATTAAATTTGTTCCTAGGTATTTTACTGTTGTAGATGCTATCACAAATGGACTTGTTTCCTTACTTATCTTTTCATATTGTTTGTTACTGTCACATAGAAACACAACTCAATTTTGTGTTGATTTCGTACCCTGAGACTTTGCTGAATTTGTTTATTGGTTCTAGTAGTTTTCTTGTGGACTCTTTGCTTTTTTTCAGCTACGGATCGTAAAATCTGCAAATAGACATTGTTTTTCTTCTTTCTGTTTGATTTAGATGCCTTTAATTCCTTTTTCTTGCCTGATTGTTCTGCTGGGTCTCCCAGTACAGAGTTGAATAGTAGAGGTGAAAAAGGACATCCTTGTCTTGTTCCTGATTATAAAAGGAAAGCTTTCAGTCTTTCACCATTTAGTATAAGGTTAGTTGTGGGTATTTCATAAATGTTGTTTATCATGTTGAGAAATTTCCTTTGCATTCGTAGTTTGCCGAATGTTTTTTATCATGAAAGGGTGTGTTAGATTTTATCAAATGCCTTCTCTGCTGATGTGTGTTAAGATGATCATGTGTGTTTTATTTACATTTGTTCAATTAACACATCGTGTTACATTGAATGATTTTCTTGTGTTGAATTATCATTCCATTCCTAGAATAAATTTCACTTGATCATTGTGCATAATCCTTTTATTATACTTGGATTTAATATGTTGGATTAAGTTTACTAGTATTTTGTTGAAGAATTTTGCGTCTATACTCATAAGGGTTATTGGTCTGTAGTTTTCTTACAGTGTCTTTATATAACTTTGATATCAGGGCAATGCTAGCCTCATAGAATGATTTAAGGTGTGCTGCCTTCTATTTTCTGGGGCCTTCTATTTTACTTATCAGAAAATTTTTTTAGTACCATTTAAAAAAAATTTTTTCTTTACATGTTTGGTAAAATTCATCAGCAAAGCCATTTGATCCTGGACTTTTCCTTGGTAGGAGGTTTTTGATTGCTGATTTACTCTCTTTACTTGTTACCAGTCTGTAGAGATAGTCTATGTTTCCTTGAGTCAATTTGGGTAATTCATGTGTTTCTAAGAAATTGTCCTTTTCATCTAGATTACCTAATTTGTTGGTGTACAATTGGTCATAGTATTTACTTATAGTGCTTTTATTTTTGTAGTTGTTGTAATAATGTCTTCACTTTCATTTCTGATTTTGGTCATTTATGTCTTCACTATTTCTTTGTCAGTCTAACTAAAGATTTGTCTGTCAGTTTTATTGACCTTTTTAAAGAACCAACTTTTGGCTTATTGTTTCCTTCTGTCTATCATTTCTCTATTCTGTATCTCATTTATCTCTGGTCTGATATTACTTTCTTCCTTCTCCTAGCTATGTGTTTACATTGCTCGTCTTTTCCTAATTCCTCTAGATGTAAAGCTAGATTCTTGCTTTGAGATTGTTCTTCCTTGTTAATATTGGCATTTGCATTTATAAATTTCCCTCTGAGCACTGCCTTTGCTGCATCCCAAATGTTTTAGTATGTTGCCCTCATTTTCATTCAGTTCTAAGTATTTTCTGATTTCCATTTTGATGTCTTACTTGACCCATTGGTGTTTAAGAGTGTGTTGTTTAATTTCAACATATTTGTGAATTTTTGGTTTCCTTTTTTTAATGATATCTAGTTTCATTCTGCCATCGTCCTTGTTAGTATAGTGATGAGTATCCCCACCTGTCAAACTGAGACCCACTACTAACCAAAAAGTCGGTAGTTCAAACCCACCCAGCGGCTCCATGGGAGAAAAGATCTGACGACCTTCTCCCATAAAGATTACAGCATAGGAAACCTTGTAGGGCAGTTCTTTTCCATATAGGGTGGCTATGAGTCAAGATCAACTAGATTGCACACAAAAATAACAGTTTCATCCCATTATGGTTGAAGAGGATAATTTGTTTGATTTAAATTTTTTGAAAGTATCTTGACTTGTGTTGTCATCTAGCATATGCTTTATCCTGGAGAATAATTCATGTGCATTGGGGAAGAATATGCATCCTGCTACTGTTGTGCTTAATGTCCTGTGTATGCTTGTTAAGTCTGATTGGTTTACAGTGTTTTTCAAGTCCTCTACTTCTTTACTGATCTTCTGTCTATGTATTTTTATCTTTTGCTAAAAGTTGTATTTTGATATCTCCAACTACTACTACAGAACTATTTCTCCTGAAACTCTGTCCTGTATTTTGGGGCTCTGTTTTTTGTTGAATATTTTTCATTGTTATACCTTCTTGATGAATTGACTTTTACGATGACTTGATGAATTGGCTATTCTTTGTCTATTGTAACAGTTTTTTAATTAATGTCTACTTTTCTTACAGTAATATAGACACTGCCGTATAATGGGTTGCTTTTTTGTGTGGCCTTTCTAGCCGTGGTCTTGTAACTCTCACCCAGGTGATTGGGCAGGACTGTGTGATAGGGTGATTGTGGCCCACCAAAGGCATTGGTCAGTTTTGCCTTCCTGCTGGGCTTGAAATAAGCCACATCAGAGATGGGAAAGAGAAGAGCCCACCACCACCAGGAAGCAGAGGATGGCAGCAGAGGCCCAGCAGCAGAGACTTGGCAGCAGGAGATGGCAAGGTGGGCTTCCTGGCTCACAGAGAGAGAAAGCTGAGTGCCTTTGGGCAGAGGCCTAGGGCCAGGGAGAGGAATGCCTGTGAGCATGGTTGGGAAGATGCTGTCCTGATGGAAGAACTGTACCCTTGAGAGTTCCTGAGCCTGAATTGTTACTTCCCTAATAAAACCCATAATCATGACTATGGTTTGTGAGTTCTGTGTGACCATTGCAATGAATTATCAAACCCAGCAGAGAAGTAGAGAGTGCTATGGGAGAGATGGTTCGTGTCAGAATTGGTAAAGATGGCGGAGAGAGGAGGTATGTCTGACCTCCACCTCATGGAAATCAACCTTGGACTCTTGATACTGATTCTCCTTACCCCTTGTGAAGTTAGGGGAGATCAGACACTGCCCCCATGTTGTTTTTACAGTCACCGAGTTCCCTTGGTTACTATATGCATACAATTATTTTTTCCATTGTTACTTTTTCAATGTATTTCTGTTTTCAGATCTAAAGTGAATCTTTTCTAAGAAGCACGAGGTTGATTAATGTTTTCTTATACATTATACTAATCTCTGCCTTTTGATTGGAGATTTAGCTTTAAATAATTACTGATTCAAAAAAGAACTTACTTCTGCCATGTTGCTCCTTGTTTCTATGTGTCTAATACCTTTATTTTCCTTCACATCCTCCAATACTGGCTTCTTTGATGTTGAATTTTTGTAATGAACCAGTTTGATTCACTTCTCATTGTTCTTTGTGTATATTTTTATATATTGTCTTTGTGCTTACCATGTGAATTATACTTAACCTCCTAAATTCCAAACAATTTGGTTTGAATTTGTGTCAACTGAACTTCAATAGCACAGAAAACTCTATTCCTATACAGTCCCTTCCTCCTCTTTATCTTGTCACGAATTGTTAGATGCCATCAAGTCAGCTCCAACTCCTAAGGATCTTATGTACAACAGAATGAAATGCTGCCTAGCTCTGCACCATTCTTAAAATCATTGCTATGGGGAGGCGGAGCCGAGATGGCGGAATAGACAGACGCTTCCAGCGAGCCCTCTTTACAACAAAGGCCTGAAAAAAAACCAGTGAAATGAGTATATTTCTGACAAGCTGGGAGTCCTAAGCTTCAAAGGCAAGCTTAGGAAACGAACTGAATGACAGGGAGAGGAAGCAGAGAGGAGTTACCAGGCCTGAATCTCGAGGAGCCCTCAGGGACCATTTCTGGAGCGGCAGCAGTGGTGGGCTGGTACTAGAGTTCAGCTGCAGTTTCCTCAGGGAGAAGCAGCCAGCCACACAGCCTACTCATACCTCCGGAAACTGAGAAGAAAGGTGCTTTCTGCAAAAGCTAAGTACTTGCATATATTTTACCGTGGCCCCCCCCCAACCCCCAGCCGGCTTCAGTGGCTGAATTCCCAGGGCATCAGATAGGCACTGTTGAGCACCTAGAGCCATTTCCCCAGCCTTGGGGAAGGAAAAAATTTGCAACTGGGGGAAAAGATAATTTGCTAGCTCCACTAACCGGGGGAGCTCAGGACAGAAGTGGCTCCTGTCCGGGCATAAAACATCCATGGACTTTGAGCACCTTTCCCTTCTGCGTGGACCTGTGTGGGCTTATTTTGGGAGAATAGGCCCTTGTTGGAAGACTCCAACCATTTCAGCTGTGCGGTGGAGAGGTGGGTGTTTGATGTTTGACATTGCTTTGTGTATTAAAGTCCTCACCTGCCCACATCAGGGACCTAAGGACTGGTAGCTCCACTCAGTCACCCAGCCACCCGCAAGAGGGGTACAAAGATAACTGGAACCTCCCAGTCCTTACAACCAAAAACTCTAGGTGCCCATGGTACATCTGCAGAACCCACCCACCTGCATGCTTTAGGGAACAGGGACACACTTTCCTCAGAGACACTCAGGGGTTGGTTCTCAGCCCCCTGCCTTGTTCAGAGCATGACCCCCTGCTGCAATCAGATACAGGTATATACACCAATCACCCCTGCTCCTCTAAGACTGTAGGACAGACCCTATACCAAACACTTGATGATCAGCTACCTGGAAACCTGAGCTGAATTCATGAAAGAAAACTGTATGGACTCCTAGACTGACATACCTGATAACAGCTCTAGCCAGCTGGGGACAGGACACCAGAGCTCCAAAGGCAGAAATAATCAAGCTAGCTCACTCAAGCAACCCACAGGGGTATACCAAAACAAAACAAAGCAAGCAGCTATGACACAGTAAGCAAGCATAAACTAATAAAATAACTTCTAGATGGCTCGGAGACAACAGTCAATATCAAGCCACATAAAGAAACAGACCGTGATCACCTCAACAGGCTCTCAAAACAAAGAATCAAGGGATCCTCTAGATGAAAGTGCATTCCTGGAATTACCAGAGCCAGAATACAAAAGTTTAATATACAGAACCCTTCAAGACATCAGGAAGGAAATGAGGCAATATGCAGAAGAAGCCAAGGAACACACAGATAAAGCAATTGAAGAAATTAGAAAGATTATTCAGGAACATAATGAAAAGTTTAATAAGCTGGAAAAATCCATAGACAGATAGCAATCAGAAATTCAGAAGATTGACAATGAAATTACAGAATTAGACAACTCAGTAGAAAGTCAGAGGAGCAGAATTGAGCAAGTAGAAGCTAGAATTTCTGAACTCGAAGATAAATCAATTGGCGCTAATATATTTGAAGAAAAATCAGATAAAATAATTTAAAAAATGAAAAAAACCTTAAGAATCATGTGGGACTCTATCAAGAGAAATAATCTATGAGTGATTGGAGTACCAGAACAGGGAGGGATAACAGAAAAAACAGAGAAAATTGATGAAGATTTGTTGGCAGAAAACTTCCCTGATATTGTGAAAGATGAGAAGATATCTAAGATGCTCATTGAACTCCACATAAGGTAGATCTTAAAAGAAAGTCACCAAAACATAATATAATCAAACTTGCCAAAACCAAAGATAAAGAGAGAGTTATAAGAGCAGTGAGGGATAAATGAAAAATAACCTACAAAGGAGAACCAATAAGAAAAAGCTCAGACTACTTGGCAGAAACCATGCAGGCAAGAAGGCAGTGGGATGACATATTCAAAAAATTGAAGGAAAAAAATTGACAGCCAAGTATCATATACCCAGCAAAACTGTCTCTTAAATATGATGGTGAAATTAAGACATTTCCAGATAAACACAAGTTTAGGGAATTCATGAAAACTACAAGAAATACTAAAGTGAGTTCTTCAGTTAGAAAATCAATAATATCAGGTATCAACCCAAGACTAGACCACTGGGGAGAACAATCAGAAGTCAAACCAGACAGGGAAATCTCCCCCTGCCAAGAAAAGCAAGAGTTAAAAAAAAAAACCTCAAAACAGGGTAAGAGTGATGTTATTATATAAAAGAAGACAACATTAAAATAATAAAGAGGGACAAAATTTTTTTTTTTTTTTAAGATATGTAATCATACACCTTCCATATGGAGAGGAAGATATGGCGATACAAAGAAATAAAAGTTAGTTTTAAATTTAGAAAAATAAGGGTAAATAATAAGGTAACCACAAAGGAGACAAACTATCCCACTCCTCAAAATAAAAGAAAAGAAAAAAATAGACTCAGCAGAAACAAAATCAACAACAACAAATATGAGGAAAGGACAATGTATAAAGATAATCTACTCAGCACATAAAATTAAGGAGGGAAAAGAAACTGTCAACAACACATAAAAAAACACATCAAAATGATAGCACTAAATTCATACCTATCTATAATTACCCTGAATGTTAATGGACTAAATGCACCAATAGAGACACAGAGAGTGGCAGAATGGGTCAAAAAACAAGATCCGTCTATATGCTGCCTACCAGAGACAGATACACCTCTGACTTACAGACAAAAACAAACTAAAACTCAAAGGATGGGGAAAAAATGTATCAAGCAAACAACAATCAAAAAAGAGCAGGAGTGGAAATATTAATTTCTGACCAAATAGACTTTAAAGTTAAATCCATCAGAAAGGATAAGGAGGGACACTATATAATGTTTAGAGGGACAATGCACCAAGAAGATATAACCATATTAAATATTTATGCACCCAATGACAGGGTTGCAAGATATATAAAACAACCTCTATCGGCATTGAAAAGTGAGATAGACAGCTCCACAATAACAGTAGGAGACTTCAACATACCACTTTCAGTGAAGGACAGGACATCCAGAAAGAAGCTCAGTAAAGACACCGAAGATCTAAATGCCACAGTCAACCAACTTGAGCTCATAGGCATATATAGAACACTCCATCCAACAGCAACCAAGTATACTTTATTTCTAGTGCACATGGAACATTCTCTAGAATAGACCACATATTAGGTCATAAAGCAAAACTTAGCAGAATCCAAAGTGTTGAAATATTACAAAGCATCTTCTCTGACCTTAAGGCCATAAAAGTGGAGATCAATAACAGAAAAAGCAGTGAAAAGAAATCAAACACTTGGAAACTGAACAATACCCTGCTCAAAAAAGACAATTATAGAAGTTATTAAGGATGGAATAAAGAAATTCAGAGAATCCAATGAGAATGAAAACACTTCTTATCAGAACCTTTGGTACAGTGCAAAAGCGGTGCTCAGAGGCCAATTTGTATCAATAAATGCACACATCCAAAAAGAAGAAAGGGTCAAAATCAAAGAATTATCCCTACAATTTGAACAAATAGAAAGAGAACAACAAAAGAAACCCACAGACACCAGAAGAAAACAAATAATAAAAATTAGAGCTGAACTAAATGAAATAGAAAACAGAAAAACAATTGAAAGAATTAACAAGACCAAAAGCTGGTTTTTTGAAAAAATCAACAAAATTGATAAACCACTGGCCAACCTGACAAAAGAAAAACAGGAGAGGAAGCAAATAACTTGAATAAGAAATGAGATGGGGAATGTTACAACAGATCCAACTGAAATTAAAAGAATCATATCAGATTACTATGAAAAATTGTACTATAGCAAATTTGAAAACCTAGAAGAAATGGATGAATTCTTAGAAACACACTACCTACCTAACTTAACACAAACAGAGGTAGAACAACTAAATAGACCCATAACAAAAGAAGAGATTGAAAAGTAATGAAAAAACTCCCAACAAAAAAAAAGCCCTGGTCCGGACGGCTTCACTGCAGAGTTCTACCAAACTTTCAGAGAAGAGTTACCAACACTACTCCTAAAGGTATTTCAGAGCAGAGAAAAGGACGGAAAACTACCAAACTCATTCAATGAAGCCACCATATCCCTGATACCAAAACCAGGTAAAGACACTACAAGAAAAGAAAATTATAGACCTATATTCCTCATGAACATAGATGCAAAATAACCTCAACAAAATTCTAGCCAATAGAATTCAACAACATATCAAAGAAATAATTCACCATGACCAAGTGGGATTCATACCAGGTATGCAGTGATGGTTCAACATTAGAAAAACAATTAATGTAATCCACCACATAAATAAAACAAAAGACAAGAATCACATGATTTTATCAATTGATGCAGAAAAGGCATTTGACAAAGTTCAACACTCATTCATGATAAAAACTCTCCCCAAAATAGGAATTGAAGGAAAATTCCTCAACATAATAAAGGGCATTTATACAAAGACAACAGCCAACATCACCCTAAATGGAGAGAGCCTGAAAACATTCCCATTGAGATTGGGAACCAGACAAGGATGCCCTTTATCACCGCTCTTATTCAACATTGTGTTAGAGGTCTTAGCCAGAGCAATTAGGCTAGATAAAGAAATAAAGCGCATCCAGATTGGCAAGGAAGAAGTAAAAGTATCTCTAATTGCAGATGACATGATCTCATACACAGAAAACCGTAAGGAATCCTCCAGAAAACTACTGAAACTAATACAAGAGTTCAGCAGAGTATGGGGATACAAGATTAACATACAAAAATCAGTTGGATTCCTCTATACTGCCAAAAAGAATATCGAAGAGGAAATCAGCAAATCAATGCCATTTACAGTAGTCCCCAAGAAGATAAAACACTTAGGAATAAATCTTACCAGAGATGTAAAAGACTTATACAAAGAAAACTAGAGTATACTTCTGCAAGAAACCAAAAGAGACTTATATAAGTGGAAAAATATACCTCGCTCATGGATAGGAAGACTTAACATTATAAAAATGTCTAGTCTACAAAAAGCAATCTATGCATTTAATGTAATTCCAATCCAAATCCCAATGACATTGTTTAATGAGATGGAGAAACAAATCACCAATTTCATATGAAAGGGAAAGAGGCCCCGGATAAATAAGGCATTGCTGAAAAAGAAGAACAAAGTGGAAGGCCTTACTTTACCTGATTTTAGAACCTATTATACCGCCACAGTAGTCAAAACAGCCTGGTACTGGTACAACAGATACATAGACCAATGGGACAGAACTGAGAATCCAGACATAAATCCATCCACATATGAGCAGTTGATATTTGACAAAGGCCCCAAAACAGTAAATGGGGAAAAGACATTCTTTTTAACAAATGGTGCTGGCATAACTGGATATCCACCTGCAAAAAAATGAAACAAGACACATACCTCACTCCATGCACGAAAACTTACTCAAAATGGATCAAAGACATAAATATAAAATCTAAAACCATAAAGATCATGGAAGAAAAAATAGGGACAATGTTAGGAGCCCTAATACATGGTATAAACAGTATACAAAACATTATTAAGAATGTAGAAGAAAAACTAGGTAACTGGGAGCTCCTAAAAATCAAACATCTATGCTCATCCAAAGACTTCACCAAAACAGTAAAAGGATTACCTACAGACTGGGGAAAATTTTTAGCTATGACGTTTCTAATCAGCGCCTGAACTCTAAAATCTACATGATACTGTAAAAACTCAACTACAAAAAGACAAACCAATTAAAAAATGGGCACAAGATATGAATAGATACTTGACTAAAGAAGGCATTCAGGTAGCTAACAGATACATGAGGAAATGTTCACGATCATTAGCCATTAGAGAAATGCAGATCAAAACTACAATGAGATTTCATCTTACTCCAACAAGGCTGGCATTAATCCAAAAAACACAAAGTAATAAATGTTGGAGAGGCTGTGGGGAGATTGGAACACTTATATACTGCTGGTGGGCATGTAAAATCGTACAACCACTTTGGAAATTGAATTGGCATTTCCTTAAAAAGCTAGAAATAAAACTATCATACGATCCAGCAATCCCACTCCTTGGAATATATCCTAGAGAAATAAGAGCCTTTACATGAACAGATATATGCACACCCATGTTTATTGCAGCACTGTTTACGATAGCAAAACGATGGAGGCAATCAAGGTGTTCAACAAGGGATGAATGGATAAATAATTTATGGTATATTCACACAATGGAATTCTATGCATTGATAAAGGACAGTGAAGAATCCGTTAAGCATTTCATAACATGGAGGAACCTGGAAGGCATTATGCTGAGTGAAAGTATTCAGTTGCAAAAGGACAAATATTGTATAAGACCACTGTTATAAGAACTTGAGAAATAGTTTAAACTGAAAAGAATACATTCTTTTGTGGTTAGGAGAGGAGGGAGGGAGGGAGGGTGGGAGAGGGGTATTCACTAGTTAGATAGTAGATAAGAACTACTTTAGGTAAAGGGAAAGACAACCCAGTACAGGGGAGGTCAGCACAACTGGACTACACCAAAAGCACAGAAGTGTCCTGAATAAACTGAATGCTTCGAAGGCTAGTGTAGCAGAGACAGGGGTTTTGGGGACCATGATTTCCGGGGACATATAAGTCAATTGGCATAATAAAATCTATTAAGAAAACCTTCTGCATCCCACTCTGAAGAGTGGCGTCTGGGGTCTTAAACGTTGGTGGGTGGCCATCTGGTATGCGTCGGTTGGTCTCAGTCCACCTGGATCGGGGGAGAGTGGGGAACACCAAGGACACATGTGATTGTGGGCCCAGGGGACAGAGGGGGCCATGTGAGCCGGGGACTGGACCATCCCGAGATCAGAGGAACTAGATGGTGCCCTGCTGCACCCGATGGCTGCCCTGACAGGGAGCAAAGCAGAGGGCCCCTGGGGGACCAGGGGAGCAGTGGTAGCAGTGGTCTGACTGGGACTAGAGGGACCCTGGTGGTCATGGCCCCCAGACCTTCTGTTGGCCCAGGCCAGGGGTCATTCCCAAAGCCAACTCTTCGGACATGGACTGGACTGGACAGTGGGTTGGAGAGGGATGCCCGTAAGGAGTGAGCTTCCTGGATCAGGTGGACACTTGAGGCTATATTAGCATCTCCTGCCTGGAGGGGAGATGAGAGGGTAGAAGGGTTTAGAAGCTGGGGAAATGGACATGAAAAGAGAGAGTGGAGGGAGACAGCGGGGTTGTCTCATTAGGCAGAGAGTAATTGGGAGTAATTAGCAAGGTGTATATAAGTTTTTGTGTGAGAGACTGACTTGACTTGTAAACTTTCACTTAAAGTAGAATAAATATTATAAAAAAAATTAAAAAATCATTGCTATGTTTAAGCCCATTGTTGCAGCCATTGTGTCAATCACAGTTTTTTTTTTGGTTACAGATTACATCTTTATACATTGAATGCCCAATAAAATAAGCTTGTAATTATATTTATGCATTTGTCTTTTAAATCACGTGTTGTTGTTGGATGCCATCAAATTGGTTCTAACTCATAACGACCCTATGCACAACAGAAGGAAACACTGCCTAGTCCTGCACCATCTTCACACTGTTATGCTTGAGTCCATTGTTGCAGCCACTGTGTCAATCCATCTTGTTAAGGGTCTTCCTCTTTTTTTTACTGACCCTCTAAATAATGTGGGTCATAGCAATTAGAGTTAGAAATTAAAAATATAACAAAAATGGCTTTTATAATTGCCCATGAAATTACCTTTATTGTCCATCTTTATTTCTTTATATGGCTTCCAGCTACTGTTTAACTTCCTTTTTTTCTTCCTTTCTTTACTTGGAATGTCTTAATTTCACCCTTGCATTTAAAAGACAGTTTTGCCAGCTATTGATTTCTTTTTGCGTGTGTGTGTGTTTCTTTTAAGTGAAAATTTACAGTTCAAGTCAGTTTCTCATACAAAAACTTACACACACATTGTCATCTGACCCTAGTTTCTCTCCATATAATGTGATAGCACACTCCTCCTCTCCATCCTGTATTTCCTGTACCCATTCAACCAGCTCCTGTCCACCTCTGTCTGCCCTCTTGTCTCGCCTATGGACAGGAACTGCCCACATAATCTAATGTGTCTGCTTGAGCTAAGAGGCACACTCCTCATCAGTGTCATTTCATGTCTTATACTCCAGTCTAATCTTAGTCTGAAGACTTGGCTTTGGGAATGGTTTTAGTTTTGGGCTAACAGGGAGTCAGGGGCCATGTCCTCTGAGTTCCTCCTGGTCTCAGTCGGACCATAATTCTGGTCTTTTTATGAGAATTAGAGATATGCATCCCACTTTTCTCCTGCTCCAGCAGGTATTCTCTGTCGTGTTCCCTGTCAGGGCAGTCATTTTTGATAGCCAGGCACCATCTAGTTCTTCTGGTCTCAGGCTGATGAAGTCTCTGGTTTGTGTGGCCCTTTCTGTCCCTTGGGCTCATTTTTGCCTTGTGTCTTTGGTGCTCTTCATTCTTCTTTGCTCCAGGTGGGTTGAGACTAATTGACGCATCTTAGATGGCCGCTTGCTTAGCTTGTAAGACCCCAGACACCTCTCAGCAAAGTGGGATGCAAAATGTTTTCTTAATACACTTTGTTATGCCAATTGACCTAGATGTCCCCTGAAACCATGGACCCTAGACCCCTGCCCCTGCTACTATGTCCCTCAAAGTGTTTGGTTGTATTCAGGAAATTTCTTAGGTTTTGGTTTAGTCCAGTTGTGCTGAGCAACCCTGTATAGTATGTTATCCTTTCATTCACCTAAAATAATTCTTGTAAAAAATAATTTTTAGTATCTAGTTAGGGAATACCCCTCTCCATCCCTCCCCCTCCCCGTAGCCATCAAAGAATGTTTTCTTCTGTGTTTAATTTTTTTCTTGAGTTTGTATAATAGTAGTCTCATACAATATTTGTCCTTTTATGACTGACTCATTTCACTCAGGATAATACTTTCCAGATTCCTCCATGTTATGAGATGTTTCACAGAATCATCATTGTTCTTTATCCTTGCATAGTGTTCCATTGTATGAATATACCATAATTCGTTTATCCATTCATCTGTTGATAGGCACCTTGGTTGTTTCCATTGTTTTGCTATTGGAAACACTGTTGCAATGAACATGGGTATACATATATCTGTGTGAGGGCTCTAATTTCTATAGGATATATTCCAAGGAGTGGGATTGCTGAATCATATGGCAGTTCTATTTCTAGCTTTCTAAGGAAGCACCAAATCGGTTTCCAAAGTGGTTGTACCATTTCACATTCCCACCAGCAGTGTTTAAGTGTTCCAGTCTCTCAACAACCTCTCCAACATTTATTATTTTGTATTTTTTGGATTAAGGCTAGCCTTGTTGTTGTGAGATGGTATCTCATTGTAGTTTTAATTTGCATTTCTCTAATGGCTAATGATCGTGAGCATTTCCTCATATATCTGTTAGTTACCTGAATGTATTGTTTGGTGCAGTACCTGTTCATGTCCTTTGCCCATTTTTTAACTGGGTTATTTGTCTTTTTATGTTGAGGTTTTGCAGCATCTTGTAGATTTTAGAATTAGATACTGATGGGATTTGTCCTAGCCAAAAATTGTTTCCCAGTCTCTTGGTTGTCTTTTTACTCTTTTGGTGAAGTTTCGGACGAGCATAAGTGTTTGATTTTTAGAAGCTCCCAGTTATCTAGCTTCTTTTCTGGTGTTTGTGCATTGTTAGTAATGTTTTGCATACTGTTTATGCCATGTATTAGGTCTCCTGGCATTTTCTCTATTTTTTCTTTGATGATCTTTATTGTTTTAGATTTTATATTTAGTTCTTTGATCTATTTTGAGTTAATTTTGTGCATGGTGTAAGGTATGGGTCTTGTTTCATTTTTTTGCAGGTGGATACCCAGTTATGCTAGCACTATTTGTTAAAGAGATTATCTTTTCCCGTTTAATGGACTTTGGGCCTTTGTCAAATATCAACTTCTCATAGGTGGATGAATTTATGGCTGGATTTTCAATGCTGTCCCATTGATCTATGTATCTGTTGTTGTACCAATACCAGGATGTTTTGAGTACTGTGGTGGTACAATAGGTTCTAAAATCAGGCAGTGCGAAGCTTCCCACTTTGTTCTTCTTTTTCAGTAATGCTTTACTTATCCTGTGCCTCTTCCCTTTCCATATGAAGTGGGTGATTTGTTTCTCTATCTCATTAAAAAATGCCATTGGAATTTGGATGGGATTACATTATATCTGTAAATCTCTTTGGGTAGAATAGACATTTTCACAATATTGAGCCTTCCTATGCATGAGCAAAGTACATTTTTCCACTTATATAGGTGTCTTTTGGTTCCTTGCAGTGGTGTCTTGTAGTTTTCTTTGTATAGGTCTTTTACGTCTCTGGTTAGATTTATTCCTAAGTATTTTATCTTCTTGGAGGCTATTGATAATGGTATTGATTTGGTGATTTCCTCCTTTGTCATTCTTTTTGTTGGAGTAGAGGAATCCAACTGATTATTTATGTTTATTATGTATTCTGATACTTTGCTGAACTCTTCTATTAGTTCCAGTAGTTTTTTTGTGGATTCTTTAGGGTTTTCTGTGTGTAAGATTATATTTTGGGTATACTTTGGGTATACTTTAGGTATACTTTATTTCTTTTACTAGCTTAAATGCTTTGGCTAAGACCTCCAGCACAATGTTGAATAACAGTGGTTATAAAAGACATCATTGTGTGGTTCCCATTCTCAAGGCGAATGTTTTCAGACTCTCTCCATTTAGGATGACGTGGGCTGTTAGTGGGCAGTTCTACTCTGTCCTATAGTGTTGCTATGAGTTGGAATCGACTTGACGTCACTGGGTTTGGTTTTGGTTTGGTTTGGGCTGTTGGTTTTGTATAAATGCCCTTTATTATGTTGAGGAATTTCCCTTCTATTCCTATTTTGCTAAGAATTTTTATCATGAATGTGTGTTGGTCTTCATCCAATGCCTTTTCTGTACCAATTGATAAGATCTTGTGGTTTTTGGCTTGTTTCATTTTTTTTTTATCTATGCAGTGGATTACACTATTTTTCTAATGTTGAACCACCACAGCATAACTAGTATGAATCCCACTTGGTCATGGTGACTTATTTTTGTAGATATATTGTTGAATTCTATTGGCTAGAATTTTGTTGAGGATTTTTGTGTCTAAGCTCATGAGGGATATTGGTCTGTAATTTTCTTTTTCGTGGTGCCTTTCCCTGGTTTTGGTATCAGGGTTATACTAGCTTCATAGAATGAGTTTGGAAGTATTCTATCCTTTTCTATGCTCTGAAATGCCTTCAGTAGTAGTGTTGTTAACTCTTCTCTGAAAGTTTGGTAGAATTCTCCAGTGAAGCCTTCAGGGCCAAGGCTTATTTTTTTTGTTGGGAGTTTTTAAACTACCTTTTCAATCTCTTTTGTTGTAGGTTTATTTAGTTGTTATACCTTTGTTTGTGTTAGTTTATGTATGAAGTGTGTTTCTAGAAATTTGTCCATTTCCTCTAGTTTTTCAAATTTGCTACAGTACAATTTTTCATAGTATTCTGTTATGATTCTTTAAATTTCACTTGTATCTGTTGTGATATCACCCATCTCATTTCTTATTCAGGTTATTTGCTTCCTCTTCTGTTTTTCTTTTGTCAGTTTGGTCTAAGGGTTATCAATTTTGTTGATCTTTTCAAAGAACCAGCTTTTGTTCTTGTTAACTCTTTCAATTGTTTTTCCATTCTGTATTTGATTTAATTCTGCTCTAATTTTTATTATTCACTTTCTTCTGGTGTCCGAGGGCATCTTTTGCTGTTCCCTTTCTATTTGTTTGACTTGTAGGGTTAGTTCTTTCATTTTGGCCATTTCTTCGATTTGGATGTGTGCACTTATTGCCCTAAATTGACTTCTGAGCACTGCTTTTGCTGTGTCTCAAAGGTTTCAGTAGGATGTATTTTTCATTCTAATTTGATTCTATGAATTGCTTTATTCCGACCTTAATTTCTAGTTTTTTAGCAAGGTGTTGTTCAGTCTCCATGTGTTTAATTTTTTTTTTTTCCTTGCTTTTTCTGTTATTGATTTTTCTTTTATGGGTCTTTGGTCAGAAAAGATACTTTGTAATATTTTGATGTTTTGGATTCTGTTATGGCTTGCTTAATGGCCTAATATGTGGTCTGTTCTGGAGAGTGTTCCATATGCGTTGGAAAAGGATGTATACTTGTCTGTGTTGGGTGGAGTATTCTGTATATGTCTATGAGGTAAAATTGTTTGATTGGGGCATTTAGATCTTCCTTTTCCTTATTGACCTTCTTTCTGGTTGATCTGTCGTTTACTGAAAGTGGTGTGTTGAAGTCCCCTACTGTTTTAGTCATCTTGTACTTGACGTAACAGAAAATACCACAGTGCATGGTTTTAACAAAGAGAAGTTTATTTTCTCACAGAAAAGTAAGCTAAAAGTCCAAGTTCAGCATGTCAGCTCTAAGGCAAATCTTTTTCACTCTGTCGGCTCTGGAGGAAGGTCCTTTTTCTCAACCTTCCCATGGTCGAGGAACATCTCAGGTGCAGGGACCCTGGTACCAAAGGATGTGCTCTGCTCCTGGTGCTGCTTTCTTGGTGGTATGAGGTCCCCCTTTCTCTTTCCTTGCTTCTTTCTTTTATATATCAAGAGATTGTCTCAAGACACAATCCAATCCTGTAGTTTGAGTCCTGCCTTACTAACACAATAGCCGCCCATGCTCCCTCATTAACATCACAGAAGCAGTATTTATAACGTATAAGTAAATCACACAATACCAGGAATCATGGCCCAGCCCAGTTTATACACACATTTTTGAGGGGACATAATTTCACTCCTTGACAGACCACCTTTGGCCCCTAAAATATCACATCCTTGCAACATGCAAAAGATATTCACCCCATGATCACATAGCAAAAGTCTTAGCTCCAAGTCCAAAATCCAAAAATTCTTCTTCATCTGTGAAATCTAGAATACAAGTTATCTGCTTCCAAAAGTACAGTGGCAGAACAGGCACAAGCTAGACGTTTCCATTACAAATGGGAGAAACTGGAGGAAAAGAAGGGATAACAGGTACTGAGCAAGTTAGCAGAACACATTACATTAGCCCTCAAATCTTTGAAAATAATCCTCTGTTCTCTCAGACAATTTACACAATGACCCTGCCTTCCAGACTCTAGGTATTGGCCACACTCTTCAGATCCTGAGTGGAGGTTTCTCAGTGCTGGGCTTCAGCTCCACCTTCCAGGCCCAGCAGGACAGCAACTCTGCTCTCTCAGCTTTAGGCACACCATTCTCATCTTCCATCTGAGTGGCAACTCCACCATTAGAAACACCAGAGGCCATGGTTCCACCCTTTGGAACCCCTGAAGTCATGGCCATACCTTTTGAGACTGAGTCAGCTCGTTTCTTGTGTTCTTGTCTCTTTAGCTTCTATTTCCTGGTTTCTTGGCCTCTCAGCTCCTTGGGCTTCATGCCTGCATCTGCCCTGCTGGGGCAAGTGTTCCAAAGCTCTGTCGCTCCCCCGATAAGTATCTGGAGGCACCCCACTCCACCAGGAAGTGTCCTGTGCACAGGCACTCAACTTTCTTCCTCCATGGGTAGGCAAGCCTAGCTCCACCATAAGTGCTTAGAGACACCCTACTCTGCCAGGAAGCCATGTGTGCACAGGCACTCAGCTTTCTTGCTCTGTGGGTTGGCTCAAGCACCAGCTGTCACTGGTCTCTTGGTTCTTCTGCTGTTGGTTCACTGCTGTTGCTGCTTCTCTGCTGCTGCAGGTTCTCTGCTAAGCTGGTTCCCTGCCACTGTTGCACTCCATCCATTCACAGTTTCAAAACTGCTTCCACATTTTGGCTATCTGTTAGAGCAGCACCCAACTCTCTCAGCACCAAATTCTGTTTTAGTCATCTAGTGCTGCTGTAACAGAAATACCACAAGTGAATGGCTTTAACCAGGGAAATTTATTTTCTCACAATAAAGTAGGCTAAAAGTCCAAATTCAGGGTATCATCTCCAAGGAAAGGCTTTTTCTCTCTGTCTGGTCTGGAGGAAGGTCTTTGTCCTCAATCTTCCCATGGTCAAGGAACTTCTCAGGTGTAGGGACCCTGGGTCCTAAGGACATGCTCTGCTCCTGGTGCTGCTTTCTAAGTCTGAGGTTCCCATGTCTCTCTGCTCGTTTCTTCCTTTTATATCTCAAGAGATTGCCTCAAGACACAATACAACCCTGTAAGTTGAGTCCTGTCTCACTGTCAGAACAGCTGCCCATGCTCCCTTATTAACAGCATAGAGGCAGGATTTACAAAATATGGGAAAATCACACAATGCAGGAAATTGTGGCCCAGCCCACTTGATACACACATTTTTGGGGGGACATAATTCAATCCATGACACCTACTATTATTGTGGAGCTGTCTATCTCTCTTTTCAATGCTGTTAGAATTTGTTTTGTGTATTTTGGAGCCCTGTCATTGGGTGAGTAAATATTTATTATGGTTATGTCCTCCTGGTGTAAAAAAAAAAAATCCTGGTGTATTGACCCTTTAATCATCATATAGTGTCCTTCTTTATCCTCTGTGGTAGATTTTACTTTAAAGTCTATTTTGTCAGAAATTAATATTGCTACTCCTGCTCTTTTTTGATTGTTGTTTGCTTGATATATATATTTTCCATCCTTTGACTTTTAGTTTGTGTCTTTAGGTCTAAGGTGTGTCTCTTGTAGGCAGCATATAGACATTTTATCCATTCTGCCACTCTCTATTTATTGGTACTCTGAGCCCATTTAGAGTCAACATAATTATTGATAGGAATGTGTTTAGTTGGAAACCCTGGTGGCGTAGTAGTTAAATACTACTACTGCTAACCAAAGGGTCGGCAGTTCAAATCCGTAGTGCTGTCATTTTGACGTCTTTTGTGTGTGTATGTTGTTGACAGTTTGTTTCACTTAATTCTGTGCTTTATCATTTTTCTTTATGTATTTTATTTTCCTCTTTTTCATTATTGCTGATTTTGTATTTGTTGAGTCTCTATATTTTTCTTGTTTTTTATTTTGATATGTAGGATTGTTAGTTTTCTTTGTGGTTACCTTAATATTTATCACTATTTTTTCTAAGTTTAAACCAATCTTTTACTTCTTTATATCACATGACTTCCTCTCCATAGGAAAGATCTATGACTACATTTTTAGTTCCTTTTTTTGGTTTTAATGTTGTCATCTTTCACATCATGACATCTCTGTTTCCGTGTTTTCAGTGTTTTAGCTTTGATTTATTTTTATGATTTTCCTATCTGGGTTGATTTCTTGTTGCTCTATCCCGTGTTCTAGTCTCGGGTTTTTATCTGATGTTACTGAATTTTTAACCAGAGGACTCCCTTTAGTATTTCTTCTAATTTTGGTCTTATTTTTGTGAATTCTCTAAAATTCTGTTGTCTGGGAATGTCCTAATTCCACCATCATATCTGAGAGACAGTTTTGCAGGGTATATAATTCTTGGTTGGCAATTTTTTCCTTCAAGGCTTTATTTATGTCATCCCATTGCCTTCTTGCCTGCATAGTTTTTTCTGAGTGGTTCGAGTTTAGCCTTACTGACTCTCCTTTGTAGATGACCTTTTGTTTATCCCTAGCTTCTCTTAAAATTCTCTCTTTATCTTTGGTTTTTGCAAGTTTGATTATAAAATGTCTTGCTGACTTTCTTTTGGGATCTACATTGTGTGGGGTTAGATGAGCAGCTTGGATAGATATATTCTCATCTTTCATGATATCAGGAAAGCTTTCAGACAAAAAATCAACAATTTTCTCTGTACTTTTGTTATCATTCCTGTTGTGGTAAGCCAATTACTCGTATGTTATTCCTCTTCATAGAGTCCCACATAATTCTTAGGGTTTCTTCCTTTTTTTTAAATAGTTTTATCTGATTTTTCCTCAAATATGTTGATGTCAAATGCTTTATCTTCAGTCTCACTAATTCTGATTTCCATTGCCTCAATTCTTCTCCTATGACTTTCTGTTGAGTTGTCTAATTCTGAAATATAATAGTTAATTTTCTGGATTTCTGTTTGCTGTCTCTCTATGGATTCTTGCAGCCTGTTAGATTTGTCATTATGCTCTTCTCTAATCTTTTTAAGTTCCTTTATTGCTTTTTCTGTGGCCTCCTTGCCTTGTTCTGTGTTTTGCCTGCTCCCCTTCCTGATCTCTTGAATAGTTCTGCATATTAATCTTTTGTATTCTACCCCCAGTAACTCCAGGAAGTTATCTTCACCTGGAAGATTTCTTGAATCTTTGTTTTGGGAGCTTGCTTCAGGCATGGTGGGTCCTGCCTCCAACCCAGGGGATGCAGCAATCTCTGAAGCTGACTTGGACCCAGTGAAGAGCAGGAAGGGGGCAGGTAAATGGGAGAGAGGTTTTTCCCAATGAGGTGTTTTTTGATCTGTGGAGTAGGTTGGACACATGTACTTATCTTTTACTGATCGAGCACCATTTTTCACTGATTCTGGAGGTTTGAGTGAACTCTCTGCTGCCCTGTCTCTCCCAATGTGGAAAATATGTCCTGAATGACACTGCTTGCCTCACCATGCTTGTGCCAGCAGATCCAGCATGCAGGGTGCTGGTTCCCACCAGGTCAGGTTTGGCAACTCCTCACTGCTACTGAACCATCTTTCCCTCCCCCTGCCACTCAGTCCAACTCTTCAACTTTGCCTTTGATGTTCAGGACTCCTAGCTTGTCATATATAATAGATTCACTTGTTTTTTTCAGGTCTTTGCTGTAAAAGAGACCACAGGAAGTGTCTGACTACTCTGCCATCCTGGCCCCACCTCATCTTTTGTGGTTCAACTGAAACTAACAAAAATGTCTTTTTTTCGTGATATTACACCACTGTCTGTTTTTCCTCTGGAATAAGAAGCTATGATGGTGTTTATAGGTACATGTTGAATATAGAAAGTTATTTACATAAAGAATGAAGTAGTTGCCCTGATCGGTAGTGAGTGTTCTCCTGGATAATCTAATCATTCAAGGCTGCATATTACAGCACACAGTTCTTTAAGAATCTTTTGAAAACTATATATTCAATAAAATAAATTGTCCTCATGCACATACAAGGGAAAAACAAATAAACAAAAAGCTTGCTTACAATTTAAGGAGTTCACCGATTTTCTGCAGTCAACCTGTGGACCTGATTCATGAGGGTCTTTGTTCCTGGCCAAACTTATCTAAACCATGTAATGCTATACTTATCACTTTACTTTTAACATTTTGTCATAACTAATCTTTCTTTTGACTTGCTTGAGAGATGACTTATATCCTGATGTCACAGTGTGTACATATTTTATAATTTAATTATAATGTCAGGAGAAATTAATTAGCATCCACGCACCTACCTTATGGATCTCCTTAATAGATTTAACTTGCTCTTCAATGTTGAATTTTAGAAGAAAACCTCACTATGCGGTAAATGGGGACGATATCCTTGTGAAGACAAGGCATATAATTTCTTAGACTGATGTTTTATTATGTCACATTTGTTGAAAAAAATCAAAGGGGATACTGTGTAGTCTAGAATTTAAGGTTTCTAAATATAGACTAAGTAGCTGTTAGGGAAACTATTTAAAATTTATACTAGAGGATGATGGGGAGCTCCAGAAATGGACTTTATATTTAATACTTTGATTAACTTTCATAACCTGTGGTCCACGTAGGTCATGAAATAATTTCCCCAGCAACAAAATAATTTCTACAACAATGTTATTTTTAAATCTTTATCTATCTTATGGGTTAATTCCCCCCCTCCCTTTTTTGACATCTGAGTCTCCTGAGTCTTTTTTATTAGTATAAACATTGTGAAGTTGAAATTATTCTTCAAAATTGATGATAATGATAATCATGTGCATCTACAGAAAAATACCTTGCAGTGATAGGATGACCACATTGGTACCACCTCATCATACTACAGCCACAGTTACATAAATGGACAGTAAAAGATGAGCCTGAATTCACTGCACTGAATAGCAGACTCCTCCAGTTAAGCCTCGTAAGTGAGATCCTTACGTGCTATTCTAGAAAACAGAGTTTCTCAACTGAAAGGACCATCATCTCCTTTCATCTAATGTATAATCCTATTCCTCATCAAGGTATTCCTCTATTTTCACTTCTTTTGTGACCAATAGCCAATTTGACACAAAGGGCCCTTGTCTTTTCTTGAGTAAGAATACAAGCAAAAGACAAACTTTATCTTCAGCAAGCTTTATTTTGCTTGAGCCAAGCAAAAGGACTCAGCAGGGATCTAAGCCTCTCCAAAAGACTGACTCGAAAAGGGAACCAGGGCTAGGGCTTATATGGGTTTGGTGGAGACAATAAAGAATATTTAGTGGGCTTCTTTCAAGGGGCAGGTACTTCTTAGAGTGGTGGTGCATGTTAATTAGGTTGTGCATGCATCTGGAATCCAAGATGGAACACGCTGATATTCAAGATGGAGTCCCCTCAGCAGCCCTTGGCATCAGTTATTATGGGATATAGCACAAGTGCACTGATCTTTGGCAGTACATCACTATCTTTGGAGGGCTAAAGAAGGTTAAACAGGGGTCACACTTTGTTCTTCTGCGCATGCAGGAGCCTGTAAAGGGGGAAGGGACTAGAGAAACACTAAGAAGGAGATAGTAATTCACCAGTTGTTTCAACCTTATTTCATGATGACAGGGTGTGGTTCCTGCTTACCCAGCTTCTAGGTGGTAATCTTTTAACAGCTCTTTTGTTCCGACAGCACAGTTAACCCTATCTGTCTCAATTCCCCTGACAGATTTCACATTCTTGATTCTTTATGAGGGTGTAGGTGTGAAGGTCTCTTCTGTAACTTCTTCAAGCTGGCACCGGGTTGTTGGTCCACCTAGCAGATTAGAAATCTCTTCTTATCTGGTCTGAAGTTTTGTAAGGACTGGAAGTCTCATTTTCAGGAATTGACTGGAAATCCTGTATCATCTTAGAATTGTTGTAATCTAGATGACACAAACTTTATCAGAAGCTTGAGGAGACAAGGCCCAAAAACCAGCAGTAGAAGTATAGCAACTAAGAAACCAAGTAAGAAAAAGAGTGCCTCCCACACTGTCTACCAAATATCTTGGCCTCCCCCTCTTTTGTTTCTCAATCTCACACTTTTCTTTTCTTTACATTTTCTATGTCTCTGCCTCTCTTTTCTTATGGGCTCTCTCTTCTCACACTCTCACTTTTTAGAACTCTACCCAGTCTCACCTTCTTTCTCTCTCTCTGTCCAATCTTTATCTTTCTCTCACTCATTTTCTTCTCTATCCTCTTGTATCCCTTTCTCACTCAATCTTTTTGTTTCTCTTTCTGTTAGTCTCACTTTTTCTTCACTAACTTATATAAGGGCCACAGGGTGTAGGCTACATTGGCTATGAAGGGGCACCAATATCCTAGGAGCCCGACAAATATGCCTGTGGTTGCTTCACCGTTTCTGGGCAGGGGTAGTCTTGGAACTTATCACCTCTTCAGGCATCACTTGCATCTTACCTGACCAGATAAGACTCAAGTAATTGACCAACAAGCCAGTCCCCTATATTTTTCCTCGTTCACCGCCCTTCCCTGTGACTGGAGGTGCGTGACTAACTCACCATCTGCAGTCTGGACCTCTGTCCAGTTTCTGGAGTTTTTGTGGGTATCTGTGGAGCTTTGTCTTATATTACCCATTCATTGATTTTCAGTAGCTTCAGGATCTATGCCAGTGTGTCTCCAGAAGTCCTGAAAAATTCTTTCAGGAAACTCAGAGGGGTTTTCTTTAGGTCTTTGAATTACTTTATAAATTTTTGAGAGGTTTTTCTGTTTTTGTACCCCAATTTTAAGGCCTTCTAGTAAGCACTTTCTATAATGCCTCAGCCTACTCATGCCCTCCTTCGAATAATAGTCCCACTCTAGATCAATTCCAGGGACTGAGTTATTGGCTGGCAGTTTGTCAGGATTTTGGGGGTCTTCATTGTCCAACAAATTTTCTATTTACTAAACGCTAATAGAAAGAAGATAAGAGTGGAAAGTCTTTTGTGTTCTGTTTGATTGGCCTTATGTGAAAAGTTACCTAAAAGATAATTTTCAAGATTGTCTCATCTATTGTCTTTATCTCAGGGCTCAGTTGATATGTCTTTGTGAGTCCTTGTGAGCCCAGCTCCAGCTGGGTCACATTCTTTATGCTCAAGGACTGGGAACACATCGATGATCAATACCTGGACTTAGTTGAGCTCCTAGATGGTGGCCGTTGCAGGCTCACAGTGCTGGCTTTCCACCAGATACCATCTGGTTCTTCACCAGGATCTTAAGTAAGAGCAAAGTTCTCAAAAATTGCAGACTCAATGTGCAACATTTTAGCCTGAGGCTTTTCTTTTGCCTTTTAAGTGTGTAAGACAATAGAGGATAAATTTTATTGTGTCTAATACTGTCAGGACTATGCCTTGCAGTGGTTATCTAGCTCATGTGCTTATTCTTGATAGTAACCAACCCAGTATACCTGGTGTTTGTAATGGCGTTACAGTGTATAACTAAGTAGCTTGTTGTCCAATTCTACGTGTTCTACTTCTCCTGTGTTATTTAACAAGAGGTGTTTGTTACAGCACCCAAAAACACAGACTACACTTTTCTTGGGCCAATAAGTAAAAATCTAAGGCTACTTTGTTATCTCATGTCACTTTGGCTTAATGAGGTCAGAGATTAATGTTGTGGTTTTCATCCCACAAGGAACTTCATCTGTTGTTTGTCCCATAGTAACTGATAAATTTCTTAAAGATTTTTCCAACTCAAATATACCATAAGTAGGAATTAAAGTTACCAACCATACCCTGAACGTTGGACCAGTGGGTTTTTTCTGACTCTTGTTTTACACTGTGGAAGAAATTTAACATTTACTATGGATATCTAAAGATAATCTTAAAGTTCCCAAAGTGTACCGTCTACTCATTTATCAGGAATTTAAACAAGAAATTGTCCACATAATTTCACTATCAGTTGGAAAGAGATCATCTAAACTAGTATAGGTGGATATATCACATAAAAACACATCTAGAAGGAACACACAAATTTTGTCCAGAGGAAACAGAAAATATAGAAAAACTTACATGTGACAACCAAGTTTTCATTAGAGAATTCGTGATTAGCAAGATAATACAGGATGAACTTCTGTTGGAAGTCTCCAGTTAATCTGTCTAAAACATACTAAGTGTTCTCCCTGAGGGCAAGCTGCCCCTCCTTGGCTTACCTATTAACAGTCATGGGTCACTTTCTCAGAAGCAGAAGTGGAGTCTAGAACAAAATGGAGTTTGACTCATAAGACTGATCTTCTCTGAGAACTTGATTTGTTTAAGATACATAATTTTCTGCATAGCAAGAGGGTGAGAGTTTGATTATGAACATTAGACAGGTATTTTATACAACATTGTCTTGAAGACTGATTAAACTACTTATTGATTTACCCTAAACATAATTCTGATCTCTGGAGTCAGTTTCTCAAAATAAACTGAATTCTTTAAAAAAAAAAAATAGCACAATGGCTAGAGCAAAATAGTCTTGCTAGTTTACCTGGACAATTGTTTGCCTCAAAGTTGCTTCAGGAAACAGTTTTTCCTCAAAGCTGGAGCTTCAAAAGGACACCCAAAAGCTATGGCCTATGTAGGTTGCCGACCTCCCTGAAAGCCAGGAATCTAGATTCTAGGAGAATTACATATAACTTTCTCAGGGTTCCCTCTTTTGGATCATGATCTTGTTATAGAATCTTTGATCACAAATGCTGATCAAATAATGATAAATGGACATCATCTTTTTTTTTTTTTTTTTTAAGATCTCAGGCACCGTACAGCAAATCAGGAGGTAGAATAGAAACACTAACAATAATGTTAGGCCAGTTGTCTGATATAACCAATGAAACCATGACCCCAAGGTCTTCGAACCAAGGAAACAAACCTCATAAGGTGTTTGTTTATGCATAAGCAGCATCGATAACTATTTTTTATGTGCCTCATCAACAACTACATTCTGCCACACCTAAAATCATGTATTAATATAAACACAACATTTATCTATTAAGGCACAAAATATTCTTTGAGAGAACTAGTAGGGAATCTAATGCTATTCTAATTTTTAAAATCATAGCTCAAATTTCAGACACTTCTCTGGTTATGATATTTACAACTTTGCTAAGTTTACCAACAGGAACATCTAATTTAAGAGTTAAAATGACTAAACCCATTAGTTAGATAATTTAGAAGAAAAGAGAAAAATAGTTTCTTGTCTCCAGAATGTAGGACCTTAAAGCATTTCTTATTTCCAGAAAGACTTTAAAACATCAGCAATATTTTTACATAAAACCCATAGTATCGTTTCATTTACTCAGTCTTATGTAGTTAACTTCTGTTGAAGTGGTTCTGGATCAACTGCAGTCTGCAAAACTATGAGCTTCTGCATAAGAGTTCTGGAAATCTTGATGAGTGTAGTCACAGTTCCTTTCATAAGTCCAATATAGTCCATCTTTTTATTTTTTGTTGAGATATTCTCGTTAAATGTTTTCAGAAAATTAGCAAAGTAAAAACTTAATCTCCAGATGACAAAACTTAATATGCCCATGATTAATTTATAAACATAACTCTTAATAGTGAAAGACCTGATAGAAATTAATTACAAGCATAACATAAAGGCCAAATAAAATTACTTAAAAAAAAAAACTTTAGGTTAAAAAAAATCTCTAAATATACTCATTAACCATATTCTTTTTTTATACTTTTTATTGTGCATTAAGTGAAAGTTTACAAATCAAATCAGACTCTCACACAAAAACCCATCCATATGTACCTTGCTACACACTCCCAATTACTCTCCCCCTGATGAGACAGCCCTCTCCCTCCCTCCACTCTCTCTTTTCCTATCCATTTTGCCAGCTTCTAACCCCCTCTACCCTCTCATCTCCCCTGCAGGCAGGAGATGCCAACATAGTCTCAAGTGTCCACCTGGTCCAAGAAGCTCACTCCTTAACAGCATCCCTCTTAAACCCATTGTCCAGTCCAATCCATGTCTGAAGAGTTGGCTTCAGGAACGGTCCCTGTTCTGGGCCAACAGAAGGTCTGGGGGCCATGACCACCGGGGCCCTTCTAACTCAGTCAGACCATTAAGTCTGGTCTTAAAAAAAAAAAAAAAAAATTTTTTTAATGAGAATTTGGGGTCTGCATCCCACTGCTCTCCTGGTCCCTCAGG